>NW_027492537.1:0-577570 GCF_021521415.1 Bidens hawaiensis
ATCACGGTATTGCTTTATGGGAGTTGTTGAATGCGTTTCATGAGGGTTTGAGTATGTAGGATGAACGGGATTTGCGGTCGATCACTAATGGTACATTTGGTACCAATTATGAACAAGACGATTGGGCATATTTGGAACAAATGGCGGTTACTTCAAAGAGAAAGGCTCAAACCAGTAGAAGAGCGAGACCGACGATTGGTAGACCGTAAGTGCAAGCCGTGGAAGAAGGAAATGTACAAACCACTAATCAAGTCATCAATGTTTGTACAAATTGTAACGAATTGGGTCATGCAACAGAGGTATGTACGGTAGGTCAAGCGCCGGTAGAAGAGGTGAATGCACTCCAAGGGGGAGGTGGTAGAAATTACAACATGAACTCCAACACCTACCACCCCGGGTTAAGGAATCACCCGAATTTTTGTTATGGAAATCCGCCCACTCAATCTAACCCGAATTTTCATGAAAATCAAACCAATTATGTTCCTCGTCAACAATATAATAACCAAGGTAATTATCATAGCGGGAATAATCAAGGATTTGAAGGTCAAGGGGGGTGGCGGTCAAGGTGGGTCAACGGGTCAAAGTTCATCGAGTGGTAATGAGGTTATGGACATGTTGAAGTTGATGCAACAAGACATGCAACGAAGAAATCAAATTGATGAGGCGCGAATGCAAAAGGATGAAGTAAGAGATAAGGCCATCCAATCTTTGACTACACAAATGGGTCAACTCGCAACTGAAGTGTTCGAGTTGAAGAAGAATAAAGGTCAATTGCCAACCGACACAAAGGTAAATCCTTCTCATAACTCTTCTCGTAATGTTCCTTTTAATCACGTTAGTTTTTTAAGAAGTGGTAAAGAATATAAAAAAGATTTATCACCGGGTGTGATTGATGGGGAAGTTGAGGATATTACGGGTAACAAAAGTGATGATGAAATAGTAAAAAATAAACTACTAAACATGTCACTTTTGAAAAACCGTTTAAAAAATCCGGGTCAAACTTCAAATGTAAACGATGAAAATAAGAAAGTAGAACCAAACGTGGTTCCATTTCCTTCGGCTTTACTTGACCCGGGTAAGAAAAATATAATTTCCAGAAGAGGTCCTCAAAAAGAAGAGATGTGGAAAGTTTTTAAGCAAGTAAAGGTAAATTTACCTCTACTTGAGGCAATTAAGCAAGTATCCGCATATGCAAAATTTTTGAAAGAATTGTGTACTCAAAAGAGGCAACAAAAAATGCCTCTACGAGTGGATTTAACTGAGCGGGTGAGTGCTGTTTTAAAAGGAGATCTTCCTCCGAAGCTTCAAGATCCGGGGACGCCCTTAATTAACATTCAAGTAGGCGATTTTCAAATGTCTAAGGAGTTACTAGATCTTGGGGCCGGAGTAAGTATTCTTCCGAGGGGTTTATACGACCAATATGATTTTAGTCCTTTAAAACGAGTTGAGACAACGGTTGTGTTAGCCGATTTGTCCCATAAATTTCCCCGAGGAATTATGCGGGATGTGATAGTAAAAGTTGAAGAATTTTACTCTCCGGTTGACTTTTTGGTCTTAGACTACTCATCGGTCGATTCGACCCAACAACAAAATGTTATATTGGGTCGACCGTGTTTAAACACCGCTCATGCTATTATTGACTATCGCTCGGGCACAGTTGATATGGCTATTGGAAATAGAAAAATGAGATTAAACGTGTTCACTAACGGATCTAATGCTTTATGTGGTGATGAGTGTTTCATGGCAGATATTGTTGACACGTGTGAACCGCAAGTTATGAGGACGATGCTTTGGAAGCATGTGTTTGTGATTTTTCAGAACAGGTACATCTTTGTGCATTGAGGATGGAAGAGAAAAATCAAGACGTGCTGGCGGTTAAAGAAGGAAGACCACCATGGACTCATCAAATTGAAAGTCTGCCAGCTGTGATTGATTCGGATACAAAACCGTCATTGGAAAGTCCACCAAAGTTGGAATTGAAGGATTTACCAAGCCACTTGAAGTTTGCGTTTTTGAGGGATAATGACACATTACCGGTCATTATTGCATCTAATTTGGAAGAGGCCCAAGAACAAGAATTGTTGAAGGTGTTGAAGGCGTATAAGGCTTCCATAGGTTGGACAATTGCCGATTTAAAAGGCATTAGTCCATCTATAGTTATGCACAAAATCATCACCGACAAGGAGGCAAAACCAACTCGAGAGACTCAAAGAAGGTTGAACCCCAATTTGAGAGAAGTTGTGAAGAAAGAGGTAATAAAGTGGTTGGATGCGGGGAATCATCTATCCCATATCGGATAGCGCATGGGTAAGTCCTACACAGGTGGTACTGAAAAAAGCAGGTATACAGGTAATTAAAGACGAAAGCGGTGAACAAATCGCCACCCGACCGGTCACTGGGTGGCGAGTTTGCATTGATTATCGTAAATTAAACGCCGCTACATCTAAAGACCATTTTCCACTACCTTTTATTGACCAAATTATTGAAAAATTATCGGGTCAAAAGTATTACTGTTTTTTGGATGGGTACTCGGGTTATAACCAACTTGCTATTCACCCGGATGACCAACACAAGACCACTTTCACCTGTCCGTATGGCACTTTTGCTTTTCGGCGAATACCATTCGGATTGTGTAATGCCTCGGCCACATTCCAACGTTGTATGATGAGTATTTTTCCGGATATGGTCGGGGAGTCACTTGAGGTATTTATGGATGACTTTTCCGTTTTTGGTCCAACTTATGAAACTTGTCTCAATGAATTAGAAAAAGTTTTAAAAAGGTGTGTTGAGACAAATTTAGTTCTAAGTTGGAAGAAAAGTCACTTCATGGTGCAAGAGGGTATCGTATTGGGTCACGTGATTTCTAAAAGGGGAATGGAAGTGGATAAGGCAAAAGTCCGGGTAATATCATCTTTACCACCACCTAAAAACATTAAAGGGGTAAGGTCATTTTTGGGGCATGCGGGTTTTTATATAAGATTTATTAAAGACTTTAGTGTAATCACAAAACCTTTATGTAATTTTTTGTTAAAAGATGTTCCTTTTGATTTTACTAATGAGTGTTTGCAAGCGTTTAATGTTTTGAAGGAAAAGTTGGTGGAAGCTCCCATTCTACAACCACCGGATTGGTCAAAGCCGTTTGAGATTATGTGCGATGCTAGTGATACTACTATCGGAGCGGTTTTGGGTCAACGAATTGATAAAAAGCCGGTGGTAATTTATTATGCGAGTAAAACCTTATCCGAAGCGCAACTTAATTATACAACCACCAAAAAAGAATTTCTTGCGGTGGTGTATGATTTGGATAAGTTTCGCTCGTATATTTGGGGGAGTAAGGTGATTGTTTATTCGGACCATAGCGCGGTCCGATATTTGATGTTGAAGAAGGATGCAGAGGCACGTTTAATTCGATGGGTATTGCTTTTGCAAGAGTTCGATTTAGAAGTTCGGGATAAAAAGGTGTGTGAAAATGTCATGGTGGATCACCTATCCCGAATTCCGTTAGAGGGTGTTTATGACCTGATGGAGATAAACGAACGGTTTCCCGATGAACAATTGTTAGCCATGTCGACCACACCGTGGTATGCCCTCTTTGTGAATTATTTAGCAACGGGGTCTATTCCAAGTCATTGGGTGAAGAAAAGAAGACAACGGTTCATGGCCCAAGTGAAACAATATATTTGGGATGAACCGGATTTGTTCAAGATTGGTTCGGATCAAATGATAAGGAGGTGTATTCCCGATTCCGAGGTGTGGGAAATTTTGACTCATGCACATGCATCGGCGTGTGGAGGTCATTTTAGCGGTCAAAAGACGGGTTACCGGGTGCTCCAATGTGGTTTTTATTGGCCCACGATTTTTAAGATGCAAGTGAATATGCCCGACATTGTTTGAATTGCCAAAAGTTGGGTAGTATCTCAAAACGGGATGAAATGCCATTGCAACCGATTTTGGTGTTAGAGATTTTCGATGTATGGGGAATTGACTTTATGGGTCCGTTTCCAAACTCGAATGGATTTTTATATATATTGGTTGCGGTTGATTATGTTTCCAAGTGGGTAGAAGCGGTAGCAACAAGAACCAATGACCATTCGGTAGTTTGCAAATTCCTTCAATCCAACATCTTTGCTCGGTTTGGTATCCCGCGGGTTATTATAAGTGATGGTGGATCACATTTAAAGAATTTCAACTTTGGGAAACTTTTAAAAAGGTACAATGTGAATCACCGAATTGCTACTCCTTATCATCCACAAACAAGTGGACAAGTTGAAGTGTCCAATCGTCAAATTAAAGAAATCTTGATGAAGATGGTGCAGGTCGATAGGAAGGATTGGTCTTCTAAGTTAAATGATGCATTGTGGGCGTATCGGACCGCCTACAAAACTCCTATTGGCACAACTCCTTATCGGTTAGTTTATGGGAAAGGGTGTCATTTACCAATGGAGTTGGCACATAAGGCGCTTTGGGCAATCAAGAATGTTAATGCGGATTATAAGTAAGCGGGTGAATTGAGAAAGTTGAAATTGAATGAGATCGAGGAAATCCGGGATGAAGCGTATGAATGTGCTTCCGTGTACAAAGACAAACAAAAGAAAGTCAATGATGCAATGTTGAGAAAACGGACTTTTGAAGTGGGTCAAAAGGTGTGGTTGTATAATTCAAGGCTAAATTTATTTCCTGGTAAGTTAAAGAGCAAGTGGATAGGCCCATATGTCATCACAAAAGTGGGTCAGTTTGGTGATGTGGAGATAGAAGATGTTCAAGAGCAAACAAAACAATTGGTGAACGGTCAAAGACTTAAACCTTACTTGGAAGGAAAGGACATCAATATGCTCAATGTGGACCGGGTGAATTATTTGTTACGCTCACCGGATGAGGAAACGAATTAAAAAGGCCAAGGTATGTTGTATATTTTAGTTTATTTTAATTTAGTTTTTGTTAAAATTCGTTTTAAAAATTACATTCTTCGCTTTGGAGTTGTCCAAATCAAGTGTGGGGAAGTCCTTGCGATTTTTATACCGTGTTAAGGACAACTCGGGTTTTTCATGGGGGGCAGGATAATTTTTATTTTTATATTAATTTGGTAGATAAGTTTTTATTATTGTTTTTATGTAATCTTTGGTTTTTGTAGTTTTCGTTTTTAAAAAAAATTGAATTGAAAACTTACAGGGGCCACCGTAGCCTACGGTAACTACCGTAAGCTACGCTGGGGAGAAAAAAGATTACGCTGGCCAGCAACTGTTGCACGGTAGGATTTTGTGAACCAAGGCCACCGTAGGCTACACTGTCCACCGTAGCTTACGGTGGACCCTGGAGCTGCGAATCGGAAACCGGGTTATTATATAAAAAAATAATAATTTTTTTTATTTTACTCACATTTAACCTACACCACACACCTCTTTTACCATTCATTCCACTAAACATCATCTTCTTCAAAACCTTCAAAACCCTAACTCTTCAATCTACCATAACTTTCTTATTTCTTAACCAAATCAATTGATTTTTGGGTCTAAATTGGCTAGAATCTTACAAGGTTTTCAATTATACCATTGAAATTGAGAGAATCACTCGTTTTGCTGGTCTATTTTGGATAATAAAATCCGAAATTTTGTGGGTTTTGGTGTATTTTGAAGTTTTGTTCATCTTCATCTTCTACAACACCAAGTATGTAATCTATTGTCATTCTTGATGGTGTATTGCAATGAATTGTAAGTTGTTCATAATTGTTTCTATAAACCACTTGCTTGAATTGTTGAATTTGTGAATAATGAGTTTGAATGGTATGGTTGATGATGATTAGTATGAGTTGGAACATAATTATGGGCAAATTATTAGCTACATAGGGGACATAATGCTAATTTTTTTTTTGAAAAAAAAATTGTTTGAAAAAAGTGAATATGTGTCTAAGTAGCATCTTCAATCATAATGTTAAGCAAGTGTGGGGATGTTTAAAGTTGAAAAGTGAATAACTTGCTCTTTTGTTGTTGTTTGTATGTTCAGAATGGGTAGAAAAGGGAAAGAACCGGTTGGCTCGTCAAGCAAGCAGGCTGAACAACCAAAGAGAAGAAGACTTGTACTTCAAGCAGAGGTGGAAGAAGAGGAAGAAGATCAAATAAGGGAAAAGCCAATTTGGAAGTTAGGGTCTTTAGCAGATCAACCTTAAGAATGGCAAGAGGAGCTCTTTCATGATCAAATGAAAGCGTTGAGACAATGAACTGATGCGTTTATTTGCGAAAAAGAAGATAGAGAAGAGGATTTTGGGCCATTTGGGGTTATAGATAAATTCAGAGCATTGGGTTAGGAAGCAGCCTTAAAGTGTTGGGACAACGAATCAACTAATTTATTTGATGTAGAAATTCAAGAATGGATGGCTACTCTACTACGGGTTACAGGTGACCATCCATTAAAGATTAGGTTGATTGGTACTGTGAATGGGGTTCAAGTGAAAATGTCGTTTGATAGTTTGAGACGGGTGGCAAAGTTTGATAGTAAACCGCGAAATCAGTATAAGTACCCGGATTTGGATGATTTGTATTTGTTTCCCGAGAAGCACCCGATGTGGAACACCATGTTAGATGATCTGTTTTTGCCCGGGACATACGCGGGAAAATTGTACCGAAAAAATTTGAAGATGGAAGCAAAATTGATGTTAACGATTAGCATCAATAACGTCATACCGCGTCGGGGTGATAGGGTCGAGGTACGATATACCGAAGTTCCAATATTATACACGTTGCTACATGGCTCACCGATTATTTCATACCGATTTTTGGTCATGAGTAACGTATGGATAAGCCGAAACAGTGTGGACCGGAAGATCATGCCGCATTGTCGATTAATAACGGCATTGTTAAAGAAATATGGTGCTATTCAAACGGGTGATAGGGGGTCTTACAAAAATTTCAAACCTTTCGACATCACATATTTGGGGTCGGGTTGGGTATATTCCCAGTCCGAACGGTATCATAAATTGAAGAGTGATGGGAGAAGATGGAGAGTGTTGAAGGATGATGCAAGACCATTAAATGCGGGTGAAGCAGATGACCCGGAAAGTGAAGATGAGGTGAGTGGTGATGAGACGTATCAAGATAATCCAAATGTAGTTCACATGGAAACGGATCAAGCGTGACCGAGTTGGGATGGAAGGCAGACGTGTACGAAATCGGGTTATGTGGGAAGTGCATTTGACTATGCACACAGGCCGTATGATTCGAATTGGGCTTATCAAGGAACGATGCAAGAGGTGGTAGAAAGACAAAGACCACCCACGTTTGGGAATTGGCCCGAATATTCCCAAACCATGTTTGATCAACAAACCTACATGAAGCGAACATGGAAAGGGAATTAAAGCAGAATTATGATCGACAAGAGCAGTGGAACCGCACCCATGCATATGCCTTTGAGAATGACATGAACAACCGATACCGTGATGATCGTCAGCAACGGATTCATGACGCGTGGCATGCGGGACAGCCGGTTGTGGCCGACCCGCCATATGTGGATTACACCACTTTGCCACCGTATGATGGTAGTGTGTCATACCCTACACCACCATTGCACCATTTCATGTGGGTGGATCCTAATCAAGGTTCAAATCAATGCACCTCGCGACAACAAGGAGGTGAGAAAGGTGGTGATGATCAAGATGCATTTGGATTTGGTGAGTTCAACGATTTGATGACGTCAATTTTCGGGCCGGCCCGACCGCCTTACAACTTATCGAGCCGCATGATGCCAGGTGAACCCTGTTCTGTATATTACTGTATAGTTGTTATTTTGTTTTGTGTCTTTATGTGTTTTTGGGTGGATGGGTGGTGGACAAAATACTTTTGATAAGTATTAAGGGTTGTGTTGGAAAGAAGGTTGTGTTTTATTTTTATCAAAACCGTGCATTGGGGACAATGTATCCCAAGTGTGGGGATGATGAAATTTTTGTTTCGTTTGTTTTGAAAAAAATTTTAAAAAAATTAAAAAAAAATAAAACAAAATAAAAAAATCAGAAACAAATAAAAAAAAATGTTTTAAAGAAACCGGAAAGTGGTAAGATGGCGGGGTGAAGTTTTGGGTCCCTTTTCATGGTCACAATTCCTTAAATAACATGTGCCTAGTTGTTTTAAAAAAAAAGAAAAATTAAAATGGACCGTTTAGATGGGATAACGAGTCATGGGGACGGGTACGCATGTTTTATATCGGCAGCCTAATTCCTCCGGTACGTGTGTGAGATTTGCTTTATGTATAATACACATATAATATATAGTATATACACATATCATATGAGTGCCATTATAGAGAGTAACCGGTATGCCCATGATATCTAGAACTTGGTTGTCTCATGTATTTCGAGATCTTAATACCACCACCTGTATAGAGAAATAGGACTTTAGAAAACCCACATATAATGGCTTTTACATAAAAAAATAATAAAAAAAATAAAAAGTCCCTGCCTTACATTATCCCTTAGGAGCCAATTGTTGTCTTTTCCATTTTTCTTTGCTCTTTTTAACCCACATTACAAGCCGTGTTAGCCTTGGCCTTTTGTTTTAACCCTGTGGATGAAACCCGATATGTCAAGAGTTGTATATAAGTTGTTTGTCGATCATTGTACACAATGTACGTATGTCTCGATTCAGTTGTTTGTATATATTAATGTTAGTATTTGAAACAAAAAAGTTGGAAAATCAAAGAAAAGCTAAAAAAAAAGTCGATGTTTGAGTTAGTATCGTTTGTGAATAATTGTGAGTGAGTTGTTTGTTTGTTGAATAAATTCGGTTTCATCCACCATAAGTCACTAAATAAATCCGCTTCCACACCCTAACCTAAGCCACAACAAAACCCTTAGTTCTATTCTCTATGCAACCGGTGGGTAATGGGTGGAGATATGACTTGCTTCCAAGCTTATTACATTGTGTTCATACTTGGTATTGATGGCAGAGAGATACTAGCACATTTTATGCTGGTCCATATATTACACCGAGAGGAGAGATGTTATATTATGAGGGGTGTGATCATGTGTGCCCTAACCGGAAACAAAGTACACTCATTTGGACGGTTCCATAGTATAAATTGTAACATCAAATTATTTGGTGGGTTATCAACTTGAACAGTGTCAGTTCTTAGGAATAAGGTATGACTTGGGACCTTAACTGAACCGCTTTTGTGGTAAGATTGGTGGATACAAGTTGAATGTAATATAAATTTTTTTTTTGAGGTGTTGCGTGAGGGAAAGCAACGATTAAGTGTGGGAATGTGACTGGTGGTCCATGGGACAACCCTTAAGTGGTTTAAGTTCGTTAATATTCACGTGTTTAATCTGTTTATTTTGTTGAATTAGATAACTACGTTTACTCGTATAATGGCAGGTATAAGAAGATAGAAGATGGAATTACGAGAGCGTGGGCGAAAACGGTGAAGAAAATGGACTTAGAACGAGGAAGTTATGGCAAAAACAAGAAAATGAAATTGGTGGTGAAGACCACCGTAGCTTACGGTACCTACCGTAAGCTACGGTGAAGGCTGGAGAAATATAGCTGCCGTAAGGCAGTTTGTGGCCACCGTAGGACTTTTAAAGCCACCGTAAGCTACGGTAGCCACCGTAGCTTACGGTGGACACCTCGCTGAAAGTTGTAACTGCCATATATCATGTATTTGTGGACGGCTTTTGATATTTTTTTATCACATCTTATCATCTAAGAAACACCTGTAGGCGATTTTAGTAGACAAGAATATTATTTTGAGTGTGGTAATCGTTAAAGACTTGTTTTTGATTCATATGCAACATATAATCGAAGGAATGATGAACCGAATCATGCTCGGATTGTAAGGTTTATTATGCTTGTTTGGTTGAATGTTTTATCAATTTCTGAGATAATATTTAATCTTATTGATTTCATTATTATGATGTTTATGTAATTGATAGATTATTAGTTTATCGACTTTGTGTTCTAAACCATCAGTTCTTGGTTCTTTAAGTAATCGAGATTAATCGGGAGGGATTTAGGGTTGGATAAACTAATTGGTTTTTGATTGATCACCTTGAGTTGTATAATCCAAGTGCTTGATCTTCATTTATCGCATTCGTTTACATAAACACGAACTTTACATATTGTTCATCTCAGTTAAACATTAACCGTAACATTCATAGAAACCTGAAACCGAGGGAAGGCATATTTTCGCATATTGACTAAAACTCGTTTATTGCTTTAGTTCTTTTTGTTATTAAAACCAAATAACCAAATCTTTGATTTTACTTTTTGCATTTAGTTTAATTTAGATAAATTACCTAACTACTTGGTAACACAATTTCCACAAACTCTCTGTGTTCGATACCCGCTTACCGCTATCTAATAGTTGTATTTGGTTTATTTTTTACTGACTCTTCGACCTCACGTCAGGCAGCGCCCCTGGCAGCGGGGTCTAGGGGCGGCAGCCCCTAGCAGGGTCCAAGAGGCAGAGCCCCTGGCTGGGGTCGAGCTGCCAGGTTAGCTTAATTCGTTATGAAGAATGAGTTAGAGGATATAATAATGGACCCCAGCCAGGGGCTCTATCCCTTGGACCCTGCTAGAGGCGCCCTTGGACCCTGCTAGGGGCTGCGCCCCTAGACCCCGCTGCCAGGGGCGCTGCCCCCGGACCCCCGTTCGTTGAGGGTTATAAGTAGACTAGAAACGCGATGTGAGTTGTGATAGTTAATTGATACGTGCAATTGTTATATACTTAGTCGAGCACAGCTAAGGAAAGGAATAACAATTAACGGTGAACGTAATCGAGTTCATGTGAGTTTCTAGCCCCACTTCCTTGTTTTGTTTTCGGGGATGTGTGCATACTCGATGTGATAGTTAATACACTTACTTTATGTGGTAAGTGTATGCCTTATATGAATTATGTAAGATGATTGCTTGACGGTGCATGAACGATCTTCGGATATTGCATGGACCGTCAGGTGGTAGCTAAAGATATGAATGATATATATGATGTATGATTGATGTATGAATGAAGTATGTATGATGTATGAATGAAGTATGTATGGTATGTAAATAGTACGTGAACGAACTTCGGATATTGCACGTGTTATTAAGGCAAGTATGTAGAGGACATGTATGTTACAGTAGCACAATATAAAGGGACCAGACCCTAATAATATATGTGAGGATAGGGACCAGACCTTAGTAATATCTGTGAGGATAGGGACCAGACCCTTATAATTTCTGTGAGGATAGGAACCAGACCCTAATAATATATGTGAGGATAGGGACCAGACCCTTATAATATCTGTGAGGATAGAGACCAGACCCTTATAATATTTGTGATGGTAGGGACCAGACCCTAATAATATCTGTGATGTTGGGGACCAGACCCTTATAATATCTGTGAGGTTATAGGGCGGAAGGTTCTTTATATAGTACGGATAGTTATGCAAGTAAAATAAAGTATGAATAATGTACACACCTTCGGGTACGTGTGCAAGTATGAGAACAGATTGTATGTCGTATGATTAACTAGAACTCACTCAGCGTAGCTGACTTTTAGTATGCATGCAGGTGAGTAGATTGAGGCAGCTTGCATAAGGAGAAGCACATGGCATGAACTTGAAGAAGCTGGCATCTCAATAAATGTTATGTTATTTTAAAGACTATATTTTATGTTTAAATGTTTTGAATGCCCGATAAGACAAGAATGGATGGTTATGTAATATTATGGCTTGAATGTTTTAATATTCCGCAAATGTATTTATTAACTCTGATGTTATGAACTGTGTTTATGAGTAAATTCAACGTCCAAAGTAGGGCACCGGTAACGGGGCCTTACGCCTCCTAGGAAGTCTCTACCTTAGCAACCAAAAGTAAATCCATGAGATGATACTGGTACGCCTCCGCCAAAGCGGACAATATTATGGTGCACTAGTAGCTAGGTTCTTACACCAAACCTATGAGGCCAATCATCGTCCCAAAACAAATGTCAGACCTATTGGGGTCCAATCAAGAAAACCTAAAAAAGGGGATTGAAACCCAAAATGATGACAACCAAGTCTTGATGAGAGGGTAAAAGAATATGTTTACAATATTTAATACTTGGTCTTATAGTTTTTTATATATATAGAACACGAGTACTTTGATTGGTTTTATGATTGCATGTGCTCTGAGCTTAGAGTAAATAATTAGGAGCACTTAGGATGGAGAGAAATCAAGTTATGGATAAAAGAAAGCAACTTGGGGTTCTGAATGGCGAACGAGTAGCAAGAAAAAGAGAAAACTGAAATTTTGGTTTAGGTTCACCGTAAGCCTACGATTGTAACATCCCAAGTTTCATCGGTATATAGATGAATTGGGATTAATTAAATTATAGAAGATAAATGCAACTATTTAAAGTATGAGGGGGATAAGTGTTATTAGATGAAAACTTAAACATGAAATCCTACCCGTGTCTCATAAAAGTAGCCTCCATCTCATTTTATAATCATCTTCACCTCTAAACTTCATTCTTTACTAATTTTCGTTTCTGAGAAAACCAAGTAAACTCTGACGATTCTCGGAGATCTAACCGTCGAATTGGTCTCAAATTTTATCTGATTGTTTAATGCATATAAAAAAAGATTCACATAGATCGGATCTTTGATCAGAGGTCCAGAAGTCCAGTTTTAATCAAGAAAATCGTAACAGTTGAAAAGTGAGTTTTCCGGCAACTGTTTCATTTTCCGGCAACTGTAGTGATGGATTCCGACGGCGGCAGTGGGTGACACTGGTAGTTCTTAGCGACCTGGTCGCGTGGCTACTTGAATCACTCAATTCCGAGTTCGCTTGATATGGTTTTGGTCTATTCGAGTGATTTCGAACATAAACCACAAATGTATGTTTTTTTTTAATAAAAATGCTTATTATTCGTGAATGAAATTGCATGAAACTTGGTAGGATGATAGATCGGGTCATGATTATTGATAAAGTAATGAACTTGTTAGTAAATGGGCTAGTTGGCTCGGTTCGGATTAAAACGGTTAAGGTTAGAATTGTAAAAGGATGAGAAAATGGCGTCTGTGTGACACGAAACTTCATTAGACGGTAAAACGGTTTATAAGAACTAAAAAGTAGCAAGCTTGTTTGGAAGAAACGGTTGAATCTGGAAAACAAACCCTGTCGAATTGCATTGGGAATGTGATTCTATCCGTTAGAACTCGACTCGATTCGTTTGAGTACTCGATTCGATTTGATTCGTTTGCTTAACTCTTCGATTCATTTGGCCTTAGGTCAGAGTAGCTTGATGACCTGAGTAATAAGACTTAGATAGAAAGCAGTTGATTAACACATATATCTGTTAAACAGTTAGTCGTGCTCAATTGAAGAGAAGTGTTACCATCAATTACCAAAGCAACAAGACTCAGGTGAGTTTCTGGCCCCTTTTCTCTATTATGTTTTTTGGGGTTGTGTGCATACTCCTATGTGTTTAGTTGATACATTTACCTTAAGTTGTAAGTGTATGCCATATGAATGCTTTATGAATGTTATTTGAATGATATAGTAAGAGCAGGAGTATGAATGTAGAAATTTATACGGATGTATATAACTAAATGTATGTATGGAGACTTGGGCATGACATGACTACATGTGGGTCTATCTATGATGAAATAAATAAGGAAGAGGTCAACTATGTTCATGGTGAGAAGAATTATAGCAATAACATGAACTCTAACACCTACCACTCAGGCCTCATAAACAACCATAATTTCCGCTACGGGAATACAAGTTCTCAATCGAACACGAACTTTCATGACAATTCGCAAAAGACGGGTACCAATCTGGTCAGAGGCGGCAAAGTTACAATTCAGGTGGACACCAAACGAGCTCGTATCAACAAAACAATAATCAAGGGTTTGTTAATGGAAATGGGTATCACCATGGCAGTACCCAAAGTAACTCATCAAGTTCACATGATATGAGTACCAAGTTAGATGCATTGATGACACTGGTATTGGAAGGTCAGAAAGAGTAGAAGACAGACAAAAAGATAAAAGACAAGGCCAATGCAGCAAGAGAAATAAATTAGTCAACTAGTAGAAGAAGTGGCCAAGCTAAGGAATAAATCATGACATCTTCCAAGTGATACTTTTAAGAACCCAGGTAGTTCGTCAAGCTCCAAAAAATGCACACGTAGTGGCATCACCATTGAAGATAATGTGATGAATGACACGGTTGAAGAATTTGAAACGGGGCACCACTTATTCCCACTAAATTAGAGAATTTCAAGGTCGCAACACTATTTTTCAACACGACTCGTTTGGCATGCATGGCATCAAATCAGGTCCATGTGCTGTTTTTTGGTTGTTAAAACAGTATTTATTTTGCTAGGCCTTGTGGGTTGAATGGTTTGGTTGAATTATAATATGTTTTCTGTTAATTCAATATGTTGGTAATGTGTTGGGTGATACGGTGTAAAACACCCATGTACCACACTTGTTTTTTGAATAAAAAATAACATTGGAGACAATGTGTAGTTTAATTGTGAGGATGTGGGATAGAAAAGTTGAGTTTAAAAGAAAAGAAAAGTGAAAAATGTCCTGAACTTTGTGCTCAAATGGAAAATGATAAAAAAATCGGCATTGTTATATATATATAACAATAAGAAGTGTAAGAAGTAATCTGGTGCGTTAGATATGTTGATCTGATGGTGGATATTGTTAGTGTGTTTTTTGTTCGGTGTGTTTTATTTTGTTAGTTCGGTGTGTTTTATTTTTTTAAGGGTAAAAATCACTTCTTACACTTCTTAGGATAGTTTTACTTATTATTTTAACCTTACTTTATATATATATATATATATATATATATATATATATATATATATATATATATATATATATATATTAGGGTGATGTTAGAATAAGAAGTGAAGTGTGTCTAAGAAGTGTAGGAAGTGATATGGTGCGTTAGATTGTGTGATCTAATGGTTAAGATTCATTGTAGTGTTTTTTCGGGATATGTTTTTTTATACATGTTTTATAAAACTATATGGGCATTATCGTCCAGTATGTTATATTTATATGGAAACATTATCAATATATAATTATCATTTTTAATCCAAATTTAAAACACAAGACTAAGAGTATCAAAAGATGTATTATAATGTGTGTTAAATCAAATAATAATCAAATATTAAAAACTAACACCAAATTTTGATCCAGATTTAAAACACAACAACGAGAACACCAAGAACAAGAACACTTTAAACAAAATAAAATATATAATACAAACCATTCATAACGCTCGAACTGAAACACCATGAACATATATTTGAACTAAAACCCTATAAAGTATGCATATAAAGAAAAACTCTATAACATATGATTTCGTGTTTTAATCATTTTATGGATGTCAACAGGTGGTAGTGACGGATCATCCAACCTCCTTCCATCTATTATCTATAATAATTCTTAAGTATGCCTCATAATAAATAAAATAAAGAATAAAACCCCCTACTGATTCCAATCTCTCAACACTTTCTAGTGATTCTCAATTAAACATATTTGGAAACACAATTACTTCTAATTACTAACAACCCGTGATAGATCTTGCTTCATCGTATCATGTACCGGCTCTGTTGGCGTGTTCGGCGTCGACCCAATTCAGGTCATACTTGACCGTCGTTGGTCATTCGGCGGCGAAATATCCATATTCAGTTATTGCTTCATATATATATATATATATATATATATATATATATATATAGGTTTAAGTTCAAGAAAGAAATGACTTTATTGCGAGAAGTGTGAGAAGAGATTCTAACAAATCATATTATTTTCTTTTTACTTTTTGATTATTTAAAAATGAGGGTATATTAGTAAAACGTGAGTTGTTTATTTTTGGTAACTACTACTAATCAATTATAAATAACATGCTGACAAAAAATAAATATAAATATGTATATACTAATTGACACAACCTTCACCCAAATCAAGATCTAATATATTGTTTTTGTTATTTCTATCAAAATAAAATACGAACCTCCATTTCAAAATATGTAGCATGTCATGATTTAATTAGAAGTAATCAAGAACATGAACGCAAGATTAAATTTTAATATTCAATATTTTGTTTGATTTTTTTTAATAATATTGTGATTAAACTATCAAGAAATAAATATAAATATGTATTTCACGGTGTACTCGATTACAAGATTGGAGAAGTACAATATAATTACAAACAATCAACATTAAACATTCACCTACATTTAATATAAAACAACCTACACATAAAACCATTTTACACAATCATTAAATAACACATCACAACACAACCAACATATACCTACACAACTTTTTAACATTCCACATAATTTATATGTATTTAGATAACCAAATTAACATATACCTACACAAACTTTAACAACCTACACTACCAATATGTATTTGGAGAACTATATTTAGATATATCTACACAAACTTTTAACAACCTACACTATCAATATGTATTTGGAGAACTATATTTAGATACACCTACACAAACTTTTAGCAACATACACAACTAAAAATTTATGAGCATAGTTGGGTTATTAAATTCAAATATATTTATTGATGCGCTTGTAATAAATATATAATATATGATTTTGAAATATTGAAGGCTAAAAAAACAAGTGAAATCACTTCTCGCAGATAATAACAAACAAAATTCAAAAAATACCCAAGTGTTAAATCTCATTAAAGATAATAGCAAAAACTTAGTAATGTTTCCTTATTTAATTCTGTATTCAAAATACAACAATACCCTTTTAGTGCTAAGTCAACTAAAATAAAGTGCTAAAAATTTACAATATTTCCATTTTAATTAATGATCATAGATTAAATACAATCAAGGGCTAGAAATCACTTCTCACACTTCTCGTATTAAATTGACTTCTCTCATAAACCATCTCCTATATATATATATATACACACACAATTATACACACACATATTTATATACCTATATATATACACACACAAATATTTTTATATATATTTATATATATATATATATGTATATAGGAGATTATTCAGGAGAGAAGTCGTTTTATTGCGAGAAATGCAAGAAATTAATATGAGCCATTGATTTGTCTAATCAATGGTCTATAACTACCATGACAAACTTGTAATAAATAAAAAAACAAATATTGAAGGTTTTGAAAGGAAGGGCACTATGAACTTTTTTTACAATAATCATTTTGAAAATTAAAATATCAGTTTCTATAATCTCATTAAATTGTTTCCTAATTTTTAGTTAATTCTCTCACTCCCAAAGAACCAACTTTACGTTGGGTTTCTGAAACAACAAATATTCTTTAAATTAATATGGTGGAGAAAGGCAAATGTTTTGAAATATATTATAGAAAAAATCAATTAGTGTAAGGTGTAAGGATATATTATACTTATTATCTTGTTTGTTTGGTGATTTTCAATTCCAATTTTACATAAAGTGTTTTTTTGTTCGGTGTAGGTTGTATAAATCTTATTTCACTATAAGTATTATTAAAACTAATTTGGTAACGTATAGGAATTATTTCAACTCAATGAATAACATGTTAGAGAAAAATTATTATTTCATTATGTAGGGATTATTTTAATTTGGAGTGTATAAATTATTTTACTGTATAGGGATTATTGCAATGTGTAAGAGCATTCAGATTCCGTTCTCCATCCTCATCTCTATAATTACACTACAAAACACTACATTTCTCTTTCCTGTTTAATTAAATAATACTTTTATCATTACAGTTTTCTCTCTCCCCTACTCACAACCAATCCAACAAATATTAAAAAATAAATAGGGGCAAACAATGTTCCTTAAATGTTTCCCCAAATTTACAAAAAATCACCACATTTCTCTCTCCACCCTATAATTTACACTCACAATCATTCAAAACTCATCCCTATAATTTACCAATCCCCTCACATAATTATGGGGGATGGGATGGGAATGCTCTAAGCGAATTGTAATAAATTCACCTATACAAGTAACATGATCATCTACATTAATTAAATTTTTATGTATAGGAAAATATGAGTTATATGTAAGCAAATATAAGTTATGTGTAAGTGAATATTAGCTAAATGTACGTTAAAATAAAAATGAATACAATTGTTTTGGGGAATATGAATTATGTGTAGGTGGATATTAGTAAAAAAAAACTTTATGTTTTTAAACTTAATTAAAATATAAAGAAATTAAAAGAAAATAAAAAAATCGGCTAATATAATCATTCATTTTGAAGTCAACATGTTTTATAATTTTTAATGTAACTATAGTTACCAAAATAAGAAAATCAATAATTTTACTAATATGTCCTTCTAATTAAATAATCATAAGAATCATTTCTCGAATTTCTCACAATAACTTGATTTATGTCTTGAACTTAAACACACACTCATATATATATATATATATATATATATATATATATATATATATAAGGAAGAGTGATGGACGAAAGAGTCATTTCCCAATTAGAGTACGAGGATACAAACGTCATTTCATAATTGGGCAGAAAAAGTAATTTGTCATTGGATTATTTTTTTCTTCAAGCATATAGTACAAGTTCATGAAGCCTCATGTTTAGTGTAATTACTTTTATATTCTTTAGGGTTTGTGGTGCAAGCAATTGAAAGTGGTTTTCCTTTATGGTTTATTATTATGATGTCATCGATTTAAGGAGTTTAAAGTCTCCATTAAAATATCATCATTCATCTATATTATTATCATTATTATGATTATATTAATTAAAAACTAAGTGTTTGTTCATATATTATAAGGATATTATTATTGGACCCCACAATCAACCTATTAACACATTGTTATCATCCTAACACAAGAATTAACACAAAATTAACACACTATTTCATCAATAGTCGGAGAGCAATTAAAACCTCTTGATTAGTTAAATTTATTACCATCAGCTTAAATTAGTTACTCCTCCCCTTCAATCAATCTCGAGATTGTTTAATTATTCATCTCCCTATGACAATCGCAATTGAATGCGCTCTTCAGTGGAGGATAGGGGTTACAAACCGTCTTTAAGTTTCGTAACTGCCAATCGTGAGTTATTATTGCAATTAACTAAAATCAATGAAACTTGTTTAAATGTTCGAACAACCATCCATGGATTCCCTGCATTCCTTTGATTTCTGATTCTGAACTCCATGAGCACGGAAAGTTATGCCTCCTTGATCGCCAACATAAACTCACCATCAACCGCTGCTGAACCATCTCACTCTGCCTCTTCGGCAGACTGTAAGGCCCGATCCCAGTGCCTCAATTTGGACGTTGGATTTACTCATCAACACAGTTCTAAATATCAGAGTTAATTAAAACTCTACAAGGAATACGAAAACATCAATATATATTACACATCCTTCTAATATTGTCTTAACATAATTCAAACTTTGTCTTTTGAAATAAAACATTAATTATAAAACAACATGAGTCTTCAAATGTCAGCCTCTTATTCTTTTGCCATGTGCCCAGCTCAAGCTAATTGCCTCATTCTACTCACATGTGTGCATACTAAAAGTCATCTACGCTGAGTGAGTTCTAGTTAATCAGGCAACATACAATACATACACTTACCTTCATATACGCATCCGAAGATACATATTTAAATACTTTAATTATTACCTTTCTTTCATAAATTCATTCACACGTTCATACTTTATTACTTCTATACTATATACATATTGTCCTTTCCATCTCAGGTATTGTTAGGGTACGATCCCTTCCTTTTCTATCTCAGATATTATTAGGGTCTGGTCCCTCTCCTTTTCCTTTTATTTTCTCTTTTCTATCTCAGATATTATTAGGGTCTGGTTCCTTTTTTCTCTATCTCAGATATTATTAGGGCCTGGCCCCTTCCTTCTCTATCTCAGATATTGTTAGGGTCTGGTCCCTTCCTTTTCCCAAACTCGTGCATGATTTGTTTTCATCCCCATATCATACTGTACTTCTATATCTATTCTTCCATTAACATTCACACATACTCACATATCATACATATACTTTTCATACACATTCATATTTCATATACATACCTTCCTTAACAATACGTGCAATATCCGTTGATCGTTCACGTACCGACAAGCTTTCGTTCAAAGATATATTATTTATCACATAAATCATACATGACATACACATACTACTTAAGGTAAGTGTATTTACTATCACAGCACACAACCCCGAAAACATAACAATGAAGTGGGGCTAGAAACTCACATGGATCCTGTTACGTTCGCCGTTATCAGTTATTCCTCTCTTTAACTGGGCTCGGCTAACTATACATTAATTATGTGTATCAATACCTGTCCTAATCACATTATTTATATTTCAGTAAAATGGCTAAGTCTGGTATGTTCTATTCAAGTGTTCCTATCCCATTTGAATACATTTGTATTCAAATGCACATTGTATTCAAACGCACATTGTATTCAAACGCATATTGTATTCAAACGCACATTGTATTTAAACGCACATTGTATTCAAAGACACATTGTATTCAAACGCACATTGTATTCAAATACATATTGTATTCAAATACATATTGTATTCAAACGCACATTGTATTCAAATACACATTACATTGTATTCAAACGCATATTGTATTCAAATACACATTGTAAATCTTTCCTTCTTTCTTTTTATTCGAATCTCTCCATTCATTCACATAGTTAAGTGCCATATAACCTTCCAAACGTTTTCCTTTCTCTTCTAGGCCAAGATATAGATCGTTTGTTAATAAAGGTCCAACCTTTATTGATTGCAAACCCGTTTTAACTAGATCTAGGGTTTCTAAGTTAACCGTATATACTCACGAGTTCATTTAGTCCACTTTAATCATAAAGTTTACATTTTTATCACATAATAAGGTCCGATTTACTATCCTACTAAGTTTCATGCAAAACCGACTTCGTTTACACGTTCTTTTAAAAAATCGAACGCTACTCGTTTTACCCGAAACGAACCAAATAACCCGTTTACTATCAAGTTCATTACTTTATCAATAATCGTAACCCGATGATCATCCCACCAAGTTTCATGCAAATCCGTGCACGAAAAATAAGTTTTTTTTAACAAAAACGTTCATGTGAGTTTTTTGTCTGAAATCACTCGAGAAGCCCAAAATCATATCAAACGATCTCCGATTTCAGTGATTCAAGCGGCCACGGAACCGTATTGCCCCGATCTAAAGTAGGATCCGTCATCTTGGCGGGAATTCTTTTAAAATTGGGAACCTACAGCTTTTTAAGATTTTCAATACCCATGTTTCCTGATGTAACACTTTGTTTCACTCCTTTCATTTATACTTTAAGCGCGATTGCTATAATATATACTTTCTTGACCACTTTAAGACAGATCGATCTTAAGAAGATCATTGCTTACTCCTCAGTAGCTCATATGAATCTGGTGACTATTTGTATGTTTAGTCTAAACATACAGGGAATTGGAGGTAGCATTCTACCGATGTTAAGTCATGGACTGGTTTCTTCAGCCCTTTTTCTTTGTGTTGGTGTTCTATATGACCGACATAAGACTCGACTTGTTAGATATTATGGAGGTTTAGTGAGCGCCATGCCGAATATCTCTACCATTTTCTTCTTTTTCACTTTGGCCAATATGAGTTTACCGGTACTAGCAGCTTTATCGGGGAATTTCCTCATCAGCTCACCTTTGCCGGAAACCGCTGCTACAGTCGTCGGAATCTTCATTTTTGAGCTGCTAAGGTTTTGCTGATAAAAATCGAACTTCCCGATATCTGATCAAAGATCTAATCGGTGGAAATCTTCATTTCTTTACCATGAACACTCAGTTAAAATTTGAGACCGATCCGACGGTTAGATCTCTAGAAATCTTTGTGTATTTGTGAGTGTTTTTCTCAAAAACGAGAATTAGAGACGTGTGTGTTTCTGATGGTGTATGTTATGGTGAAGAGATGTGTGAAAATGGAAAGGATTAGGGTTTAAAGGGTATTTATACTCCATTAAACCCATGGACTTTAGGCCCATCTTTTCTTTTTGGTCCATAATTAATTACATCTAATTAGCCTACTTATCCTTCCATCTTTATTATTTAATTATTTATTTACTAACTCAAGTAAACTTTTCCATCATAATTAAATAATATATTAAAAATTATTCTTAAAAATTTTTGGGATGTTACAAGTCGACCCACCTTATAAGAGGTTTCGTCCTAGAAACATGCTTAGTCCTTGTAAAAGGAATACTTCCTGTATTCACATACTTTCTTGAACCGACTTAGTTCTTAACTTACCGGTTTATCCTTTGTCTTACAATCATCGAGTGATGGTCATTAGTTTTAGCTGTCTTAGGTAGCTCGCCCATGAAGTCCACGATGATATGCTTCCTTATCCAGACTTTGCAAGTACATATCACTTCCCCAAGCATGCTCTTCTTTTTTGTTCTTTAAATAGAAACATTGCAGTTACTATCATTGCACTTAGCACTGAATGACCATTCCATCCAATTACAATCTTTAGCAAATGTACTGTTTTGCAATACGTTGAAAACATATTAATTCAAAAAAAAAAAAGAAACCTTTTCAATTTCTCCTTAAGGATTACTTCTTAAAATCCCTTTGTCTACTCCTTGAGATAGAACACTCATTGCAATTCTTAAGCACATCCATTGCATAACTTGTCGGAAAACTCCTTAAGTCACCATTTAAACCATATTTCATCCTCTGATCTGCATCAATACGTAGGGTCCATGAGTTATAGCTGTCTAAGGTAGCTTGATTATGAAGTCCATGCTGATACATCTTTCTTCTCTTGACTAGTCAAATCTCGTCTTGTCCTCTGAATATTGTTGTCTATTTCTGCATAGCAGGTTGCCCAATATATCATAGCTATTTATCCTAATCATCTTTCCTTCATGGCATGTTTTAACCTTAATATGGACATTCATAATACCATTATGTCTTTATCGTTCTAGATGACTTCCCGTCCATGATCACATGATTATCAGTTACACACTAACCATTCGTGTCAAGGCTCAATTCAAGTAGACATAAGTCTAAACCATATCTACGCTTTCCTTGCATGTCTTTCCATCTTTTGTCCTTGGTTTCTAGCATCCTCTTGCGGGTGACTTTCGGCTCCACATTCGTAACAATTGTGGTTGTTCATATCCGTGTAGGCAAAGTATCATGTCTACCCACAACTGTCACATACCATGGACTCATCTTCATTTGATTTCTACTTAAAGCGTTTCACTTCTATTAGTATATGCCTTCATTATAATCGACAACTTTCCTTTTGATGCCTCGATGTAAACCGAATATCTAGACTTATGACCTTCATCTAGGATTTAGCCTTGAAGATATCCATGACTTGGAATCCTCAAGCGACCATATCTGATTTTCACATCATAAGTATTATCTTTCAACTCTCGGTGTAACTAAAGAATTCATTTATTTTTCATCTTGCGCTCACCCTTTATAACTTTTAACTGTTCCTCGTGGATCTCGCTCATGCAATCCGAAGTACTAACTAATTTATACGACTTAATTGTCGTGATAACCTCTCCACCTTTACGACTTAGTGTGTCAGTGACCTCGTTAGCCTCTCTAGGATAATACTTGTTTTCACAATCATAATCCGTTATCAGGCTTACCCATCTTCTTGCCTCGTATTCCGTTCTTTCTGCTTGAAGAGGTATCCATGTATCAATGGTACACCTTGAAAACCTAGCATACAATTACTCTTTCTTCAGCGTCTCCAACACTTCTCTCAAGTGTTCAGCATGATCGGACTTATTTCTTGAATATTTCAAGATTATCATCAACAAAAGCAATGTCAGATGTGTCCAAGATCGGAAGACACACCCTATTCATCAAAACCATATATGTTGTTGGAGCTTTCTTCAATGCAAACGATATCACGAGAAATTCTTAGTGTCCATATCGTGTCGGAAACATTGTCTTAGGGATGTATGACTCTTTTACTTCCGAAAAATGATGACCTGCTCTGAGGTCTATTCGCGAGAACCAACTAGCACCTTGCCGATTGAACAAATCATCAATCCGTGGAACATATATGTATTCTTCACCGTAAGCTCGTTCAACTTGCGGTAATCTATTCACATTCTCATACTCCTTCTTTCTTCTTCATGAACATCACTGGTACACCCCGTAGGAAAACACTTGGCATTAAAACACCTTTGTCGAGAAATTCTTACAGTTTGGCCATTAACTCTTTCATATTGGACGACGCCAGTCAGTAATGTGCTTTCGTGACGGGTTGTGCTCCTAGTATTAACTCTATCTGGAATTCTATCTCTCGTTCCAGTGGTAACCTTGGAAGGTCCTCTAGGAACACTTATGGATAGTTACACACTATAGGAACATCTTTCACTTCTTTTCTCTCATCCGTAGCTTTGACAAAATACGCCAGGTAGGCACTGCACCCTCGTCTTAACAAACTTTCAGCTTTTATCATTGGAATGACTTTAAGCCCTGAACTTTACTTAATACTATAAATCATCACTGTACCGCCATCCAAAAACATAAACCTTATCAACGTGCTCCTACATGTTATATGAGCCTTAGGCTCAAACAACAAATCCATTCCCAAACGACATCGAACTCTCTTAAGTTTGAACATAAAGAGTATCAAGGAAATCATGTCCCTCTAGTTCTACCTTACAATTATTAACCAGTCTCATACTTTAACGAAAGTATCACTAGTGGTCTCTTCCATACAGTCTCAGGTACACAACTACATTCTTTTTAGCGTCTTCTTTCATATTTGCTACACTATGTAGTCTCGTCCTTTCATTCCTTTTCAATTAGGATGCCTCGACATTCACCCATCCCTCTCGATTATCTATGCTTTTATCATCATTCTCTTTGTTACTCACGATCCCCGCAAGTTCCTTTATGGAGTTAACCATTGCAGACATACTATATTTCTTGACTCATTCTAGTTGGCTTATCTCTGTTTTTTTCACGTTGCTTCCACTTGGACTTCCCAGTTCGGGCTGCCTTTGATGCTTCAGCGAACATTGTTGGCATTGTAGTGCAAAACAATTTAGCAACTACATTAATATTTGACTACAAGCTCCAAGTGTGATCCTTTTTCATTACTTCCTAAAGTTGAAGTCCTACTGATTTCGTATATTGCTTTGTCCCCTTCTTCAAAAAGGGTGCCTGGTTGGAACGTGTCTTACCACAACGTCCAGTACGACCTCCTTTGTATCGGTCATCTATATTATCTCTAAGGAAACACAAACATTATCACTCTAGGAATTATTTAGCACATGATTCGTAAGGTAAGTAGTTAATGATAGTGGCCAGGTGTAATTAACTCTTTACATTACTCCTCAGGTTCTACATACTTCCCTTTATGATTTCACTTGTGCTAGTTCCTACTTCGCACACAATCATGTAAACATACATATAACCTACATTCTTATCCCTATCAATTAAGCTAGCATACACTCATTCTTTTCCTAGCAATTAAGCTAGAATACAAGCATTCTTTCTATAGCAATTAAGCTAACTTCCTTGCACATTCTTATATTATACATGAAATTATTCATTTACTTTACCTTTATCGATCTTGCTTGAGTGACACATGGCTTTCTTCAACTGGCATCTTCTTTCTTTTCTTACTTACGTCCCATTCTTTGTTCGTGTCTAAGAATGTAGGATGCTTAATTCTCTCGAACTTAAGCTCTGATACCAACTTGTAAGGCCCCGTTCCCGATGCTTCACTTTGGACGTTGGATTTACTCATAAACATAGTTTTAGATATCAGAGTTAATTAAAACTTTCGCGGAATATAAAACTTTCATTAATCATTACATATTAATTCATAAACTAGTCTTAAACGAATATCTTTGTCCTTCAAAATTAAAACATCATTTCATAAAAACGTCTCGAGTCTTCCGATGCCAGCTTCTTATTCTTTTGCCATGTGCCCTGCTCAAGCTAGTTGCCTCATTCTACTCACCTGCATGCATACTAAAAGTCAGTTATGCTGAGTGAGTTCTAGTTAATCAGGCAACATACAATACATACACTTACCTTCATACACGCATCCTAATATACATATTTAAATACTTTACTTATTACCTTTCTTTCATACATTCATACATATGTTCATACTTTATTACTTCTATACTATATACATACTGTCCTTTCCATCTCAGATATTATTAGGGTCTGATCCATTCATTTTCTATCTCAGATATTATTAGGGTATGGTCCCTCTCTTTTCCTTTTATTTTCTCTTTTCTATCTCAGATATTATTAGGGTCTGGTTCCTTCTTTCTCTATCTCAGATATTATAAGGGTCTGGTCCCTTCCTTCTCTATCTCGAATATTTTTAGGGTCTGGTCCCTTCTATTTCCCACACTCGTGCTTGCTTTCTTTTCATCCCCATATCATACGGTACTTATATATCTATACTTATATTAACATTCATACAAACTCACATATCATACATATACCTTTCATACACAGTCATATTTCATATACATACCTTCCTTGACAATACGTGCAATATCTGAAGATCGTTCATGTACCGAATAGCTTGCGTTCACATTTAAGATATATTATATATCACATAAATCATACATGGCAAACACTTACCACTTAAGGTAAGTGCATTAACTATCACATCGAGTATGCACACAGCCTCGAAAACATAACAAGGAAGTGGGGCAAGAAACTCACCTAGATGTTGTTACGTTGGCCGTTAATGGTTATTCCTCTCTTTAACTGGGCTCAACTAACTGTGCATTAATTATGTGTATCAATACCTGTCCTAATCGAATTATCTAGATTTAAGCAAGATAGCTACGTCTGGTATATTCTAATTGAGTGTTTCCATCCCACTATTCAAATGCACATTGTATTCAAACACACATTGTATTCAAATGCACATTGTATTCAAATACACATTGTATTCAAATGCACATTGTATTTGAATACACATTGTATTCAAAGGCACATTGTATTCAAATACACATTGTATTCAAACGCACGTTGTATTCAAACGCACATTGTATTCAAACATACATTGTATTCAAACACACATTGTATTCAAATACACATTGTATTCAAACGCACATTGTATTCAAATACACATTTTATTTAATTTACACATTATATTCAAACGAACATTGTATTCAAATACACATTGTATTCAAATGGACATTGTATTCAAATACACATTGTAAAATCTTTCCTTCTTTCTTTCTATTTGAATCCCTCCATCCATTCGCATAGTTAAGTTCCATATAACATTCCAAACGTTTTTCTTTCCGTTCTAGGCCAAGATCTAGATCGTTTATTAATAAACTTCCAACCTTTATTGATTACAAACCCGTTTTAACTAGATCTAGGGTTTCTAAGTAAACCGTATATAATCATGAGTTCATTTAGTCCACTTTAATCATTAAGTTTACATTTTTATCACATAATAAGGTCCGATTTACTATCCTACTAAGTTTCATGCAAAACAGACTTCGTTTACCCGTTGTTTTCACAAACCGAACGCTACTTGTTTTACCCGAAACAAACCAAATAACCCGTTTATTATCAAGTTCAATACTTTATCAATAATCATGACCCGATGTATCATCCTACCAAGTTTCATGCAAATTCGTGCACGAAAAGTAAGCTTTTTTAACAAAAACGTACCTTTGAGGTTTTTGTCTAAAATCACTCGAGAAGCCCAAAACCATGTCAAACGAACTCTGATTTGAGTGATTCAAGCTGCCATGGAACCGTATCGCCCAGATCTACAAACCCATCAGCTCGCCTTTCTCGGAAACCACCGCTACAGTCGCTGGAACAGCTGAACAGTCGTCGGAATCTTCATTTTTGAGCTGCTAAGGTTTTTCTGATAAAAACCAAACTTCCTGACCTCTGATCGAAGATATAATCAGTGGAAATCTTCATTTCTTTACCGTGAACACTCAGTTAAAATTTGAGACCGATCCGACGGTTAGATCTCTGGGAATCTTTGTCTATTTGTGACTGGTTTTCTCAAAAACGGGAATTGGAGACGTGTGTTTTTTGATGGTGCATGTTATTGTGTAGAGATATGTAAAAATGGAAAGGATTAGGGTTTTAAGGGGTATTTATACTCCATTAAACCCATGGATCTTATGCCCATATTTCCTTTTTGGTCCATAATTAATTACATCTAATTAGCCTACTTATCCTTCCATCTTTATTATTTTATTATTTCTCTACTAACTCAAGTAAACTTTTCCACCATAATTAAATAATATATTAAATATTATTATTAGAAATTTCGGGATGTTACACAGTCGCACTTCGAACCATATTTTTCGTAACCCATCCGCTACAACCCATCAGTAAATGCTTTTAGAGATATGAATGCTAGAATTAGAACTAAAATCATAATCGTTATTTTCTAGCTTTCTTTTTTGATTTTGGTGTGTGAAAATTCAAAATTGTTAATTTGTAGGTCAACAGATCTCTACCCTATACTTTTTACTTTAAGATTGCATCATGGGGTAGGTTTACAATACATCAACGGTAACTTCAATCATGATTTAGTATGATTTGGATATAAACAGTGGATGCAATTCAAATTCATTTGTTTTGTTCAATTATATTTTGTGCAGGTCGGTTTCAATAGATTTGATCTATTATATATGACATACATGTTGGTTTTCAAATATATGATTTATATGGGAAATGGCACATGTTTTTTGTAATGTCAGTTGGCACATTTATGCTAACCTCGAAACAATTGCAAAGTATAAGTTGTTACATATTTAATGGTGTGTGATTATTAAAATGTCGCGCTAACACAACGTACATTTATAACTTTAGAACAAGATCAGTTTCATAGCCCTATATATGCTCTCATTGACTATGGTTGTCTTATAATGTTTGTTAGTAAACTGAAAAGTTAAGACATTTGGATTTTATCTGATGCAGAACTTCGCTCAATATATATGGAATTAAGGAACCTGTTAAAGCATGTATGCTTCTGCTTACTCTCCTGACCCATTAAGTAGTTTGGTGCTGCAATACCACTGATCAACTAATGCTATTCAAACAAATCATAGGAACAAATCATAGCAATGTGTTGCAATCCAAACACCACTGTTATAATTTTTTTCGCCATCATTCCATTAATCCATATGTTTACACAGGTAACTTTGGCCATCAGTATCCCACGAGCAGCCCATACAACGTATCCCAAACTGCTATAACTCCATTTACCCATGTTCAATGATTATATGTGAATCGGTTAGCCATTCACTTATCTCTTTCATCCAATTACTCATGACAGAATTTGACTTTATCTTTGATTCCAATACAGCCTAATGCACACACTTTAGTCTAAACTCAATAGCCACACCTTCACTTATAATACATGTAGCTATCAACCCAATGTCTTCCCATAACCTACAAAAAAGTATAAAAAATCAGTGTTTAAAATACATGAAGTATCTACACAACATATCAATGCACACCAAATTTTTAGGAAGCAAGAACTGTTATCTCTAGCAAAGCTCCCCTTATAATTTATTATTCTTAGCACTCTCTTCTAACCCATTTTATATTCCCAACCATGATTTTCTTATCCCCCACTGTTTCTTTAATTGCCAAATTTATTTCCTGCCGGTAGATGATATATTTAAAAAAAAATCTTGTGTAAAGCATCTACTAAAAAGCTGATATGACATAGTCAAATGCTGCTTTACATATGACTCGATACTTAATGGTATAAAAAAAGCTTGCAGAAAACTACAAAATTTAAAACCCTTTTTGCATCTTTTTCATAAATCAGATAAAGAAGATTTGTTAACCTTTTTCTAGTACCTTCTCAAACGGTGCCTTTGCTCCCTAAGATGGAAGCTTCTGACTCATATTCATCCTCCCTCTGATTATTTAAAACTGAATAATGAACTGAAAAACACGTTTCTTGATGTTAAAGGGGTTGGGTCTAAGACGACATAATAAGTTATGCCATAGGTAAATGAAGCTTTGGAAAAATGGGTACATTGAAAGAAACAGTTGAAGTATTAGTTTACCCATACCGAATCGCTTGATCCATTAACTTAAATGCTTGAAATAGATCACCCTTTGCAAACTTTAAGCTATCAACTGCCCATTGTCTTGTCATGTGCAATGCCTTGTATGTCTATCTAATCTCATATACAAAAAGAAAAAATAACATTATAATTAGCTTCATATGCAGAACAAAAATTACTAAAAGTATCTCATCAAATGGGGTTCTTCAACGATCACGCTCTCAACAGCAACCACTTAGTACGTAAGATCAGTTATCGGAGAAGAAATGCCTTGGCGAAAGAAAAATCCCTTGTGTATGATGATATCAAGAAAGGAACTTGAGAGTACGGGTGTTGTCACTTTTTAATGCATACCGAAACTGAATAAATATGACTCAAAAGAAATGACTAACCCGAACTAAAGTAATTCGGGTTAGTAGTTGGGTCAAATTTATGGGTTCAGGGTCAACTCGAATAAACTTTTTGTTTCAAACCCAAATATATTTATAGGTATAATAGTACTTGTTATGATTCAATAACCAGTTTGAATAAACTTTTTGTAATGAAATTATAAAAAGTATGATAAAAGTAAAAATTGACGGAATACCTTTGTTTTTGGAATATATGACTTAGCCCCAAATCCTCAAAAGTTGCACAATCCCGACCCAAATGGATGCATCTCTTCTCTGCCTTGTAATAGAAAACAATACTTAGCAACTCAAATAATTGGAGAAATTGGCATGTAATAAGAGATTAAACTTATGTTGATATTGAGGATCGGAAGTAGTGGGGAGAAGAAGGAGCGGTTAGATTAAGGATGATTACCGGTTGCCTTTCAAAATAATTAGCGATTGAAAGGAAGTATCTATGAGAAACCTAGATGGAGCTAGAATCATGGAAGAAACCATCTGCTAACTGCACAATCTCAAAGTAAGAGCATTCACAGTGGTAAACCGTGTCCGTTTTTCAAACCGACATCTCAGCATGCGACATTAGATTTCAAACCAACCTCTAAAACTTTCATTTATCCTCCCGTGGGTAACATATAGTCCTTATTTCAAACCACCACCTCACCATTCACCTCATTATCTAATTACTCTTTTATTTAATCTTTATTCATTTATTAAAAGAAGATATGAAAGTAATAACAAGTTCAATAAATTTATATATCAATTATTTTTTATCCCCATTCTATTATTAACCTTTTTTTAATAAATTTAAGGGGAAAAAACATATACATCTCACCATTAAATTTCATCCCTTCATTTCTCTCTCTCTCTCTCTCTCTCTCTCTCTCTCTCTCTCTCTCATTTGATGTTGATTTCAACCCCTTATGAAACAAGTCGGGATTTGGAAGATGGAAAATAAGCTAAGTATGTATTTGCTTTGACACTTTTGAAGTGTTCCGGATTCATGACACTGTCTCTCCTCTCTATCTTCCAGCTGGCCATCTCCAATGGGGACATCCTTCTATGGGTTTGGTTTGGAATTCAGACCGGTGCCACATCTCCACCATTGGAGATGCTCTAACTGTAAGAGCATCCTCTTCCAACCCCCTATTTTATGTGATTTAGGGTGTTGTGAATGAAGAGTTTTTATATTTTATAAAACACAGTGATTTTTCTGTATATATTTGAGAAGCTACTGTTCACCCTCTATAATTTTTATAATATGTTTTGAAAGTGGTTCTGAGTGAAGGATAGAGAAATGGTAATGATATTGGTATATGTTTGAACTTGTTAATCCGATACACAGATCTCAGATCTGATATATAATTAACCTAATGCGGATCTAGTTCATAATTACTCTTGATTGTATGTTATACGTTATATTTGTATATTAATTGTATGTATGTGTATAATATTAATACTAGATTGAAGCTTGAGAGAGTATTTGGGCAGAGGTTCGAAAATATAACTCCAATGCTTAAATTAAACTGTGGACTAAAGCCACTATAAATAGAAGATGGATCTAGTTCGTTAACATTCCATAATGAACTAGTATCCACTTCGTTACATACACTTTAAATAACAATAACTTAACGAATCACCCCCTGATTCGTTAAACACCCTTAACGAATCAGGAGGGATAATAACTTAGATCTAGTTCGCTAAACATCCTTAGCGAACTAGACTATACTTTAACGAACTACATAACTATCTTAATAGTTTATTACATTAATAAGACGACAAATACATTAACGATAGTTACAAAGACTCGAGACGCAAAACCGTGTACTAACAGACACCCCCTCGTCTTGAGCTCTTTGTCTTTACTTTACTTGAAGCGCTTGGACCGCCAATTTCTGCAACTATGAATCCCGTTCTCATAACATACACACACGATGCGTTGGAACTGCATAGCCAGATCATAGTCTTCATTGCGCTCTATCAATATCTTATTCTTGTGTAGCACGTCGTTGTCGGTCTAGGTTAAGTTAACAAGCCACATCGGATCGATTATCTTGATTAGCTTGGTCTTTAACCCTTTACCCAGGACAATGACGGCCTCGCCAGTTCAGTTGTCGTAGTACCAGCGGTTGAAGGATAAATCTATGTGTTGGTTCATCGTCTTCACCGGCACACGCTTCATAGTCTTCGGCATCTTGACATTACGAACCAGATTTTCCATCCCATTTTTGGATCGATCTCATCGATACGCTTGCGGATGGGAATTTGTGGTTTAAAATACTTAAAACCGTTGTTCACCTCAAACAGCAAGTGTTGGTGAAAACGATTTGCATGGTAGTCCTCGCCACGATTAATAAAAGGATGATACGCCAGAGTGCGTACATCCCATCTCGGTAATGAGAGAAGATCAGACATTCGTTCATAGTATTGAACACCCTTCTCCCATTTAACAATACATACTTTCAAATCAGGATCAAATAACCAAGAGATAATATCACCTTGAACCTTTGACACGGTCTTGAATGAAGTCATCTGATTGGCTTTAGCTCAAGCAACATCTTCTTCTTTCTGTTCCTGATCCACATACCGAAATGCCTTGATGATCTTACGAGCTTTCTTATTTCTAAACCATCTTAGAATGTCAGCATCAGTTGGGTTTTCAAGCGAATCAAATCTTGTATCAACCACCCTTTTACCTTTTGAACCTTTATCCAACTCATCTTCAGCTGCTTTGAATGTTTCCTCAGTAAATACTGGAGCACCCTGATCAACATTAGTGTGTTGAAACAGATCAGGGTATTCCGCAGCTATAACATCTTCGAGCTCAACCTCCTCATCATCATAAATAAAGGTCGTATTCATCTAAATTGTAGGATCATTCAAGATCTCTTCATCGTTCTCGACCTCAATATCGGGCTCAGCTTCTAACACGGTCAATTGATCATCATTTAATCCAAGCGATAACAAAATCTGCTCTCGTGTTAGTGATTTCTCAACAAACTGTCCCTCTACAATATCATCTCGATTCACAACGCTTCTCACCATTCCCTTTTCATCAAAAAAAATAACTGTATTGGCCTCGATCATCTAAATCGGTTTGGCAGCTGTATAATCATGAAAAGTAACAATCTGCTTCCCTGAATCGTCAGCAGCACTTGTACATGCACCAGAGGACGAGCCATAAGCTTGTTGTGGCTCACTTCCTCCAGCACCCGACTCATCTTGATCATCGTCATCGTTCTTGATTTTATTTAATTCATCATCCTTGCATGCAAGTTGCAAGATGAGATCTTTTTGTTCTTTCAGTTTCACCCCCTGAGTCTCAACAATCTCACAAAGGGCTTTCATCTCCTTTTGACATAACGAGACATAACTTAACATCCTCTTTTGATTCTCCATCAACCTTTCTTGGTTCAAACGATCTAAGACATTTGATTTTCATACAAATGTAATAGACTTAAAAGCATATTCGTCTACTGATCCGGAGTCATTGCATTAAACGAAGAAGGAACATGTTGAACTATCAAGTGGAGGAATCATCATTGGTGTTGGAAAAACCACCGATGTAGCAGTCGTAGGCCTTGGAACAGTAGATAAAATTGATTGAGGAATCATACCAAGCCTGGGATCCGAAGTAAGCGTGGTCGTTAAAGAAAGCCCTGGAGTGCTAGTAGTAAGCGGCACCGCCGGGCGTTGAGGAGTAGACGAACTTGGAGGTTGAACTCCAAATGAGATGCCATCCCCAGCCGAAACTCGATGCTTAGAAGAGCCTTTAAAAGCTAACTCTTTCCCTTTTTGCTTGCGTTGAGCAGCAATTGTAGCTGCTAAAGCCGCTTCAACCGCAGCTTGTTGTTCAAGGATAGTAGCATCTCCATCACCACCATTACCACCATTACCACCTTCATCACCATCATCACCTCCATCATTCCTACCTGGTCCTTCCTCACGCTCGGAATCTGGATCATCATGAATCCAGCGATCATTGTCAGGACATACATAATATGGATTCACCAGATGACCAATTAAACGTTTGAATCTAGGAGAAGGAGTTTGACCGTACGACTTCATTCTTCGCATGGTGTCTGCCTTCATGTTGTCCAAAATAAACTTATTATTCACATCAATTGGATCGAGCACCAAATCCCTGATAGCATCGCTAACAAACAATTGAATGAAACGCGGATACATCAAGAACTTGACGCGTCGTTTCCCAGGAATACAATTTTCTTTCAGATGATCGAAGATCATTTCAGAAAAATTGTAAGGCTTATTCAAAACAAGCGCAACAAGTGCCGATTGTAGCATGATGCGGCACTCGTCAAACCCAGCCTTTCGTCCACCAAGGCAGTGAATAAGAACATGAAGTAAATACTTGTATTGGGGACACAAGTATGCCTTGTTATACATGGACGCACCAAGATTACTAGCATAAAATAAACGTCCAAATAATCCCTGGATCAGCTCCTTGTGATATTCGCTTGGGTCATCAATAGTGTCATTGAATCGTAACACCCTTCGAACAGTTTCAACGGATACGACAACTGGTTTTTTATTAACCTCGGCAGCAATATGATTCTCGGTCTCCACATAGTGAGAAGTGTTCCAAAATTGTCGAACAATGCAGAACGAATATCTGGATTAGCAGTAACAGCGTAATGGATACGAGAACGGCGTATAAATGCCAGCATATCACCAAATACATCCTCATCAGGAAATTTTGTGTCAACAAATGCACAAACGTTATGTCGTGTATCAAATGGAAGCAAAGGAATATCCTGAGCTTGTTGATCTTGTGGTGCATTAACAGGCGGATCTTGAGCTACGTTATCAGCCATTGAACTGTATAAAGAAACCCGAAGAATAGTGAGAATTATAAATAATAATACTTATATAATAAATATAAATTTTATATTTTAACTTATGAATTTTAAATTAAAAACCATGTCATTCGTTAGAAAACAGGCTGATTCGTTAAAAAATATAACGAATCATCTGATTAGCTATCAAGTAAATATATGATGAATTAAGAATTAGCGAATTACTTATGGTCAGGTAACGAACTATCCTCTAGTTCGTTATAAGTTACAAATATCAAACTATTTCGTTATAAAAGTTGATTCGCTTATTCTAATTCGTTTGAATTGCTTAACGAATTGGACACGAATTAGTTCCAATTCGCTAAGCATAACGAATGGCCAAAATAGCTTAATCTTTGACTTCTCCGGTCAAGGTCAAAATTAACCAAGAACACCAAAAGTCAAGGGTGCATATCTGATATCGATTACTCTATAATCATTGATGAATATCCAAAGAAATTACCATAAAGATCTCGGAAACCCATAGCGACTCAAATGGTATCGATTTGAGGTTCCTAAACATGGAATAAGTTAAAGAAGTTAGGGTTTTAACCAAAGTATAAAAAAACCCGATAGTCAAAGTTCATAATTAACCCAACAATCATCAATCAAAATATGATTAAAGATTACCATGGATCTCGGAAATCCATTCCGATCACAATGACATAAAAAAAGAGATTAAGTAACATAGGATTAAGCACACCGATGAAGGTTTATGTAAACCTCAAACCCCCGATAACAAAACATCATAATTAACCAATCAAATCATCTGTATATTTGACGAAAATCACGAAGATATGATCGTGTATACCTTAGTAACTCAAAAGTGTAATCAAAATGCTAAAATTCAATAGTCGAGAATTATGAAAAATTTTGGCAGGGTAACAATATAAAATGAAGAAGAAGAAGATGAATAGTAGGACTGTTTGTATGCACGCCGTCATATATACACTGGCACAACACAATTCCCAATGTAACGAATCAGATGATTCGTTTGAGTTTTGAACTAACGAATCAAGTGATTCATTAAGTTTCATTAACACGTGTCATGACGAATCAGATTATAATTATTGTCTAATTCGTTAACAAATGCATAACGAATTAAAGGCATTCGTTACAGAGTGCGGAAGCGAATTAGGATAACGAATTAAAAAGTAATTCGTTAGACTAACCTAATTCGTTATTCATAATTAACGAATTATTCTTTATTTAATTTTAAATGAATAAATAAATTAATAAATGAATTAAATAAATAAATACAGAATTAAATAATTGTAAATTTAACTTAAAAAGAATTACTGAGGACTTTTATCTCGATAATCGAATACCTTAAAGACGTTTCATGTTTTGAAACCCTTAAAATAATCATAAATAATATGTAATAATAAAACGAAAATCTTTTTGGAATTTTGAATCTTTGTTAAAACTAAATATTTACCAGAATATTATCCGAAAATTAAAACAAAAAAATATTTTTGTGTTTTTGTATGATTTTTCAAAGCAGTACATATTTTTGGATTTTTGTCGAGTTTGAGCAGAGAATCTTATTGACCAAATTACCCTTCCATAACAACTTTATATTTCAACGATATTGTGACTGGCGTTAAGTCGGTCATTGGTATTATTGTCCACTTGAATCAAATAACAAATTTTCAAGTGTTTTTGTGATATGATTAATGGTTCAATTAAAGCACAGAATATCATAAACAATCAGCCTCTAATCTCGGTTCAAGCTTAATTTGTTTTTTTCCATATCACCCCAACTTGACTTAAACCATTATATTGTTGATCAGAATTTGAATTTTATAGAAATTTCTTAGCAATGCATTGAGTTTCTTTTACTATGAGTGAATATGCACGGGTCCATCTGTTGGCTTACATACATTGTATCCCCTGGGGTCCGTTTCTTATTGGTATTGAGACGCGCACAAAGGAGGAACAATGTATGACTAACATCGGATTTTGATCAAGTTAGTAATTTAGATATGTACGAAGTACAGCAGTGATCAAGTTTAATGATTTTGGGTTTACTATAAAAGCGAATAAAATATTCATGCATATGAATACCCAGATGATTAAGCCGCATAAAGACTCACAGTGTCCAGAACCTCAAAGCTTGTTATCTGCTTTATTTTATTTTTGGGTGATCAAACAAGTATAAGGATTGAGTATGACAGGTTATTACATTTCTGCCAACCTCACCGAGACATTTTTCTAGAGACTAACACATCTTTCAATTTGGCGTTCCTTTATGTTTATATCACATACTTTACTCTACTTGTTTGATTTAAGACCTACCAATGCACCAATGCAATTAAGCACACAGTCTTTTAAGCTTATTTCTTGCTGAATTTGGGGTCAAAATAGTCAATGTACTATCATTTTCTCTTTTTCAAAAACTAAAAATTTTGAGGAGCATAAAACAAAATAAAGATAAATTTAATCGTCCCAGTTAACTTAAGTCTATAAATAAATGGTTGTTCTATCAATTCAACAAGTGAATAATAGGACCAAGACATGCAAGCATGCTTCACAAACTTAAATAACCGACATAATTTTCAGCGAGAAAATTAACTAAAACGCATAACGAACTCCCCTAACTACTTTCCATTATCTGGTGAATGGCTAACCCGATCATTTACAAGTAAATGTCATGACCAAACATGTACAAGTACATATCCTTCAAATTTGGGTAATTGCAATACTTTTCAGCGAACGTATGCAAAAATCTTTTTGGTTTTTCTCTATACATACTTTAAAAAAACACAATCTTTTTGTCTTTTTCAATTTTCTTATAAACATAAAACTTTCACAATATTTTTGGATTTTCGGATTTTTCTGTACAAAATGAAAACACAATCTTTTTGATTTTTCAAATTTTAAATTGTTTTTGATTTTCAAATATTTTAAGAAAAACAGTAAAGAAAAGAAATCACAATATTTTTTATTTTTCAAATTTTCTAATGTTTTTGGATTTTAAAATTTTTAATGTTTTTGGGTTTTATCTATACAAATAAAAAACACAGTATTTTTGTATTTTCTAATTTTTCACCCCCTAAAACCTAGAACCAAAATAAATTTTAAAAATATAAAAGAAAAGAAAGATAGTCATCCTTGTTTTAGGATATCAGCCAGGGTCTTCAAACCATTTAAACGAAGCAAAAATTGAAAATGAGTTTTATCAAAGGCTTTGGTAAATAGATCGGCTTTCTGAAATTCAGTATGTACTTTCTCAATGTCAATTAATTTCTTCTCAAAGCAATCCCGTATAAAGTGATATCGAATTTCGATATGTTTTGTTTTAGAATGTTGTACGGGATTCTTTGTGATAGATATTTCAGCAGAATCAATCTAAATAGGAGTAGTAAGAAACTTCAAACCGTAGTCGCAAAGATGTTGTTGTATCCACAAAACCTGGGAACAGCAACTCGAGGCTGCAACATACTCAGCTTCAGCGGTTGAAGTAGAGACCGTTGTCTGCTACTTACACTGCCAGGAAACAAGCCGGTTTCCTAAAAATTGACACCCAGCCGTGGTTGATTTGATGTTGATCTTGAAACCTCCATAGTCTGAATCTGAAAAGGCAGTAAGCTCAAAGTTATCGTCCTTGGGGTACCACAACCCAATGTCTGGATTTCCCCTCAGATACTGAAGTATTCGCTTAACTGCAGCTAGGTGAGTCACTCGTGGACTTTCTTGAAACCTAGCACAAAGACAAACAGCAAACATAATGTCGGGGCGAGAAGCCATTAGATACATTAAAGATCTGATCATTGCACGATAGAGGGTAGGATCAACGGTATCCTCCAATTCATCCGGTGATAAATTGTGACCCACGGGGAGAGGAGTTAAAGGGATTTTTCTGGCAGATATCTTGAATCGGCTCAAGACATCGTTCACATACTTGGTCTGGTGAATAAAGATTCCTTTCGCAGACTGGTGAACTTGCAACCCTAAAAAGAAATTCATCTCTCCCATCGAGCTCATCTCGAATTTCGTTTGCATTGACTTCTCGAACTCCTTACACAACGTGTCATTTGTAGACCCAAAGATAATGTCGTCGACATAAGTCTGAACTAGGAGAAGATCATCACCAACAATCTTATGAAATAAAGTGCAGTCGACAGTCCCTCGCTTGAAGCCATTATCAGTCAGATGGTCGGCGAGCGTGCCATACCAAGCTCTCGGGGCTTGATGTAGACCATACAGGGCCTTGTTTAATCGGTAAACTCGGTCTGTATAATCAGGATCTTCAAAACCAGGAGGCTGTAAAACGAACACTTCCTCGTGTAGTTCACCATTGAGAAAAGCACTTTTAACATTCATTTGATGACCTTGATATTCTTATACGCAGCATATGCCAGAAAGATTCGAATCGACTCTAATCTTGCAACTGGAGCATATACTTCTGTGTAATCAATACCCTATTGCTGATGAAAACCTTGCACCACTAATCGTGCCTTGTGTCTTACGATCACACCTCGATTGTCTTTCTTACACTTAAATACCCACTTAGTCGGAATAGATTTCTTGACTCGAGCAGGTTTGTCAATTAAATCCCAAACACCCAAACGTGCAAATTGTTGTAATTCTTCTTGCATAGCTTCTACCCAAGAAGGATCTTTAAGAGCCATACATGGCATCTTTGGCTTAACTTGGGATAGAAAGCAAGTGAATTTAGCAACATTTACAATTCCAGAGGAATGTAAATCTGCATAAGCACACAATACGTTATTCTCACTTGACGAAGCAACTTGATGACGTGTTTGTACGCCCACATCAAGTTCTCCAATGATGTTTTCCTGTGGATGATAACCATGAATCCGAAGAGTTGGATTCTCAGGAACAACAACATTATCAAATAAGTTAGTGTAATGTTCACCAAGTTCAGGAGATGAAACATTATCACTGTCAAGTTCAATAACTGTATCATCAGGTTGATTGTCATCTGAAGTAGTAGATACATTATCAACCTGATTATCATCACATGGATCTTCAGTTGGAGCAGGAGTTGTAGCTTCAACATCATTAGAACTTGAAAATCTTGGAATGGCCAAATGATCTTCAAAGTATGCTCGAACCAGATCTTCGTCTATGTTTTCTGTCGATGGAGTAAATGAATTAAATAAGCCATCATAGTCAAACATCTAGTCGGGACCTTTCCCTTGAGGAGGAGTGGTGTACTTTTGACAGTCCACATGATAACATTCCTCAACACAACCAGAAGTGAAATTAAAAACTCATTTCTTTGGAGACGCATATCCCAAGAAATATCCTTCAAAGGCTTTTTCTTCAAATTTACCGGTATCCTTCTTCAACATTGTACAAGGACACCCAAATGGTTCCAAGTACTTTAAGTTAGGCTTTCGATTGTTTAAAAGCTCGTAACTTGTCTTTCTGAGTCGTTTAACAGTTAAAACCCGATTAAGCGTATAGCAAGCTGTATTCACCACCTCATTCCAGAATTGGATGGGAAGCTTAGAATCAGCAAGCATAGTTCTTGCAGCTTCAATCAAGGTTCTATGCTTCCGTTTAGCAACACTGTTTTGTTGTGGTACATAGGGTGCGCTATATTCTCGATGAATTCCTTTTTGAATGCAAAAGAAATCCAATATAGTGTTCTTGAATTCAGTACCATTATCACTTCGAATTCTCCTCACCTTATGTTTGTATAGTGATTCGATCTTAGTGATAAGGTTTTGTACCAAAACAGGTGTTTGATCCTTTGAACTCATATAACGCCCATGATTATCTTGAGTAATAATCGGTAACAACAAGACAATATCTATCCCCAGAGATACTCGCACGATTCACATGACCAAACAGATACATATGAAGTCGTTCAAAAGGAGTATCAATGGAATTCAATAACTTAGAAGGATGAGACTTTTTCTTTTGCTTACCCTTCTTGCATGCAATGCAGTGATCAGATAACTTAAAGTTCTTCAACGAGACACCCTCAACTAAGTCATTAGCCGTTAAATAATTCATCTTTCGAACATGAATATGACCCATTCTACGATGCCATAGAATAGAGTCCTTCTCGGTTGCTTTGGAGACAAAACATGTTTCGATAGACGTTGATACTTTAGAACTCATATTTAAGACATAAATATCATTTGATCGAGGTGATCTCATGACAACCATGTCCTCGGAAATCACGTGTCCCAGTTTCAAAATCAGACACTCTTTATTAGTAAATACCGTGGTGTACTTTTTATCACAGATTTGCGACACAATTAATAAATTATGGTCCACCTTGTCACAGTAATTGACCTTTTCAAAAGTAATATGACCAGTTGAAACTTCACCTTCTTGTGTGATCATGCCCCCAGAATTCCCAGCAAACGCTACATAACCCTCTTGAATATTTCTCACATTTGTTAAGAGGTTGAGATTTCCAGTGATATGACGAGAACATCCACTATCCTTTATCCAGTTTTCACCAGAAATGGTCTTGGATGTACCCTACACACAAAAGAAAATGATTAGTTCAAAAAGGCAGGCCAGGCCTCAGTCTTGGGCACCTTTTGGTTTTCTTGAGAAGTTTTAAACTTAGCCTAATTCAACTGTTGTTCAGCCACTTGCGAATAAGTTACCGGCTTCTTAGACTTTCGTCTTAGATAAGCAGCTTGAACGACATTTGAAATTGTGTTCTTACATATGGGCTCAGTTGGAATAAATTTTGGTTTCACTTGACCATATGTTTCATTTACATGAATAACCTTTCGAGGATTCACGTTTGAAAATATAATGTGTGTATCATCCTCACATGACACAGGGCGCTTTAGAATCTCCTTTATCACAGGAACCGGTCTTGAATGGTCCTTGACAAAAGGATGAAGATTTTGAAATTTCTGTTGTCCACAATTCCTCACAATGTGACTTTGTTGACTGCAAAGAAAGCAACTTCGCATGTCCACACGATCATTTTGAGGTTTAACAGTAGCATATGACAAAGAAGGATGATAAGTCACATTCTTGGTAAAGCTTTTAGCTAAATCATCAGATGACACTGACTTCTTCTTTAGATAAAAATCCAAATTAGAACAATTAGAAAAACTTTGCAAAATTTTACAAACTGAACTTTCTTAGCTTGTTATAAAACTTGTTTTTCTTTAGTCAAAGGATCAGATGTCATTGATGTTTTAGCTTGAGCATACCGATGTTCATGATCTTGAATCTTAGAGGTTTCATTGTGAAAACACTTTCAATCAGTTCCGGTTTAATGATACTAATTGGAATGTCTTTCTCAGTGAACATCGTGTCAATCCCTTTCAACTTAAACACACGACCAGTTGTTGACTTTGAAACAGTAGGATTGATAAAACGTATCAAATCCTCATCAGAAACTTTAGGCTTTTTTGGTTTCTTAGGCTTAACCGGTTTAACCTTAACATGGTCTTCTTTTCTCACATGAGGTTTGAATGAACCATACACAGCTTCCTCAAATTCATGAGGTTCACAAAGAATGTGATTAGAACTTGGAATGTTCTTGTTTTTGTGTATTACCTCGGGTTCAAACACATCCTCAATAATCACTTTGTCAACATTTTCAACAAATATTTAGTGCTTTCAATATGAGGTTTTTGAGTCGAAGATTGGGCTTTAACAGTTTCAGATTAAAAAGTTTAGATTTTTCTGAAATCACAGGTTCTTTTTCAATCAAATCCTCTTCTTTTCTAGCAAACGGATTTGGTTTATAATCATTCTGTAAAGGAGGTGGAATTGCAACAAAACCTATACCTTTCTTTGAGTCTTTTTGCTTACCAGATACTTAAATTATTTCATTTAGTAAAAATGATGAATTTCTAAATTTACCCAATTTGTTCTTTAACTCGAGAACCTCATTCTCAAGTTCAGTTATCTTTGATCTATGTTTTAATATTTCTTGAAACTTTTGATCATTGATTATCATTCTTACCGACAAAGCTTCAATCTTCTCTCGAGATCTCATTTGAGATTCAAGAGATTGTCGATAAGTATCCTTAAGTGAAACAATCTCTTTCACTAAATTATCATTATGATTCTTCAAAGACTCTAACTTAGGTTTGTTAGTCTCACATTCAACACAAGTTACTTTTACAGATGAAGTAGCAGAGATAGAATGACTAACCTCATTGATCATAGCCATGCAAGCAAAAACAGTTGGAGGCTTGTCACATGAGTCGTCAGAATCAGATTCAGAATCATTGTCAGAGGACAGCCCACTTCCACTTGCATCTTGAAAGTCTTTAGTTAGCCCAAACATAGCCAAATTAGCTTGATTATCATTACACAACAGTCGTTGTGACCAATCATTTCCATCAGCTAACATTGCTTGAGACCCAGAAGTAGACGGTTTCTTTTCAGCATCATTACCTTGTGTTTTAGAAGAATTTTGATTTTGACCACGAGGACCAGTATACTCCTTTTCTGGCTTTTCACATTCTTTGGCAAAATGCCCGAACTCTTGACAATTGTAACATTTCACCTTTAACTTGTCAAATCCCAATTTCTTATTCAAAGCAGGAAGATATTTATCGGTCCTTTGCATGAATCTCTTAAACTTACGGACAATCATAGCCATGTTCCATTTCAAGTCCATGATCTCTAAGTCATCCGGATCAATTTGATCATAATCTTCATCAGTCAGATCACTTGTGGCTATCTTACTACTCACCAAATTCTCATATGAAGACATGAAGGCTGTCAGAAAAACAAAGTTTTGTTCAGCTTCCTTCATGTTTACACTTGGTGGTGGAGCAAATGGATTTGTAGCAGATGAATTTCCAGACCCAACAGAAACACCAGGTGATCCAGAATTACCAGCAGTGTAAAAACATGCTCCTGGATCACTATAGATGGTTGTTTCGTATTCACTTGCATTATGTGTAAGAAATGCAGTGATTGGAGAAATAGTTGAACTTAGAGGCATACTACCACCATAGAATGTAGGATCTTGACTTTCCTTTGACGAATTCTGACACTTAAGATCGTATTCTCTTGCTTCAATCTTTTGCAAGAATTCAGTTGCAGTCAAGTCTTCATTCGTGAAATAGTTATTCTCCTCAGAACCATTAAAAACGTAGAATAAGAACTTGGTAGTGCACTCTTGATAGTGTCAATCTTGTCAACCTCAGAAGTTTCCAATTTCATTTTATCCATCTCAGCAATTAAGTGATTAAACCTAGTAGTCATCTCCTCAACTGTTTCACCCTTCAATAAGTTAAAGTTTCGAAATTGAAACTTAAGCATTACCTTCTTACTCTCAGCTATATTCCCTATACTCCTCATATGAATATGTTGGAATAAGGAAGCACAGATCTTTATGCTACCCACTTGGTGAAAGATGTTTTCAAGTAAAGCCATGGTAAGAGTAGAATAAGCCTTTGTCTTAATTTCTAATGCTTTCTTCTCCTCTTGTGATTATTGAGAGATTGCTTTAGGTGTGTAACCAATTGTCTCATCTCCAATCATAGGAACAGTGTACACCTCATCCAAACAATACGAGCAATCAGGATGAACAGAACCCAAATGAGCACGGAAACGGGGTTCCCATTTAGCAAAATCACTGAATTTCATTAAACGTGGACATTTTGAATGTGAGCCAATCTCAGTGTCCAATTGCAACATTTGTTGCATTAACAGATTCTGCGAAGCCAAAGCATACATACCAGCCATGTTTGTTAAATGATAATTTATTTTCAAACTCTAGGGGTTAAAATTGAAAATTAAGACTAACGAACTGGGAACAGTAAAGGTAACGAACTGTGAACAGTAGTAACGAACTGTGAACAGTAGTAACGAACTATGAACAGTAGTTGACTAATCACAACTTAATGAAGTTAAGATTGATCAGGTAATGAATCAGAAATGATTTTAACGAATTTGTCTACGAATTAATTAACGGAACAGAATTGTTTGCTTTAACGAATCACTAAGTGTATGCTTAGCGAATCAGCTATAGTTGATAACGACTCAACTTGTAACGAATTAGGTAGTTACAACGGTTGTAACAAACCTCTGAAAACAAATGCCACATGGAAAAAGTTGTTATAAAGAAATTACCAAGGTAAGACAAGTGTCACATGAACTAGTTAACACGAATTACACAATGGTAACGAAACTACTAATAATGATAAACGAATTAGATAAATTGTTAACGAATTACTCTGAAATGTTAACGAAATAGTATGAATATTCAAATCTTCAAACCTTCAACCTCATAATTTCCAGAATTCTGGAAATCGTATGAACACAAACCCAGAAGCCAAATCTGTATTACTAACTCAATACTTAACCAAATTACTCAATCAAGCTACCAAAACACTCGTAATCACAACGCGAATCCAATACAACTCGTTCCGTGACCAATAACCGATTAACTCATATCTGATCTAACCAAAAACCATTCCCCAATTCTTGGCTTAAACCAGATCCAATCCAATAACCACACCAATCCAATTAACAATCAATTCGATCCAAAATCAAACTGAACAGAGACTTAACACAAACATTATCAATTATCAAACTAATAACATCAATTAACATCCAAATCAAGAGTAAATGAGCACCGAAAGCTCTGATACCACTTGTTTGAACTTGTTAATCCGATACACAGATCTCAGATCTGATATATAATTAACCTAATGTGGATCTAGTTCATAATTACTCTTGATTATATGTTATACGTTATATGTGTATATTAATTGTATGTATGTGTATAATATTAATACTAGATTGAATCTTGAGAGAGTATTTGGGCAGAGGTTCGATAATATAACTCCAATGCTTAAATTAAACTATGGACTAAAGCCACTATAAATAGAAGATGGATCTAGTTCGTTAAAATTCCATAACGAACTAGTATCCACTTCGTTACATACACTTTAAATAACAATAACTTAACGAATCACCCCCTGATTCGTTAAACACCCTTAACGAATCAGGAGGGATAATAACTTAGATCTAGTTTGCTAAACATCCTTAGAGAACTAGACTATACTTTAACGAACTACATAGCTATTTTAATATTTTATTACATTAATAAGACGACAAATACATTAACGATAGATACAAAGACTCGAGACGCAAAACCGTGTACTAACAGTATAACAAAGTATTATCTAACTAAAAATAAAAGAAAATATAGTGAGTTTTACTACAATTTTATATTTAAAGATAGGGGGTTGGATGAGAATGCTCTAAAGAATGCTTGATGGAGACACATGCCACCTGTCAAAATAGCACGAAGTAAGAATAAAAGAAAGGACTGCCTGTGAGAATGACACATATTAAACTAAAGCTTGTTTTGTTACATTTGTAGATTTTTATTTCTAACTATAAAAATCATTCAAAGTTTCATTATTTTCCCATGTTCCATAACATGATTTTCTTATATATTTTTTAAAACCAAAATGAACCTTAAAAACCTAAATGAATATATATTAGTTGCAATTTATATATATATATATATATATATATATATATATATATATATATATATATATATATATATATATATTAATTTACAACTCTTTATAACTTCTATTGGTGTAATTTACACTTCATCTATTGTATTATTCCATTCCTCTTTGGATGCTACACGTGTTAATGTGAAGCTACTCTGATTATTTGTTGTGGGTTGGTTTTGTAAACCCTAGGCGACGTTTCGTTATCCGCCTTCTGTAGTTCGATTAAGACTGATTAAGCAACACTGGCAGATGTAAGACGGTGGTGATGTGTATATGAGTCTATTAGTTGTGTTTGCTACATACATCGATGCTCATATTCACTATTACTTACATCTATACCTTCTTATACTGTATAGTTTCCATTCATATGTGGATGCTTCACATGTTAATAATGTGAAGTTTCTTTTGTTATGGACCTACGAATTTGTTGTTTGTTCTCTATGTGATTCAGCTGGTTTCTCTGTGTGCTATGATGATCGTTTGACATTGATCTGAGCACGTGATTTTCATACATGGGGTTATCTGTTGATCGTGGTGTTCATGCTTCAATGGTGTTCAACAACATGATTCGATTCATTTTCTTGTGCTATGATAGTCGTATGAGACCCGTTTAAGCGTGCGATTTTAACATTTGGAGTTTTTAATTTGGCTTATATGTTGCACTTTATTGAGAGATTTTGTTAAAATAAGAGCCATTTTGTTGAAAGTGGTGGCACATGCTTTAGGTTTTTCTTGGTTTGTCGCTTGAATCTTTAATATAGGCTATGATGATGCTCCGCTATTTGGCGAGGTAACCAATGTTGCAGCCATACCGGAACCTGAGGCTAAAGTAATATGTGGTCCATTTTGAATTCTTATAGACTTTGAATTTTGGGTGTACAACAAAATCTGGATAAACCATTGTTGTATAAAGTTTTGTATGTATAGAAATAATGTTATTAATTGGTCTAAACAATAATTCTTATAAGAATTTGGTAAATCAACCTCAATACTTTTACTTGAGGATTGAGAATAATATATATAATGATGTTTACAAAGTAGTTGACTAACTAGTCTATGGAAAGAATCAATTACATTTAAAACACAAATATTCTATTATTATACAAATATCTATTATTATTGTCTAACACCCCCTTCAATCGGAAAGGTGGCGGTCCAAGACGCACCATATTGCGAAATGCTTCAAAAGACGCCCGGGGAAGACTTTTAGTGAAAATGTCAGCCACCTGAAGATTGGTAGGAACAAACCGGGTGCATACTTTTCCCGAAGTGACAAGTTCCCGTATAAATTGGTAGTCAAGATCAATGTGTTTTGCACATTTATGCGATACCGGATTTTGAGTCATAAACAAGGCACTTTTATTGTCACAAAGAAGAGTGGGCTGATCTGGTGGTAAAGCATTTAACTCCTGTAGTAAATGCGTGATCCAAACAACTTTTGCAGCTGTGTTTGCCATAGCCCGATATTCAGACTCACAACTAGATCGAGAGACAGTAGGTTGTTTCTTGGCACTCCATGAGACGAGATTCTCCCCCAAGAAAATAGAATAATCGTAAGTGGAACGTTGTGTCTCTAAACATCTCGCCCAATCAGCATCAGAATATCCAATTAATGAGTTTTTAGTAGGGCGAGTAAATGAAAGACCGAAGGAGACCGTGCCTTTCACGTAACGAAGAATTCGTTTGACTGACTGAAAATGATCAATAGTGGGAGAATGCAAGAACTGACACACCTGATTAACGGCATAAGAGATGTCTGGATGAGGAATCGTCAAATACTGCAAAGCACCAACCAAAGAACGATATAAAGTAGGATCCGCATACGGTTCACCTGTTGTACAAATATTTCATTAGGCGCCAAAAGAGTGCTCATTGGTTTTGAGTCAAAAAAAATTGCACGCTTTAGAATATTAGAAGCATACTTTGACTGAGTCAAAAATAACCCTGCATATGTGTAGACCACCTCGAGACTAAGAAAATAATTCAGATCTCCAAGATCCTTAATTGCGAACTCAGCGTTGAGTCGTAAAATAAACGAGCAAATAACCATTTCATTATTACCCGTAAGGATGAGGTCGTCTACATACACCAACAAGTACATTGTGCAAGAAGCCTCACGAAAGACAAACAAAGACGTGTCAGCGCGGCTACAAACAAAACCATAAGAAATAAGGAATGCGCTTAGTCGTTGAAACCAAGCACGAGGGGCCTGATTTAACCCATATAGAGCCTTTGAAATCTTACACACATGATTTGGTAACTTTGAATTGACAAAGACGGGTGGTTTTTCCATAAACACAGTTTCATTTAGATTTCCATTCAAAAATGCATTTTTGACATCGAGTTGATGTAATTTCTACTTATTAAGAACGGCTAGAGAGAGCACTATGCAAATAGTGGATGCTTTTACAACCAGACTATATGTGTAAAAATAATCTAGTCCCGGTATTTGAGTAAAGCCTTGAGCCACAAGACTTGCTTTGTAACGTTCAATAGATCCATCCGAATGATATTTGATACGGTAAACCCATTTAGACCCGACAATATTTGAGTCGGTCGGTAGCGGAACCAAAGTCCACGTTTGATTATGGTGTAGAGCATCTAATTCATCATGCATGGCGGCTAACCATTTCGGATCTTTAGCCGCAGATTTGAAACCCCTCGGTTCAATTATGGAAGACAAGGCTACATGTAGAGAGTAATGTGTAAGAGAGGCGAAGTCGGCCAGGTGTTTGGGTTTGAAAATACCCGCCTTAGATCTAGTGATCATGGGGTGAGCCGAGGTGGTTGGTAGAGGAGAGGGTGAGGATTGGTTATTGGCTTCGGTTTGATGAGTGTGAGAAACTATGGGTTGAGATGTGTTGGAAGCTGATGAAGGTTGATCAGTTTGTGAGGTGATCGTGTTTATGGGATGGGTATGGTGTGGGGTTTCATGTGAAGGTTGGTTGGAATGGGCCATAATAGGAATAATAGGTGGTTGATTGGGTTGGTTATTTGGTGAGGTAGGGATTGGTTCAGTATGGTGATTATTATTTGTGAGATCATCATTGCAAAGGTTGCATGGAGGCAGTATGGCTGTAGTAATAGGTGAGGAGGTTATAGGTTTAGTGGATGAGGAATTTATATTTGTGTGGGGTAAAGAAGGTGAAGTCAAGCCTTTGAAATCTTCCAAAAAAGTTGTAATTTCAATATCCGACAAATAATTTCCATTGGTGGCACCAATGAACGGGAAGTTCGTTTCATTGAATCTAGCATGCATAGTGACATAGATGCGAGATGTAGTCGGATTGAGACACCGATAGCCTTTGTATTGCGAGCTATACCCATTAAATACTCAAGGAATACTCCTTGGTTCAAGTTTGTGCTTAGAGTAATCTCTAAGACAAGGAAAAACTTGACAACCAAAGGTACGAAAATTAGCATATTGTGGGTCTTGAGTAAATAATACCTGCAATGGAGATTTATTTTCCAAGATTGGAGTAGGCAACCGATTTATAATATACGTAGAGGATGAAAAGGCATCTACCTAATATGAAGCAGGAATATGAGCATTAAATAGCATGGCAAGACCGGTCTCAACAATGTGCCTATGTTTACGTTCCGCACGACCATTTTGTTATGGTGTATACGGACACGAATAACGATGAAAACTTCCATTGTCTTCAAAACATTTTCTAACAATATGATTAACAAATTCCGTACCTCCATCACTTTGAAAAACTTTTATTTTTCGTTCACATTGAGTTTGAACGAGATTAATGAAAGCGGGTAGAACCGCATAAAAACCCGTTTTGGTTTTAAGAGGATAAAACCATGTAAACCTGGAATGGTCATCAATGAAAACAACATAATAGCGATAACCATCGTTAGAAATAATAGGCGAAGGCCCCCATAAATCACAATGCACAAGATCCAAAGGTTTTAAAGACCATTTAAAATTAACATCAAAAGATAACCGATGTCCTTTTGCAATTTGCAAGAGTTGCAAATGTTTGGTTTGGGCAAAACCGAAGTAACACATAACGCCCCCAATTTATTCAAATTAGAAATAATATCAAAAGCAACATGTCCCAAATGAGCATGCCATAACTCAAACGACGCTTTACTTGTAGCAACCAATGCTTGAGGATCCTCCTTTAGCACATAAAGACCATTCTCACATCTTCCTTTAGCAAGTACCTTTTTTGTTTTCCGATCCTGAATTTGAAAGAACGGTTGAGACAAAGTACATCAACCGGATAATCTGATGTTAACTTGCTCATGGATAATAATTTCTTTGTAAGAGTAGGAATAACAAGCACATCTTTCAATTTAATATTGTCGGAAATAATGGAAGTACCAGTATGCGTAATAGGAAGTGTTTTACCATTACCAAAAATAACACGAGTATTACCTAGATAAGGGGCAGATTGATTCAAACCGTCCAAATCAGGAGCCATATGAGCCGTTGCACCGGAATCAACATTCCAATCCAGGGTATTAGTATTAATATGGCATTGAGCATGAAACGCCCTTGCCAAATATTCATCAGAGGTACTAATGGTGTTGCTCTGCCTTGCAAACTTTGACAACTTAGGACAAGAAGTGGCTGAATGACCATATGTTTTGCAAAGTTGACACCTTGGGGTATATTTCTCATGTGACCGGCCCCAACTGTTGTTAAAATTCCCACGAGAATTTTGGCCCTTATAAGAAGAGGACTGACCACCATGGGCACCACGTTAATTCGAAGAAGAGTGTTGAGCATGAAACGCGGCATGTGTTGTGTGATTACCATGGAGAGATTGCATGAATAACTCATGAATCCCCGCCTGAGTCACGAGGTCGCGGAAAGACGGTGGGGGCTTAGTTGTACGAATAAAAATAGAAAAATTTTCAAATGACACACCAAGCCCATAAAGAAACCAATGCAATTTGTCCATTTCCAAGACCGGTTGTCCGATAGCCGCCAACTGGTCACATATAGCTTTAAACTTACGGCTATAGTTTGAAGCAGTAGAGTTACCTTTGGATAGTTCTCGTAGACTGTCACGAAGAGAATTTACCCGCTCAACTGAGGAATTGCTATAAGCGGATTCAAGGGCTAGCCATTTGTTACGGGCACTGGAGATCCCGAGGATCTCGGCAGCAGCCTCTTCCGTGAGGGAAGAATTAAGAAGAATGATTGCTCGTTGGTCATCCTCCTGCCATGAGATGAGCAGAGGATTAGGGACTAGTTTTTCGCCCTCTGTGATAGTTTCGGATGGCGGCGGAGAAGTGCTATCTATGTGGCCAAGCAATTTTTGAAGAGAGAAAATGGGGATCATGTGGTTACTCCATAGAAGGTAATTAGTTGAGGTTAATTTAATAGTGATTTGGTGAAGTATGGAGCTTGATAATTTGTCAGCCATGGTGAAAGAATAGCCAAGAAAGAAAGAAAGAGGAAGGGAATTAGGGTTTGTTTGAGTGAATGATCGATCTGGCTGATACCATATAAGGATTTGGTAAATCAACCTCAATACTTTTACTTGAGGATTGAGAATAATATATATAATGATGTTTACAAAGGAGTTGACTAACTAGTCTATGGAAAGAATCAGTTACATTTAAAACACAAATATGATATTATTATACAAATATCTATTATTATTGTCTAACAATTCTTTTCTGATGAACCATAAAAAATTAAGATTAACGACTGTCACTTCCTACAGCAAAAACTCAAACCAATCATTTGTTTTCTTTATAGGGCTTGATGTTGGTGTGTTTGGCCCGTATGGTACTGAATTTGTGCATTAGCAGAATAAATACGACAACTGGTGTGACACTTCTTTTATGTTGAAACTATGCAAGTAGTAATTCTTGAGTTTTAACTTCTAGACACGTGTAATTCATCACACCTATCTTATGTTCTTTATGTTTTCACTTTGTAAGGCCCCGGTCCTGGTGCCCTACTTTGGAGTTGGATTTACTCATAAACACAGTTCTAAATATCATAGTGAATAAAAACTTTCGCGGAATAATATTAAAAGTCAACCATTCATTACATAGTCTAAATTTAGAATAATATAAAACATGTCTGTTTAGTTCAAACAATAACAACTAAGTCTTCAGATGTCAGCTTCTTTATTCGCCTGCCATGTGCCCCCTTCAAGCCAGCTGTCTCGTCCTACTCACCTGCGTGCATACTAAAAGTCAGCTACACTAAGTGAGTTCTAGTTAATCAGGCAACATACAATACATTCACATACTTATATATATACATATCCAGAGATACGTATTACATACTTAGCTTGTTATCTTTCTTTCATTCATACATATATACTTTCTTTCTTTCATACTTTTACACATTCATTCATACGTTGTTTCATGTAATCACACTTTCAAACTTTCATAATAAATATCTTTACTATCTCAGATATTAGTAGGGTCTCGTCCCTTTCTTCTCTATCTCAGATGTTATTAGGGTCTAGTCCCTTCCTTCTCTATCTCATATATTATTTGGGTATGGTCCCTTCTATCTCAGATATGAGTAGGGTCTGGTCCCTTCTTTCCTTTCAACCATTCATACACCTCTTTACACATACATTTAACTATATAATTCATACATACTCATAATCATTCATTTATCATCCATACATTGGTCATACTCACCTCCCCTGGAGATGCGTGCAATATCCGAAGATCGTTCACGAACCGATAAGCATTCATTATAACATCCATACATACTATCACATCAATCATTACCATTTAAGGTAACTGTATTAACGGTCACACTGAGTATGCACAAAGCTCCGAAAACATAACAAGGAAATAGGGCTAGAAACCCACATGCGTTCTGTTACGTTCACCGTTAATGGTTATTCCTTTCTTTAGTTGTGCGAGACTAACTGTATAACAATTACACGTATCAATTAACTATCACTACCCATATCGCATTTTTAGTTTAATTATAACCCTCAACGAACGGGGGTCCGGGGGCAGCGCCAATGGAAGTGGGGTTCTAGGGGCGGCAGCCCTAGCGGGATCCAACGGGCAGAGCCCTTGGAAATATTTTATTTCATTAACTGTTTCTAACAAAATTTTCATTAGAATTCTTTAATAATATTTTATTGCTAACTCATTAACCCTTCAAGGTATCTGTCATCAATTAATAAAGTCCAAGGGCTTCTATGTAATTAAACCATTCTTTTCAAAGTCCAGGGACCTTTCTGTCATTCTTTCAAACTTAATTCGTTATCCAGTTCGTTAATGAATGAGGCTCCTTCATTATTTCTCTATTATAACGAATTGGCATAGCGAATGGCTGCTCATTCGTTATTCTTCCTTAACGAATGGGCATAACGAATGGTTTCTCATTCGTTATTCTCCCTTAACGAATGGGCATGACGAATGACTGCTCATTCGTTATTCTTCTATAACGAATGGGCATAACGAATGGCTGCTCATTCGTTATTCTTCCTTAACGAATGGGTATAACGAATGGCATAGCGAATGCAGCTAATTCGTTAGTTTTCCGTAACGAATTAGGGTAAAGTTAGAGAATGTCAGAAACATTCTCTGACACCTCTTATCCTCGTATGCCATTTTCCGGCGCCGTCGTCACCGGAAAACCGATATCTCGCCGGAAAAGCGAGATCTCACCCGTTTTTCCACCGTTTTTCTTCTCGTTCGATCCAGATCCGAGCTAGGGTGACCCCTAAGCTCGTCTTTTGATCGGTTTATACCTGATTCCATCCGGACTTCGTGACTTTAACGGTTGAGGGTGTCGGCTCGTCATTTCGCGACTAGATCTAGCGGATTAGGATCCATATAATATCATAACTTTATTACCTCGGATCGATGCTCGGGTTCTCTTAGTTATTTCGGCTAGAGAGAGAAATAGAGAGAGGGGGCTTAAGTGTGTGTTTTGGATGGTGTATGGAATGGATTAGAATGAGGGAATTAATGGATATTGTTGGTATTTATACCATGGGTCATGGGCTTAAGCCCATGGTTTTTCTTCCTTCCTTATTAACCCAAGTTCATCACCCATGTTTATTTAACCCAACACAAGCCCATCTCATAATCACTAATATTATTATTTTATTAACCAAAACAAGAAACGGGATGTTACACACTTTCACTCTCTTATGCGTCTTCTTTTACTAACCCCTGGTGCACGTTCGTAGAAGGCCATTTCTTGGACAGTTGGTCAGAGTGCTTTGGTGTGGCGACTGCTCGAACACTTGGTCTCAGTGGTTTGGTTTTAATGTGTGCTTCTAATTTGATGGTTCTTAATAGCGGGAATTTCTTTATATTATTAATTGCTTTGTTTTATTTATGGTTTGTGGGTTCCTTAAATAGACTATTGTTGAAATTGGTGGTTTTAGATATCTTTTTCCGAGTGCACATTGTGTGTTTGATTAAAATGTCATTAGCTTGGTTTAACAAATTGTATTATGTGGTTTGATGTTGTAGTTATATAAACGATTACAAGGTGATATGTTTGATAACTATCATATCAGGAGACATTTTGGTTCTTTGCTTGGAGTATCGTATAGTACGGCCTTTTAACTCTTTCAGTTTTGTGGTTTTTTTTTATTATTCATTATTCATGCATTATGTGATTTCAGTTAAGGTACTTACTTTTTGCCGAATTTTATGTGAATTTAAATTGCTTACTTTGTGTTCTAATGAAAAGGTACTCTTCATAAATTGAATCTCTTTGTATCTCATTTTCTAAATGCAAGTATGTGTGCATTTATTATCATTGTTTTACTTTGGGTGTTCGATGAAATGCTTATTGTTTATTTTGACATGATTAGATTATTTTTTTGGCGATCCTTAAGAGTTTTCATTAGATGACTGTCTGATTTGTTAAGTTAGTGTTCTTCAACATCCATTATATATATATATATATATATATTGACCACTTAAAGTTGTAACATTTCGGGTTTTCCGTTTCCTTTCGGTTTGTAATCATTACCCGACCCGGGTTCGGGTATTTTATCAATAAAGTTCATTTTTTTTATCATTTTACTTATTTATTTATTTTATTTTATTAAAACTATAATTCATGTGCAATATCTACCCCCAAACTAACAATTGATCCATTTTGAACCGTGGCTCTTTTGACCTTGTAACACTATAAATACCCAACCTCGTTTCAATTAAACTTGCAAACACATCCCTCATAGCATCACGAAACAAAACCCTAACTCAATTCTTACATTCGAAGCCGTCAAGACCTGATTCGTATTCAAGCTCCAGCCGCGAGACTTACACCACCATTAACCATCGATTCGTAACCTTTTCTAGTAATTATAATATACCTTATGTTCGTTTTTATGCGATTACAAAAATCCCAACACAATTTTAACAAACACCAAGCAATTAAACGGATTTAAAATCTAGGGTTTTAATTTGGGGGAAAACAAGAACCAGATCTTATGCTTTTATGTTTCTGTTTCTGTGTATTAAACAAGTAAAGGCGCTGGCATGATGGCCAGCACATGTTATCTTAAAGTCTGAACCGGCCTGGGGCACGGGTTTAAATCCCCCAGGCCTGGTTTTGTTGTTTTTAATTGTTATTTTTATTTTTATTTACTTTTAATCAAAGATTTTGATATTAATACATGTATATATACTTAAATATGCATTTTCTTCATAAAACGAACTCCGGATCTAATTTCGTGTCATTGGGCTTGTATTAACCATGTAATATACATATATATATATATATATATATATATATATAAATACGTGTATATATATGTATATATGTTGTACATATAATAGATAAAAGTAACAATAAATTCTTTTATCAATCGCTTAAATGAGACGTATTGTTATCTTATCAACGCTCAAACTATTGTATCTCGCATTTTTACGTTAATATATTATTGTATATAATATTTAGTTTATCTATTATAATAATAATAATAATAATAACAAGGACAACAACAACAATAACATGAATAAATATAATAGTAACCCTTATAATTAACGAAAATATATCTAATAATATTATAGTATGACACACAACCATACAGAATCTCAAAACTCGTCATAAATCTTAGTCTCTCGTTATGATTATATTTAATTCATATTGTCATTGACAACTAGGAATATTTGTCGGTGAACCTCGAGGAGCTTGACCGTTTTCCATCCTAGCCTTTTCTTTTATTATCTCGTCCCCGTTTATCCTACGCTATAAGGTGAGTTTACATATCCCCCCTTTTCATCTTTTAAATTTTGGGGGTGGCATGTATACCCTATTTAAATTACTCATTTTTATTTATTCATCTATTCATAACACAATTCAATATATGTTTATGTGTGATTATTGCATGCTCTATGTGTTTAATTGTTTATTTTATGTTTGGTGGTTGGTATCTCATCCTCATCTATCCTCATCTAGTATGATCATACACTTACCCAAGTACTTTGATTTCATATCAATAGGAACGGATCCACATCTATTTAGCTGTTTACATTTTTTCATGGGAAGATGCTCAACATTAACATATGAATTGTGGTTTTTATCGATATATGTATCTCAACTAAAACTTATGTATTCTCATCAACATTCGTGTTGACAAACTTTATTTTTATACATGCTACAGGTACAAGTAATTTACATTAATCAAGATTGAAGATATTAGTTTTTACCTTAGGATATTTATTCAAAATACAAAACATGATGTAATTGTTGTTTATTATTGAATTTGTGTACTTGTTTAATGTTAATGAAATTAAATAATTATTTACACTTTAATTAGTGTCTTTTGAGCTACTGTCCAGTCAGTACGTTACGCCTCGGCATGTTCCGCCTTTGGTCGGGGTGTGACAAATTGGTATAAGATCGGTTGCTAGTTCTTCAGGAATCTCTTTAGCAGTGACTGATTGAGGATGTTTCAGTGAAGTCGATTGGGGATGATCTTTGAATTTCTCAAAATCTGCTAGTTGATCAGCAGTAGGTACAGTTTCTTGTTCTTGGTGCTCTATCTCCATTTGTTGTACTGGAGAACTTTCTGGCTCATCATCGTCTGAGATGGTTTCAAATGAAGCAGTGAACCTCCGAGCAGGTGTCACATGCTCATCAGCAATCGAGGCACTGGCAGGGGCAGCCTTAGTCTCAGCAAACCTTCTGAACTTAACCAGTTCATGAAGGCCTTTGTACGCAACCTTTAATCCCTTCCTTGACTGCTTCATTAACCCAAAGCTATTGGGACCCATAGCTTTCAGATCGAGCGTGTCTACAGACTTGACAAGATCAGGATAATGTGAGTCAAAGATCATTTGCAGAAACCTCGGGTACATTAAAAACATCTCTTTCTTCTTCCCCTTGAGATTGCTTATCATTTCATTGAACACGAAATTAGAGTAGTTATAGTTCCAGTCTATGATTAGAGCAACCACTACCGGCATCTGAATGTGGCTAATCTCGTCTGAACCCCCTTTGCTTCCTGAGACACACGTGAAGAACGTCTGAATCAAGAACCTCCAGTATGGATGAAAAAGCTTCTTGATAGCTGGGGGGTAAGATCCTTCGTATCCCATTCTCAGTGCAACTTCAGCAACGACAACAGTTGGATATTCAGTTGGATAGTCTGGTTGATCGCCAGATAATAACACTTCACGAATGATGCCGTATGAAATGACTTGGAGTCAATTGTAACGACTCCTTCGGCACCCCGTTGATTGATGGAGGCGTTGTTCCAGAACTCCATCACCATCTTCTTTCAAATAACAGGAGTTTCTCGTATAGCGTGAGAAATCCTGCATGTGTTGAGCCCCACTATCATGGATTTGAATTATTTGTTCACTAAGAGTGGATCATATAAGCATCCGGCTATATTGTGAGTATCTACAAACTTCAATGGTGCTTGATCAGCCATTACTACAACAAACGAGTCAAGTTAATAAACCATTCAATTGACTTAAAAATTACTCAATATTATGGGGATAAATATTTAATTTTAAAGAGTGCAGGGACCAAGAATGTAAATTCAGATAATATTGGTCACTAATATAATTTAATGTCAATTTAATATTAGTATTTGGTCCAATGTTGAGTTTTCTGTCCAAATACTGAGTTTTCTGTCCAAGTAATGACTTTTCGGTCCATAATTGAGTTTTCTATTCAAATAATGGGATTTTGGTCCAAAACTTGAGTTCTCTGTCCAGATCCACCGAGAACAAAAGTTCTTGGTCACTCAAAATGAGTTCTCGGTCAACAAGTCAACCGAGAACCCTGGGAATTTCAAGTAAACACAGGAGTCCTTTTGTTTAAACACATGTTTTCGATCAAATGTCCTGAGAAATCCCTTTGGGTTTCTCCTCAAAATTCGGGTCATCTTCTCCAAAACAACAAGACCACCATTGATATAGAAACCTACAACTCCAAATACTCACAACAAGTCAAGCATACAACTCACAAACATTATACCCTCTGTCCTAAACAATAATCATAACAGGAGTGACAAACAATCATCAATTTCGTCCATACACCATTCTCGATAGAACGAAAAGGCTCCCTTGTTCAATCAAGTACTTGCTAATTAATAATGATCACAAGATTATCTTGAATGGTGAGAACTTAATGGCTTAAAGAACAAGAACACCAAGGGTTTTTGGCTTGAAGAGAGTTTGAGGATTTAAGATTTAAAAGTTATAACACCAATAATGCAAACAAAAGTATCATCTATATCAAAACATTTAAGTTGGCCCGAAAATCCTCATGGGCCAAGAACCAATTGTGAACCAGGCCCAAGTTATCAAATCCAAACCCATTGTTTATGGATCACATGGGCAGGAAATAGTTTTATATCAAACGATGATTTGATCCATGGTTTTAAAAACTGAATCCTTATAGCATCGGTTTCAAAAAGAGTAATTAAGAGGTAAAAATAGAATAAAGACTAAAGCCAACAAATAAAACAAAATTTAATCACTCGGTCTTCTTGTAATTTTAACAAACTTATTGGATCAAATTTCAGTTTCGATAAAAAGGTAACCTCTAAAGAAAAGATCCGAACATGGAATCATATTGATTAAAGATGCTTTCACAGAGATTCATGTTTAACGTTATTATGGCATAAAGAAACAGGTTGATAGCAGGTATAATAAACTTAGCATGATTTTTATTGTGTTAGTGATACGAGTTAAGTTAAATTTGGCATAAATCTTAGATAGACATCACTCATGGACCTGTGATGCCTCCTATCTATTCTCAAAGCGTATTTGGTTGTCCCTAAATCACCCCAATTTGACTCCAACGCCCTAGTGCTTGATCAAAATATTTTCTTTTTACGAGCAAAAATATAAGGTTTAAGGTTACACGTTGGACTTACAAACCGTCCAGACTTACATGCCGCACATTCAGAGTGTTTAAGACTTATTTGAATGCCCCACCCATGTAGTTCTAGTTTGACCCTCTAAGCTTTAAAAAACAAACGAAATTTCACAACTCAATATTATATATACTACTAATTTTATTTTATTTTTTATTTTTTATCAAAACAAAGACATAATATTTTTGGAGATCAAGACACTAACGGGCTCGTGTATGACTGGGTAATAACTTTTCTGCCTATCATTCGGAGAGATGTATATGGAGACATGCACATTTCTTTCAAATGACTCTCCACATTAAGTTTAGCATATTTAGTTTATATCAATTCAACATTTACGCATCATGGAGAGCTACCATGCAAATCAATGGATGTTCTAAAGCCTTTTAAGCCTAGTAACTTTACACGTTAAGCACGGAGAATCAATTTTCCTATCATTTTCCAAATGTTGGATCAATTTTCATTTGAAAACATTTAAAGCTTCTAAAGAGCTCTTAACTGAATGAACATATCACTTCCCATTGAATTACATAAGACAATTTAAAACTCAGTTTCCCAGTCACTTTTAGTTTTCAGGTAAATGGCTCTCCCGTATGTCTACAGGTAGATAACGGGAACAAACATATACATGTCCCTCAAACTTCGAGTAACTGACATAATTTTAAGCGAAAGAATTAAAACAAAACCACACCACAATCGCCCCAGTTCCTTTCATGTAGGTGAATGGCTATGTAGTATATCTATAAGTAGATGATAGGACCTAACATATACAATTATATGTCCTTCAAACTTGAGCAACTGACATAATTTTAAGCAAGAGTGTAAAAAGTAAAAATTATATATTTTTAATAAATTTTTTATTAAAACACACACACTTTTTGAATTTTTTTAATTTTATCCCCCAAAATTTGTGCAACGAAAAATATTAAAGAAAAATATTTATGTACAAATTTAACCTCAAAAAGACTCAATCATCGAAACGAAGCATATTAAGAAACCCCACAAACACATTAAATCTGGCTGTTCTGACCGGTTTTGTAAATAAGTCCGCCATATTATTATCAGTGTGAACTTGCTCAATATGAATTAATTTACGGTCGTAACAGTCACGAATAAAATGGATTTTAATGTCGATGTGCTTGGTTTTTGAATGCTTAACATGATTTTTAACAATAACAATAGCAGCATCATTATCACAAAATATTGGAGTATCAAGAAATTCCAAACCATAATCCAACAATTGATGTTGCATTCAAATGACCTGTGAGTAGCAAGCTGACGCAGCAACATATTCAGCCTCGGCAGTGGACGTGGAAACCGTTTGTTGTTTCTTGCACTGCCATAAAATGAGTCGATTACCCAAGAATTGACAACCGACAGATGTGGATTTCCTGTCAATATCATCTCCACCATAATTGCTATCAGCAAAGCATACAAATCAAAGTCTGAGTTTTTGGGATACCAAAGGCCTATCTTCGGTTTCCCTTTTCAAATATCTGAAAATACGTTTAACAAAAATTAAATGAGAGAGTTTGGGGTTAGCCTGGAAACGGGCACATTGTTAGACAGAAAACATGATGTCAGGGAGACTGGCGGTAATATACATCAGGGATCCTATCATTGACCGATAGTACGTTTAGTCTAACGGATTCCCTTTAGGATCAGAAGACAGAAGAGGTCTTTCCGCCATAGGAGTTGATGCGCTCTTAGAATCTTGAAATTCGAACTTTGCTAGCATGTCTTCAACGTACTTTCCTTGATGAAGCAAGATTACCGTCGAACTCTGACGAACATGTAAACCCAGAAACGTTGTCATCTCCTCAAATGAACTCAATTCAAATCTTTTCTTCATCACTTCTTCAAATTCAGAACACAAATCAGTACTTGTAGACCCGATGATGATGTCATCGACATATATCCGAACCAGGATCAAATCTTTCTCAACAGTTTTAAGGAACATAGTTTGATCGATGGTTTCTCTCTTGTAGCCATGCCCATAAGATGAGCCGTCAAAGTTGCATACCACGCATGAGGCGCTTGATGAAGACCGTACAATTCTTTATATAGCTTTTAGACATGAGTTAGATTCTTTTGAGTTAACAAACCCCGGTGGCTGATCCACATAAATCTCCTCCTTGACTTCTCCATACAGAAATGCAGTTTTGGTATCCATCTGATAAACCGTAAATCCCATGTAGAAAGCATATGGCAGAAAAATCCGAATGGCCTCAAGTCGAGCCACGGGAGCGTACACTTTAGTGTAGTCTAAGACCTCAACCTGACGAAACCACGAACAATGAGCCGCGCTTTTTTTTTCGAACGATAACCCCTGTATCATCTTGTTTGTTACGGAAAACCCATCTTGTATCTAACGCTTTCTTTCCAACTGGAAGCTCGACCAATCTCCAAACCTTGAGCTTATCAAACTAACTTAGTTCCTCATGCATGGCATCCACCCAGCTTAGTTTTTGTAGTGCCATTTCCACTTACTTAGGCTCAATCTGAGAGATGAAATAGGAAAACAAACACCTGTTGATGTGTCCGGTCTGACTTCTGGTGGACATGCCTGTTTCAAGAGGACCTATGACATTGTCAATTGGATGATCTCGTTGAATTATTGTCGGAATTGAATGCCCATGAACAGTACTGTTAGAGGGTAAGTTTGATGGACCTTCAAGGATTTCAGTAAGAGGTTTCTTTTATCCAAATGTCGTCGTACTGTGTGAGTACGAGGTACTGGCAATGTATTCATTAGGTATGACATCTGGATATATGGTGCTTCTGAAGATTTGACGAATCAGACTCCCCCTCAACTGATGAAGCAGACAACAGGTGCTGGCAAGAATACATTTTCGGTAACGTCTTCTTGTTGATTGTCTGACAACGGCTGAATGGTATCCAATGATTCTGATTCTGAAGGATCAATACCTAGCTCCGGAGACATGTGAGAGTCAACATGTAAGTCTTCTTCCTCATCAACATAATTTGAGACCCCGGCACCCGAAATTTCTGTATCGACAACCGGAAATAAAAAGTTCATTATAATCGAATAACCAATAGGACCGACACGAGCATCAGTCTCATTTTCTTCCAGCCAGCTTGTAACACCCCGTAACCGCAGCGGAAACGTACACGGGATGCAACAGACACATCTGATATCAACAGCATTGCTTATAAAGAAAATATCACTACATTAATTTATAACATATTACATTGTTGCGAGTTTCATTACTGTCTAGGTGTTACACACATATTTTACCGATAAGACATTAATAAATTCATTACAAAACAAAGAGCAGCAAGCTTCCAACAGGTAGCACAGATAGTTAAGCAAACATCAATCAATCCAACTTGGGCATACCTAGAAAACATGTAAAGAAAACGGGTCAACTACGAATAGTTGGTGAGTTTCACTAATTTAAATAAACACTGACGAATCATTTTAATAATCATTTATTAACAATATAATCATGCTGGGAACTTTGTTACCCCAGAACATTTCCAATAACTTTCTGGGAACTATGTTACCCCAGAACAATAAATACCCCTGGGAACTATGTTACCCCAGAACAATAACAACCCCTGGGAACTATGTTACCCCAAAACAACAATAACCCCTGGGAACTATGTTACCCCAGAATAATAATAACCCCTGGGAACTATGTTACCCCAGAACAATAATAACCCCTGGGAACTATGTTACCCCAGAATAATAATAACCCCTGGGAACTATGTTACCCCAGAACAATAAATACCCCTGGGAACTATGTTACCCCAGAACAATAATAACCCCTGGGAACTATGTTACCCCAGAATAATAATAACCCCTGGGAACTATGTTACCCCAGAACAACAATAACCCCTGGGAACTATGTTACCCCAGAACAATAATAACCCCTGGGAACTATGTTACCCCAGAACATTAACACATTATAAACATTTTATATATTCTATGCATCAGCCCATATATATATAAATGTACAAGTATTTCCATACGATCGGTATGTACTTAAATACTTTAAATAAGACATGTTTTCCGCCCCGGGAAAATATAATTAAAACAATTCATTAAAAGGGGCTCGTGAAAACTCACCTTGTTGTGAGTTGGTGAGTAATATAAGGAACAGCTACGTGCCTGGATCTGTAATATAATATCTAGTCGTTACTATTTAATTCCCATAACTTAAATACATATCAATCGGTACATCTGGGAACATTGTTAACCCAGTACTGTACTCGATTCGGGGACAATGTTAACCCCGTGACACTTCTAAGGACTTAGATTGACATTGCTTAGAGTTTGACAGTCAATTTAGTTAAGGTGATGAAATTATAGCTCGGTTTGACACCCCGTTTGGCCGTGGGGCCCGTTTCCGGTATTTCGGTGCCGAAAACGGTAAAATCGGGTAAAATTACCCAAATCATCCGAATTATTTTCGGATGATTTATTTTTACTTAATTTACTTAGATTTATGAAATAGTCTATTTTTAGAGTTTTCATGTACCAGTCAGCTCGCTTATGCGAACTTTGCCGGTTTACACGTTTTAAGCTTTAAAAACTTGTTTTTATGTTCTTTTTAGCACAAATAATTACCCGATTAGTCTCGGGTCTTGAAATTTTGCACAAAACTTAATTTGACAGAAAGGAATTTTGTAAAAATTTTCCAGATTTATTTTCTTATATTTATATTTATTTATCTATTTTTAAATCTTGTTAAAACACTAAATATATGAAAAATACCAAAACACTTTAGAAAATTCCCAAATTTTTCTGGGATGATCTTTATCATCCTCATAACTTTCTGGAATTTTCCCAGATTTATTTTCCTACATTTACATTTATTTATCTATTTTTAAATCTTGTTAAAACACTAAATATATGAAAAATACCAAAACACTTTAGAAAATTCCCAAATTTTTCTGGGATGATCTTTATCATCCTCATAACTTTCTGGAATTTTCCCGGATTTATTTTCCTACATTTACATTTATTTATCTATTTTTAAATCTTGTTAAAACACTAAATATATGAAAAATACCAAAACACTTTAGAAAAATCCCAAATTTTTCTGGGATGATCTTTATTATCCTCATAACTTTCTGGAATTTTCCCGGATTTATTTTCCTACATTTACATTTATTTATCTATTTTTAAATCTTGTTAAAACACTAAATATATGAAAAATACCAAAACACTTTAGAAAAATCCCAAATTTTTTTGGGATGATCTTTATCATCCTCATAACTTCCTGGAATTTTTCCAGAATTTAAAACTTATTTTTCAAGCCATTTTCACCCAAAACCGAGCTAGAAAGCCCTAGAACTCGTTTCACCGAAAAGCCTACTTAGACTTTTCCAACTGAGCTCAAATTTTGTGGGTGACTTTTATATGTTATAAAAAGCTTATCTTAAATTATCCGGAATTTTTCATCATGTTTTACTATTTTTCACTATTTTTGGCCAAAACCGAGCATTAAATTCACCAAATATTCATCTTTTATCCAAAAATTACCAAAAATTCACAGATCTCATATTTTCATGTGTAGATCATCTCTGTGAAATTTCGTGACCCGACTCTAAGCACACGTAAATCTGTCCATTTTTTTCATAACACACGAAAACCGACTATTTTGTGTTTTCTAGCTTTAGATCGCAAGGATCTCGGTTTCTAGCCTTTGCTAGCCGCTAGATACAACACTTACAAGCACATCAACACCACACCAAGCAAACTATACCCACAATCAAGCCATTTCTTTCCTAGTGTCGGTTAAAACATCAAAACAACGATTTTGACCGTAAAAATTCATTCTAAACACTTTTAACTAATTACTTGGATCAAGATCCTTTGTATAACTTGTATACATCCCTTGATCACACGAGAACCGGTTCCATCTCGGGTTTTCACCCATATTTCACTTGAAACCTCTTGTTCTTGCAAAACAACTAAAAATAAAGAAATCAACACCAAAGATCATGTATTATAACATGTTTATACCTTGTGTTCTTGATTAGAGAGGATGGATTTGATGAATACTTGGAAAAATTGGGAGAGTTTTGAGAGAGTTGTGAGATTTTGTGAAGTAAAAAGAAAAAATGAAATGTGTAAATGGGGTGGGGGGGGTGGCCGGCCCTTTGTGTGGTGTGTGGGGGGGCCCACAACTCAAATATTGTCCACACATTTGGATTACACAATCCGGATAATGTTGTGGATAATCTGGTTCAGTTCGTTTCTCGTTTAAACTCGTAATTCGGCTTAAAACGAGCATAAAATGGTCGTTTTTCGGGTTAAAACAAAATTTACATGAAACTGATTTAAAAACTTTAAAAACTTAACCCATGACATTAAAACCTCATTTTATTAATAGTTACGCATCTTTTACGGCTTGATTGATCGTCTCTTGCTTGGTTTGGTGTTAAAGGTTTCGTTTAGCGTACCGACGTACCATTAAATCGAAATCCTTTTTCTGTGCTATAATTCACCTATCCCGAAGCATTAATACTTCGTAAACATCACTAAACATTATATACTTCGTCTATAATGTAATTCCCGATTCGTTCGGGTTTCAATAACCGATCATTGATTAATTGTAATTCCAATACGATTCACTATATAGTTGAGTATGATTCATACTGTGAACCATATATATTCGTATCAATGTGCTATAACTCATATAATCAATATTAAATAACACGTAAATAGTATATTCCGGCTAGGGTATACCTGGAGTTGCCGGAATCGTTACATTCTCCCCCCGTTATAAAAATTTCGTCCTCGAAATTTTATGCGTCAACTACTTCCTTTTGAGGAAATAGGTGGGGGTATTTCTTCCGAAATTCATCCTTTCGTTCCCAAGTAAATTCTGGGCCTCGTTGCGAATTCCATCTAACTTTGACCAACGAGATCTTATTGTGTCTAAGTTGCTTGATCTTACCGTCTACTATTTCGATGGGCTCCTCTACGAAGTTGAGCCTATCACTTATTTGCACACCCTCTAAGGGTAACACCGATGTCTCATCCGACAGACATCTTTTCAAATTCGACACATGAAACACGTTATGAATTGCACTTAGTTCCTCAGGCAGTTCTAGTCGGTAAGCTACCGGACCGATCTTTGCAGTAATAATGAATGGTCCAATATATCTAGGGGCCAACTTCCCCGCCTTTCCAAACCTGACCACTCCTTTCCAGGGTGATACTTTCAAATATACTTTTTCACCCTTCTCAAATGACAACGGTTTTCGACGGGTATCGGCATAACTCTTCTGCCGGTCCCGCGCGGCTTTTAGGTTGTTCTTAATTTCAAGAATCTTGCTGGTCGTCTCCTGGACCAGATCCGATCTAATGACCTGCGGGTCACCCACTTCAGACCAGCAAAGTGGTGATCGGCACTTCCGCCCATACAATGCTTCATAAGGTGCTGCCTTTATACTGCTGTGATAACTGTTATTATAGGAAAATTCAACGAGTGGGAGATGTTGATCCCAATTTCCCTTAAAGTCCAGTACGCAAGCACGAAGCAAATCCTCCAAAGTTTGAATGGTCCTCTCAGACTGACCATCGGTCTGAGGGTGGTAAGCTGTGCTTAGGTCAATACGTGTTCCCAATGCTTCTTGGACAGCTTGCCAAAGTTTGGAGGTGAAATGGCTATCCCTATCGGAGATGATCGAGATGGGGATGCCATGACGAGACACTATTTCATTTATATAAATTTGCGCAAGTCTCTCAGTGTTAAAAGTATTCCTAATTGGAATAAAATGTGCCGATTTGGTTAATCGATCCACGATTACCCAAATCGCATCATGACCTCGGGGTGTCTTGGGGAGGTGTGTCACAAAATCCATTGTGATCTGCTCCCACTTCCATTCGGGAATTTCCGGCTGTTGTAGCATTCCCGAGGGTTTCTGGTGTTCCGCCTTAACTCTCGCACACGTCGTACACTTGCCGACGTATGTGGCTATATCCTTTTTCATACCTGGCCACCAGTAAAATTCTTTCACATCCTTGTACATTTTATCTGATCCCGGATGTATGGAATATTTCGATTTATGTGCTTCATCCATGATCAAATCACGAAGGTCATGGAGGGTCGGGATCCAAATCCGATTTTTGAAATAAAGAATTTCGTCCACACGCTGTTCGAAATTCTTCTCAGTCCCGTAAAGTCCTTCTTTATCCAATTGGCCCTCTTTCAACGCCTCGCGTTGAGCGACTCGAATCAAATCTGAAAGGTTCGACTGGACTATCATCCCCAACGCTCGCACACGTAGTGGCTTGACTCGATCCTTTCTACTTAAGGCATCGGCTACGACGTTAGCCTTGCCGGGGTGATATCGTATGTCACAGTCATAGTCACTCAGCAACTCGACCCATCTTCGTTGCCTCATATTCAGTTCTTTCTGATCGAATATGTGTTGCAAACTTTTATGATCAGTGAATATGGTGCACTTTGTACCGTAGAGATAGTGTCTCCAGATTTTAAGTGCAAAGATGACTGCTCCCAGTTCCAAGTCATGAGTAGTGTAGTTTTTCTCATGAACTTTTAACTGTCGAGACGCATAGGCTATGACCTTTTTATTTTGCATTAACACGCACCCTAACCCTTTACGGGATGCGTCACAATATACAACAAATCCATCGTCTTCGTCGGGGAGACTTAAGATTGGCGCTTGGCACAATCTTTGTTTTAGCGTTTGAAACGCCGTTTCCTGCTCTTCACCCCATTCATATTTCCGATCCTTTTGAGTCAGGAGGGTTAAAGGTTGGGCGATGCTGGAAAAGTTCTCTATAAATCGACGATAGTATCCAGCTAAGCCTAAGAATTGGCGGATTTCTTTCGGAGATTTAGGCGCTTGCCAATTCTTAATAGCTTCAACCTTACTCGGATCAACGTGTATTCCTTTGTGGTTTATAACATGACCGAGGAATTGCACCTCTTGTAACCAGAAGTTACACTTGGAGAATTTTGCATATAACTTCTCCTGATCCAGGAGCTCTAAAACTAACTTTAAGTGTTGCTCGTGCTCCTCTTTACTCTTCGAGTATATCAAAATATCGTCAATAAATACAATGACGAACTTGTCAAGATAGGGTTTACAGACTCGGTTCATGAGATCCATGAACACTGCTGGCGCATTTGTTAGCCCAAAAGGCATAACTAAAAATTCGTAGTGGCCGTAGCGAGTCCGAAACGCGGTTTTTGGGATATCCTCCTCTTGAATTCTAACTTGGTGGTATCCCGATCTAAGATCAATTTTTGAGAAATAGCTCGCACCTTGCAGTTGGTCGAACAAATCATCGATTCGGGGAAGAGGATATCTATTTTTGATGGTTAATTTGTTCAATTCCCTGTAGTCAATGCACATTCGAAGGCTTCCGTCCTTCTTTTTTACAAATAGTACAGGTGCACCCCACGGGGAATAACTGGGACGTATAAATCCCTTATCCAACAATTCCTGCAACTGGTTGGATAGTTCTTGCATCTCGGACGGTGCAAGTCTGTAAGGGGCCTTAGCAACAGGGCCAGCTTGAGGTAATAAGTCGATTCTGAATTCGACTTGTCGGGTTGGCGGTAATCCAGGAAGTTCCTCTGGAAAAACTTGTGGAAATTCGCGTACCACGGGAATATCGTCCACCCGTTTTTCCTCAGAATCAGCGGCCGTCAGGCTCGCTAGATACGCCACACATCCCTGACGTATATATTTCAACACCTTGAGGTGGGATATAAATGGTATCATGGTGCCGGATTTTTCTCCCTGCACTAATACCTCCTCGTCATCCGACACCCGGATCTTGACGGTTTTCTTTTCACAGTTTATTTCTACCCTATTACGAGCCAACCAATCCATTCCCACTATCACGTCAAAACTACCCAATTCTACCGGTAACAAGTCAATCAGGAAGGATTGTTCGCTCAGAATAAAAGGGCAATTCCGAACAATCCGATTGACTATCATGGTTTTACCGTTAGCGACCTCTACGGTGTAGGGTTCTATGGTTTCACCAATAGGAAGGTTTGCTATCGAAAGGAACCTAACGGAGACAAAACTTCTATCGGCGCCTGTATCAAATAATACAGAAGCGTAATGATCAGAGACGAGGAAGGTACCTGTCACTACGCTGGGGTCCTGGCGCGCCTCGTTCGCTCCCATCACAAATGCTCGGCCTCGCGCCGGATTGGAAGCCGATGGCTGACCCGCGAGTTGTCTCCCGTTTCCTCCCTGATTCAGTTTCGGGCAGTTCCTTTTGAAGTGATCTGTGCTGCCGCATTCGTAGCAAGCACGGCTAGTGGTCACCATCTGGTTTCCTTGCGGGTTCTGCTGTCGGGCTGGTTGAGTTCTAAATGGTTGCGCACGAATAGGTTGCGGTTGACGGTTCAGGTTGTTCAGATTTGTCTTACAATTTGGTGCGTAGTGTCCAACCCTGCCACACCGGTGGCACACCACCTCCTTGCACACACCACTATGGTGGTAACCACATTTCCCGCATTTAGGAAACGTTCCCCTCTGCGGTTCTTGCCTTCCGCCCGAACTAGTCATGGCATAGCTCTGGGCAGCGGGCCTAGTTCGTTTGTTTTGCTGCTTCTCTCGGATCCTATTGTCATACGTACCTCGCTTTCCCCCAGCCGACTCTCCCGTCGCCTTTATCGATCCGCTCCTCAAGAAATCATACGTGACAATACCAGCCTGTGTCACTGCACCCTCATACGTCTGGTGCCCTCCCGCGTTAACTATGCTCCTCACTACTGGAGTAAGTCCCCAAATATAACGTTCCACCCTTTTTGACTCTGGGGTGACCAACCACGGCACTAATCGTGACAGTTCATTAAACCGGTTGGTATATCCCAAGTGGTCCGCCCCATGCATCTCTAGGTTCCACAACTCATGTTCCAGTTTCTGCAATTCATTCTTTGGGCAGAAATGTTTCAAAACAAGATCCTTAAGCTCTGCCCAGGTCATGCGGTTTGTCGCCGCCTGACCTCGAGTCTATACTATGGTGTTCCACCATGTCAAGGCATGGTCTGTGAACGTACAGGTGGCGTACTTAACGACACAATCCTCGGGACAGTTGCTGATATTTACCACTGATTCTATTTTCTCTAACCATTTCACTAACCCATTCGGTCCTTCCGACCCGTTAAATTCTAAAGGCTTGCATAACATGAAATCCTTGATTGAACAACCCCTGGATGGTCCAGTGCGGTTGGTCTCTACAGTAGGGATAGGGCCATTACTGTCGGTAGCGACCACCGTAGGCGGTGCGTCAGTACTCGGCATAGTGTTATCGGTAGGTGGAGGATTAGCATTATGTTCCCCGCCATTATTTATGGGCGTTTGATTGCTCGGAGGGGTTGGATTAGACGAATTATTAATGCTGGCGGCGATGCGCGATACTATATCCGGTATCGCCGCCTCCAACTGTTGAGCAATCAAACGGCTCACATCTACTTCCGATACTTTCGTTGATCGTTTCGGTGCCATTCTACACAATCATCAAAGAAATATATATAATCAATACCATCTCAAAATATAAAACACAATACATACTTCATTCATTAGTAAACATTGATTCATATTACACAAACATCAATTTACATACTTCCAGTCAACATTACATAACTACGTTTTAATACAAAGGGCCTATGTTGGTATCATCCTCGACATAACCCGCAATGGGTCAGTGCTTGAATGATACCCAAAAGTATCGATAATGATATGCCCTACAAGAGACCCCCTATGGGCCAGTGGTTGTACTATAGCTAAACAAGATTCACTCCGTGTTAGTATCACCACTAACTACTTACACGGAGTATCAAAAAGCGGTTCAAAATTCTACCATCCAACACGTCTACACATGGTGGTAAACCAACCCCACCAACACCGCCACCAGCACCACCAGCACCGCCATCATAACCCGCATTCGGGTTTCCATCTGGTCGATCAACCAGTGGGAGTATGAGCACTCCCTTTTTAACTGGTTGATAGCATACTGGTGGTCCAGTATGCTGTCCCCGAGGTACGCCCGCCTCTGTACCCCCACGACCAGGGCGGCAGAGTGCTCGTTCACCTGCTCGGTGAGAACACGTAGCCAAGCCGCCAAGTCCCGCTCCTGCCTTGGCAGACCCCACACAGGTAGGGTTGCAGGTTCGGGTTGGGGGCGGGAAGACTCGCCCCGGTGGTATGTGGATCTGGGTGGGGTAACAGTGGGCGGAACATACGGGGCACTGATCCGCGCCGTGAGGCGAGGACCGCGCCTGAGGGGAATCGGGGCGGTCTGTGGTGCGGGCGGGGTAGGAGACCTGGTAACCCTAGCAGGGGAGGGTACACTAGCACTCCTAGCTGGGGTGGTCTGTCTAGAAGTACTATGACTAGCCTCCGAAGGCTCGGAGCTGGGTGCTACACTTGGGCTTCCAGAGGCCCCGGAACTAGCCTCTTCCGGGTCCTCTTCCGTCGACACACTAGGTGTTCTTGCCATTATACCTGCACACAAGTTAACAAACATATAGTCCTTTTCGTAGTGTAATTCATAATTAAATTAACACATACTTATTTATACAACTTTACCACATAATAATATAATCATATATTTACACATATGTTGCCAATTTTACCTATTTAAGTCCCCCGTGACTTCCCCTGAATTCCCTCGTGCAGACAAGTCTGTTATTATGTTCCGGACCATAATAACCCACTTGTCCATCCAAGTTCATCCCGATCTCGTCACAATATATTATTAGTTGATATTCAGATCCTATAATACTTGAGCTACTGGTTATATTTTAGGTATCTTTTTCAGACATCCTAATTCTTTATAACCAATGGCTCTGATACCAAGTTCTGTAACACCCCGTAACCGCAGCGGAAACGTACACGGGATGCAACAGATACATCTGATATCAACAGCATTGCTTATAAAGAAAATATCACTACATTAATTTATAACATATTACATTGTTGCGAGTTTCATTACTGTCTAGGTGTTACACACATATTTTACCGATAAGACATTAATAAATTCATTACAAAACAAAGAGCAGCAAGCTTCCAACAGGTAGCACAGATAGTTAAGCAAACATCAATCAATCCAACTTGGGCATACCTAGAAAACATGTAAAGAAAACGGGTCAACTACGAATAGTTGGTGAGTTTCACTAATTTAAATAAACACTGACGAATCATTTTAATAATCATTTATTAACAATATAATCATGCTGGGAACTTTGTTACCCCAGAACATTTCCAATAACTTTCTGGGAACTATGTTACCCCAGAACAATAAATACCCCTGGGAACTATGTTACCCCAGAACAATAACAACCCCTGGGAACTATGTTACCCCAAAACAACAATAACCCCTGGGAACTATGTTACCCCAGAATAATAATAACCCCTGGGAACTATGTTACCCCAGAACAATAATAACCCCTGGGAACTATGTTACCCCAGAATAATAATAACCCCTGGGAACTATGTTACCCCAGAACAATAAATACCCCTGGGAACTATGTTACCCCAGAACAATAATAACCCCTGGGAACTATGTTACCCCAGAATAAGAATAACCCCTGGGAACTATGTTACCCCAGAACAACAATAACCCCTGGGAACTATGTTACCCCAGAACAATAATAACCCCTGGGAACTATGTTACCCCAGAACATTAACACATTATAAACATTTTATATATTCTATGCATCAGCCCATATATATATAAATGTACAAGTATTTCCATACGATCGGTATGTACTTAAATACTTTAAATAAGACATGTTTTCCGCCCCGGGAAAATATAATTAAAACAATTCATTAAAAGGGGCTCGTGAAAACTCACCTTGTTGTGAGTTGGTGAGTAATATAAGGAACAGCTACGTGCCTGGATCTGTAATATAATATCTAGTCGTTACTATATAATTCCCATAACTTAAATACATATCAATCGGTACATCTGGGAACATTGTTAACCCAGTACTGTACTCGATTCGGGGACAATGTTAACCCCGTGACACTTCTAAGGACTTAGATTGACATTGCTTAGAGTTTGACAGTCAATTTAGTTAAGGTGATGAAATTATAGCTCGGTGTAACATCCTAAAATTTTTATATTGATAAATAAAAGAAAGTTATGTTTAGTAAATTCACGTTTTAGTTATTTAATGTCGAGTAAGGAACGGGTCTTGGGCTTAGTCATTTTATGAACTCGGCCTGTCTCGACCCGTAGGAAGCCAACCCGAGCCTAACCAAACCCGTAGTATATAAACGAAAGTTCTTGACACTTCCACCATTTTCACCATCTTCCTTCACTTACACCCACCCAAACACTCTCATTTCTAGAGAGAGAAGCTAGAGAGAGAAAGTTCTCAAATCACAAATCCGAGTCCACAATCTTGTTCCTAATCGTTTTTGGTAAGTCCCTCTCGAAAATCATCCGTTTTCATAACCATTTCGGCCTCAAATCGAGCAAAAACGTAACTTGAGTTTTCGGGTCAAAAACCGCCTTGTTTTGGTGTCAAAATGCAAGCTTTTGTGTTTAAAAGTACTAGGAATCGATAGCCCTTTCAATCCCGAGCATTTCCATGTCAAAAACTTTGATTTTGGGTCAAAAATCTGGAAAATCTGGAAAACCCGTGGGTTTCTCCGTCGCCCAGCTTGAAGGAGTCGAATCAGACTCATTCGATCGAACCAGTCGATCGAATCAGTCCATTCGATCGAATGCGTAGATCGAACAAGTCCAGTCGACCGAATAGGGAAGCAACCGAATGGTCTCCAACTCATTCGATCGAATGAGTTTTGTATTCGATCGAATGAGTGTTGTATTCGATCGAACGTGTTCCTATTCGATCGAACGTGTTCCTGTTTGATCGAACGTGTTCCTATTCGATCGAACGTGTTGTATTCGATCGAACGTGTTCCTATTCGATCGAATCAAGCCAGAACCAAGTTGTTTCCAAGATTCGCCTGAAGTGAAGTTCGTTTATGAAATAAATTAAAAACCTAATGGAAAATGTGTTAAGGCGGTTATCGAAAATGAGTAGTAGTAATAGTAGTAGCAGTAATTGATATGTGTAAATATTATACAGTTAGCCGAGCCCAGTTAAAGAAAGGAATTACAATCAACGGCGAGCGTAACAGGATCCAGGTGAGTTTCTAGCCCCATTCCTTGTTATGTTTTCGGGGCTGTGTGCATACTTGATGTGTTGTTAATACATTTATCCAAAGTGATAAGTGTATGCCATAGGTGATATATGTGATATGTATGAATGATTGCTTGATGGTTCGTGAACGATCTTCGGATATTGCACGTACTGTCAGGTTGTAACGTTATAAATATGGCAAGTATGATATGTATGTTTATGTGTATGAACGTAAGAAAGTTAATAAAAGAAGGAAATGACGGTTGTATGGTTGTATGGTTACGAAAGGGGTACCGAGCCCTAATAATACTCGAGGTATGATGTATGGTTGTATGGTAACGAAGAGGGAATCGAACCCTACTAATATTTGAAAACATGGGACCAGACCCTAATAATATCTGTGATGTTAGGGACCAGACCCTAATAATATCTGTGATGTTAGGGACCAGACCCTCATAATATCTGTGATGATAGGGACCAGACCCTTATAATATCTGTGATGTTAGGGACCAGACCCTTATAATATCTGTGATGTTAGGGACCAGACCCTTATAATATCTGTGAGGTTATAGGGCGAAAGGCTCTTTAAAACGTATGACTATGAATGTAAAGAAAGTATGTAAGTAAGAAAGAAAGTATGTAAGTAAGAAAGAAAGTATGTAAGTAAGAATGAAGGTATGAGTACTTATGTGTGTATGAAAGAAAGTTATGAGGTTAAGTACGTATGTATGTAACAAGGTATTGTATGGTAGTGTATGATTAACTAGAACTCACTCAGCGTAGCTGACTTTTAGTATGCACGCAGGTGAGTAGGATGAGACAGCTGGCTTGAGTGGAGGACACATGGCAGAAGACTAAAGCCTGGCATCTGAAGATCCGATATGTTTTATAAGTTACGTTTTGATTTTGAAAGACAAGAGGAATGTTTAAAGACATGATTATGAATTGATATGTAATGTTTTATGAAAGTTTTATATTCCGCGTAAAGTTTTTAATTAACTCTGATATTTAGAACTGTGTTTATGAGTAAATCCAACACGAAAGTAGGGTTACCGGTAACGGGGCCTTACAAGTTGGTATCAGAGCAAAGTTCGAGAGATTTAAGCATCCTACATGCTTAGACTCGAACAGAGAATGGGATTTAAGTAAGAAAGGAAAGAATATGCCAGTTCAAGAATGCCATGTGTCGCTCAAGCAAGATCAGTGAAGGTAAGGTGTATGATTAAATGATATATATTAATGAGAAAGGAAAGATATGTGAACGTCAGGGATAGGAATAATTGATTGTTTGATTTGACAAACTGCTTAAGTAGAACCAGCACAAATAGACTCATAAAGGGAAGTGTATAGGACACGGAAAGTAACGTGATCAGCTAAACACAACTGGCCACTGTTATTACCTGTTAGCCTTACTATCCTTGTACTAAATAGTTCCTTGAGTGATGATGTTTGTGTTTTCTCATATAGGATACTGATGGCTGGAGCTGGAGAATTTGTTGAAACTGGGGGTCGCACTGGGCGTCGTGGCAGGCCTCGTCTTGTCCGGCAACCCTCGGTGGAAGAAGCTTCCCACACCGAAGATGAAGGAAGCGCAGCTGGAGGAGACCAGAACAACAACGAAGAAGTTCAACTTAGCCCCGCAGTTCAAGCAGCCATCGTTCAGGCTGTAGTTGCTGCTGTGAAGAACCTGAATCTCGAAGGATCTGCTGGAAGCCGTGAGCGAACTGCTGACGGGGCGGGTGGTGATGGTAGAAGGGATGGGGAAGGTGAAAGAGGGGCCTCGAGTGGGGATAAGTCTGTGAAAGTCGATGATAGGAGAGGAGGACAAGGTGGGTGCAGCTATAAGTCCTTCAAAGGTTGTGACCCGCCTAAGCTGACTGGTTTAGGAGACGCAATCGCTACTCTCCAGTGGATAACCGCTATGGACAAGGTTATCCGCATTAGCGAATGCCGTCCCGACCAAGCTGTGGGTTATGCTACTCAGTCATTCGTAGATGAGGCTATGTATTGGTGGGAGAGTGTGGAGCAGAGGAAGACCCGTGAAGAGATCAAAGGGATGAAGTGGGAAGATTTGAAAGAGTTGGTAATGAAGAAGTTCTGTGCAGATGCCGAGGTTGAAAGAACGGAGATGAAGTTCCAGAATTTAAAAGCCGGTATGATGACGCATCGTGAGTATACCACGGAGTTCAACCGACTATCTAGGTTGGTGCCTGACATGGTTGACACTGAAGTCAAGAGAATCAAGTGTTATGTGAGGGGGTTGCCACAAAAGGTCCGCATGTTAGTCAGGGCGGTTCAACCTGCTACTTTTGATTCGGCTGTTGGACTCGCGGAAATGGTCTATGCTGACGTGGCCGCGGATGATGGGGTGGAAAGGGACGAAGAGAAAGAGAAGAAAGGGGTCACTCCTGCTAAACGACCCGGTACTCAGTTATGGAACTCCAGGGATAAGAAACAGAAAGTGTGGGAGAAGAGATCGTGTAAGACCTGCGGAAAGAGGCATGGTGGTGAGTGCAAGTGGGGTAAAAGTTCTAATGTTTGTCTCAAATGTGGAAAGGCTCATGGTGGAGAATGCAGAATGGGGTCGAATGCCTGTTATAAGTGTGGGAAGGTAGGGCATTATGCCAATGAGTGCAGTGCGAAGCCAGCATGTTACAAATGTGGCAAGACAGGCCATATGTCAAGGGAGTGCACTGAAGGTGTAGCTGGAGGTAGTGGAAAGAAGGATGCCGATCAAGCTAGGCCCAGAACTAGAGCCTACATGTTGACCCAGGAACAAGCCAGGCAGATTCCGGATGTCGTCACAGGTACGTTTCTAGTGAACGATGTTTCCGCTTCTGTATTATTTGATTCTGGTGCGAATAGAAGTTTTGTAGCTACGACGTTTAGTAAACTAGCTAAAATGAAAGGCTGCCGAGTGTCTGAAACTTTTGTAGTAGAAACCGCAAGTGACACTTCGGTGAAAATAACAAAAATGGTGAAGAATTGTAAGATAGAGTTAGAGGGACATGAGTTCCCTGTTACTTTGTATGTTATGGCCTTAGGAGGGTTCGATGTAGTCTTGGGTATGGATTGGTTGTCTGAGTTTGAGGCTCAGATAGTATGTAAAAGTAAGATGATAAGGTTAAAGTCATTGGATGGTAGTGCGGTGACGGTTTATGGTGATAAGGAGAGTTATGGGCTTAATGTCATTTCGATGATAAAAGCCGAGGGTTTGTTAAGGCGAGGGTGCGGTGCCTACCTGGCGTATGTTGTCAACGCTACGGCCGAGACGAAAGAAATGAAGAATGTTCCTATTGTGCGCGACTACCCAGAAGTATTCCCTGAGGATCTTCCGGGGTTGCCACCTGAGCGAGAGATAGAATTTCAGATAGATCTAGTACCAGGAGCCCAGCCCGTCGCGAAGGCGCCTTACCGTCTAGCACCGTCCGAGATGAAGGAATTGATGACCCAACTGCAAGAACTCCTCGACAAGGGTTTTATCAGACCGAGTGTTTCTCCGTGGGGCGCACCGGTTTTGTTTGTGAAGAAAAAGGATGGAAGTATGAGAATGTGCATAGACTATCGTGAGTTGAATAAGCTTACGGTAAAGAATAGATACCCCTTGCCTAGGATTGACGATCTGTTTGACCAACTGCAAGGTTCGAGTTGGTTCTCACGAATAGATCTCAGATCAGGCTACCATCAGCTGAAGGTGAAAGAGGTAGACATCCCTAAAACAGCGTTCCGAACGCGGTATGGACACTACGAGTTCCTTGTAATGTCATTCGGTCTAACAAATGCTCCTGCAGCATTTATGGACATGATGAATAGGGTGTGTCGACCGATGTTGGATAAGTCGGTTATCGTCTTCATCGATGATATATTGATTTATTCAAAGAGTGAGTCTGACCATGCCGAGCATCTGAGAGAGGTATTGGAAGTTCTGAAGAAAGAAAGGTTGTACGCCAAGTTTTCGAAGTGCGCGTTCTGGTTAAGGGAAGTGCAATTTTTAGGTCATGTGGTTAATCCGGAGGGGATTACCGTGGACCCAGCTAAGATTGAAGCGATAACGAATTGGAAGACTCCGCAGAATCCGACTGATATACGAAGCTTCCTAGGGTTAGCTGGCTACTATAGGAGATTCATCGAAGGTTTCTCCAAGATAGCCGCACCGCTGACCGGTATGACCCGTAAGACGATAGTATTCAATTGGGGAAAGTTTCAGGAGGAAGCCTTTGAAGAATTGAAGAAGAGACTCACGCAAGCTCCAATCCTTACTTTACCCGATGGTGATGAGGATTTTGTTGTTTGTGCTGATGCCTCGCATCAAGGGTTAGGTTGCGTGTTGATGCAACGAGGGAAGGTGATAGCCTACGCGTCTAGACAGTTGAAGGTCCATGAGAGTACTTACCCGACGCATGATTTGGAGTTAGCAGCTGTAGTGCATGCTCTTAAGATATGGAGGCATTATCTGTACGGCACTAAGTGTACTATCTATACAGATCATAAGAGTTTAAAGTACTTCTTCGAGCAGAAAGAACTGAACATGAGGCAGAGAAGATGGTTAGAATTGATAAAGGATTACGACTGTGAGATTAAGTATTACCCCGGTAAAGCTAACGTGGTCGCTGATGCGTTAAGTCGGAAGAATGAGGAAGTCCTTGCAACAGTGAAGTCATACAAGTTGATCATGAACTCAAGTCTTTTTGAAGAAATCATCAAAGTGCAGTCAGAAGTGTTAGTAGACGAAGGGTTAGTAAAGAAAGAAAGGATTTATGGCCAGCAAGATGAGTTGATGGAAAACACTCATGGAGTTAAAACTAGATTTGACCGTATGTGGATTCCACGCCATGGTGATCTTAGAAGTCGAATCTTAGATGAAGCTCATAAGTCAAGGTACTCAATCCATCCTGGAGCTACAAAGATGTACCAAGACTTGAAAAGAGATTACTGGTGGCCAGGAATGAAGAGTGATGTAGTGGATTATGTTAGTAAGTGCTTAACTTGCTTACAAGTCAAGGCCGAGCACCAAAAGCCTTATGGGAAGATGCAACCGCTAGAGATACCTGAGTGGAAATGGGAACACATCACCATGGATTTCATAACTAAGCTACCTCGTACAGCTAAGCATCATGATACCATCTGGGTGATTGTGGACCGTTTGACCAAGAGTGCTCATTTTCTGCCCTTACGAGAGGCCATCTCGTCAGAAACGTTAGCAAGCTTGTTCATTAAAGAAATTGTAACCAAGCATGGAGTACCGTTATCGATCGTGTCTGATAGGGATACACGGTTTACTTCGAGGTTCTGGAAGAAATTTCATGAAGCTATGGGGACGAGGTTGAACATCAGTACGGCGTATCATCCTCAAACCGATGGACAGTCTGAAAGGACGATCCAAACCCTTGAGGATATGCTACGTGCTTGCGTTTTAGATTTTGGTGGAAGTTGGGATGATCATCTGCATCTGGCAGAGTTCTCCTATAACAACAGTTACCATTCGAGTATTGGTATGCCACCGTTTGAGATGCTATACGGTAGACGATGTAGAACCCCGGTGTGTTGGGGTGAGATTGGTCAGAAGGAAATGGGAAGTATAGAAGTGGTTCAAGAAACGTCTTCAAAGTTCGATCAGATCAAAGCAAGAATGAAAGCCGCTCAAGACAGACAAAAGTCTTATGCGGATAAGCGGCGACGACCAATTGAGTTTAACGTTGGCGACTATGTGATGCTTAAGGTCTCGCCTTGGAAGGGGATTATCCGTTTTAGGAAAAGAGGAAAGTTGAGTCCGAGGTACATTGGACCGTTCAAGATTGTAAAACGTGTGGGTGAAGTAGCTTACAAACTGGATTTACCCGATGAGTTAGAAGGAATTCATTCAACCTTCCATGTTTCTCATCTGAGGAAGTGTCTAGCTGATGACACGTCTCACGTGCCATTAATGGACATTGAGGTTGATGAACAATTGAACTACATCGAGCAACCGATAAAGATCGTTGATCGCAAGGAGAAGCAGCTTCGTCACAAGATTATACCCTTGGTCAAAGTGATATGGAAACACCGCAAGGGATCTGATGCTACTTGGGAAGTCGAGGATGAGATGCGCAAGTTTTACCCTAGTTTGTTTATGTAATAGTTAGGTTTCGGGGACGAAACCTCTTTAAGGGAGGAAGACTTGTAACATCCTAAAATTTTTATATTGATAAATAAAAGAAAGTTATGTTTAGTAAATTCACGTTTTAGTTATTTAATGTCGAGTAAGGAACGGGTCTTGGGCTTAGTCATTTTATGAACTCGGCCTGTCTCGACCCGTAGGAAGCCAACCCGAGCCTAACCAAACCCGTAGTATATAAACGAAAGTTCTTGACACTTCCACCATTTTCACCATCTTCCTTCACTTACACCCACCCAAACACTCTCATTTCTAGAGAGAGAAGCTAGAGAGAGAAAGTTCTCAAATCACAAATCCGAGTCCACAATCTTGTTCCTAATCGTTTTTGGTAAGTCCCTCTCGAAAATCATCCGTTTTCATAACCATTTCGGCCTCAAATCGAGCAAAAACGTAACTTGAGTTTTCGGGTCAAAAACCGCCTTGTTTTGGTGTCAAAATGCAAGCTTTTGTGTTTAAAAGTACTAGGAATCGATAGCCCTTTCAATCCCGAGCATTTCCATGTCAAAAACTTCGATTTTGGGTCAAAAATCTGGAAAATCTGGAAAACCCGTGGGTTTCTCCGTCGCCCAGCTTGAAGGAGTCGAATCAGACTCATTCGATCGAACCAGTCGATCGAATCAGTCCATTCGATCGAATGCGTAGATCGAACAAGTCCAGTCGACCGAATAGGGAAGCAACCGAATGGTCTCCAACTCATTCGATCGAATGAGTTTTGTATTCGATCGAATGAGTGTTGTATTCGATCGAACGTGTTCCTATTCGATCGAACGTGTTCCTGTTTGATCGAACGTGTTCCTATTCGATCGAACGTGTTGTATTCGATCGAACGTGTTCCTATTCGATCGAATCAAGCCAGAACCAAGTTGTTTCCAAGATTCGCCTGAAGTGAAGTTCGTTTATGAAATAAATTAAAAACCTAATGGAAAATGTGTTAAGGCGGTTATCGAAAATGAGTAGTAGTAATAGTAGTAGCAGTAATTGATATGTGTAAATATTATACAGTTAGCCGAGCCCAGTTAAAGAAAGGAATTACAATCAACGGCGAGCGTAACAGGATCCAGGTGAGTTTCTAGCCCCATTCCTTGTTATGTTTTCGGGGCTGTGTGCATACTTGATGTGTTGTTAATACATTTATCCAAAGTGATAAGTGTATGCCATAGGTGATATATGTGATATGTATGAATGATTGCTTGATGGTTCGTGAACGATCTTCGGATATTGCACGTACTGTCAGGTTGTAACGTTATAAATATGGCAAGTATGATATGTATGTTTATGTGTATGAACGTAAGAAAGTTAATAAAAGAAGGAAATGACGGTTGTATGGTTGTATGGTTACGAAAGGGGTACCGAGCCCTAATAATACTCGAGGTATGATGTATGGTTGTATGGTAACGAAGAGGGAATCGAACCCTACTAATATTTGAAAACATGGGACCAGACCCTAATAATATCTGTGATGTTAGGGACCAGACCCTAATAATATCTGTGATGTTAGGGACCAGACCCTCATAATATCTGTGATGATAGGGACCAGACCCTTATAATATCTGTGATGTTAGGGACCAGACCCTTATAATATCTGTGATGTTAGGGACCAGACCCTTATAATATCTGTGAGGTTATAGGGCGAAAGGCTCTTTAAAACGTATGACTATGAATGTAAAGAAAGTATGTAAGTAAGAAAGAAAGTATGTAAGTAAGAATGAAGGTATGAGTACTTATGTGTGTATGAAAGAAAGTTATGAGGTTAAGTACGTATGTATGTAACAAGGTATTGTATGGTAGTGTATGATTAACTAGAACTCACTCAGCGTAGCTGACTTTTAGTATGCACGCAGGTGAGTAGGATGAGACAGCTGGCTTGAGTGGAGGACACATGGCAGAAGACTAAAGCCTGGCATCTGAAGATCCGATATGTTTTATAAGTTACGTTTTGATTTTGAAAGACAAGAGGAATGTTTAAAGACATGATTATGAATTGATATGTAATGTTTTATGAAAGTTTTATATTCCGCGTAAAGTTTTTAATTAACTCTGATATTTAGAACTGTGTTTATGAGTAAATCCAACACGAAAGTAGGGTTACCGGTAACGGGGCCTTACACTCGGTTTGACACCCCGTTTGGCCGTGGGGCCCGTTTCCGGTATTTCGGTGCCGAAAACGGTAAAATCGGGTAAAATTACCCAAATCATCCGAATTATTTTCGGATGATTTATTTTTACTTAATTTACTTAGATTTATGAAATTGTCTATTTTTAGAGTTTTCATGTACCAGTCAGCTCGCTTATGCGAACTTTGCCGGTTTACACGTTTTAAGCTTTAAAAACTTGTTTTTATGTTCTTTTTAGCACAAATAATTACCCGATTAGTCTCGGGTCTTGAAATTTTGCACAAAACTTAATTTGACAGAAAGGAATTTTGTAAAAATTTTCCAGATTTATTTTCTTATATTTATATTTATTTATCTATTTTTAAATCTTGTTAAAACACTAAATATATGAAAAATACCAAAACACTTTAGAAAATTCCCAAATTTTTCTGGGATGATCTTTATCATCCTCATAACTTTCTGGAATTTTCCCAGATTTATTTTCCTACATTTACATTTATTTATCTATTTTTAAATCTTGTTAAAACACTAAATATATGAAAAATACCAAAACACTTTAGAAAATTCCCAAATTTTTCTGGGATGATCTTTATCATCCTCATAACTTTCTGGAATTTTCCCGGATTTATTTTCCTACATTTACATTTATTTATCTATTTTTAAATCTTGTTAAAACACTAAATATATGAAAAATACCAAAACACTTTAGAAAAATCCCAAATTTTTCTGGGATGATCTTTATCATCCTCATAACTTTCTGGAATTTTCCCGGATTTATTTTCCTACATTTACATTTATTTATCTATTTTTAAATCTTGTTAAAACACTAAATATATGAAAAATACCAAAACACTTTAGAAAAATCCCAAATTTTTCTGGGATGATCTTTATCATCCTCATAACTTTCTGGAATTTTCCCGGATTTATTTTCCTACATTTACATTTATTTATCTATTTTTAAATCTTGTTAAAACACTAAATATATGAAAAATACCAAAACACTTTAGAAAAATCCCAAATTTTTCTGGGATGATCTTTATCATCCTCATAACTTCCTGGAATTTTTCCAGAATTTAAAACTTATTTTTCAAGCCATTTTCACCCAAAACCGAGCTAGAAAGCCCTAGAACTCGTTTCACCGAAAAGCCTACTTAGACTTTTCCAACTGAGCTCAAATTTTGTGGGTGACTTTTATATGTTATAAAAAGCTTATCTTAAATTTTCCGGAATTTTTCATCATGTTTTGCTATTTTTCACTATTTTTGGCCAAAACCGAGCATTAAATTCACCAAATATTCATCTTTTATCCAAAAATTACCAAAAATTCACAGATCTCATATTTTCATGTGTAGATCATCTCTGTGAAATTTCGTGACCCGACTCTAAGCACACGTAAATCTGTCCATTTTTTTCATAACACACGAAAACCGACTATTTTGTGTTTTCTAGCTTTAGATCGCAAGGATCTCGGTTTCTAGCCTTTGCTAGCCGCTAGATACAACACTTACAAGCACATCAACACCACACCAAGCAAACTATACCCACAATCAAGCCATTTCTTTCCTAGTGTCGGTTAAAACATCAAAACAACGATTTTGACCGTAAAAATTCATTCTAAACACTTTTAACTAATTACTTGGATCAAGATCCTTTGTATAACTTGTATACATCCCTTGATCACACGAGAACCGGTTCCATCTCGGGTTTTCACCCATATTTCACTTGAAACCTCTTGTTCTTGCAAAACAACTAAAAATAAAGAAATCAACACCAAAGATCATGTATTATAACATGTTTATACCTTGTGTTCTTGATTAGAGAGGATGGATTTGATGAATACTTGGAAAAATTGGGAGAGTTTTGAGAGAGTTGTGAGATTTTGTGAAGTAAAAAGAAAAAATGAAATGTGTAAATGGGGTGGGGGGGGGTGGCCGGCCCTTTGTGTGGTGTGTGGGGGGGCCCACAACTCAAATATTGTCCACACATTTGGATTACACAATCCGGATAATGTTGTGGATAATCTGGTTCAGTTCGTTTCTCGTTTAAACTCGTAATTCGGCTTAAAACGAGCATAAAATGGTCGTTTTTCGGGTTAAAACAAAATTTACATGAAACTGATTTAAAAACTTTAAAAACTTAACCCATGACATTAAAACCTCATTTTATTAATAGTTACGCATCTTTTACGGCTTGATTGATCGTCTCTTGCTTGGTTTGGTGTTAAAGGTTTCGTTTAGCGTACCGACGTACCATTAAATCGAAATCCTTTTTCTGTGCTATAATTCACCTATCCCGAAGCATTAATACTTCGTAAACATCACTAAACATTATATACTTCGTCTATAATGTAATTCCCGATTCGTTCGGGTTTCAATAACCGATCATTGATTAATTGTAATTCCAATACGATTCACTATATAGTTGAGTATGATTCATACTGTGAACCATATATATTCGTATCAATGTGCTATAACTCATATAATCAATATTAAATAACACGTAAATAGTATATTCCGGCTAGGGTATACCTGGAGTTGCCGGAATCGTTACACAGCTCACATCATACGATTCCACTATCTGCTTAGTTGACTTGTTGTAGACCCTGTAGGCGGTACGGCTAGCATATCCAACAAAGTAACAGTCACCAGCCTGGCTCCAAACTTTGGAGTCGATTCAAGATTCAGCAGAGTACATGGACATCCAAAGGCCCGAAAATGTGCAACTGTGGGCTTGTGACCATAGACAATCTCATTGGGAGTCTTAATATGCGACTTGTTGATCAACATTCGATTTTGAACATAGCAAGCCGTGTTAACAGCCTCAGCCCATAAGAACAAGGGCAGCTTTGAATCACACAAAATAGTTCTTTCCGCCTCAATAATAGTTATGTTCCTCCTTTCAGCAATACCATTTTGTTGCGGTGTCCGAGCTAAACTATACTATCAAAGTACCCCCTTTTCGGCATAAAAGTAATTCAGTGTCGAATTCTTTAATTCCATACCATTGTCACAGCGAATGCCCTTGTTGAGCTGATTCTCCACAAGCAGCACGAAGCGTTTAATCAACTCTGCAATTTCACTCTTATTTGACAAGAAAAACACCCAAGTGAAACATGAGTAGTCATCAGTAATAACAAGACATGTTGGTTCTTTGCTTGGAGTATCGTATAGTACGGACTTTTAATTCTTTTAGTTTTGTGGTTTTGTTAGATTATTCATTATTCATGCATTCTATGATTTCAGTGAAGGTATTTACTTTTCGCCGAATTTTATGTGAATTTGAATTGCATACTTTTTGTTCTAATGAAAAGGTACTCTTCATAAATTAAATCTCTTTGTATCTGATTTTCTAAATGCATGTATGTATGCATTTATTGTCATTGTTTTACTTTTGTTTATAAGGTGTTCGATGAAATGCTTATTGTTTATTTTGACATGATTAGATTATTATTTTGGCGATCCTTAAGAGCTTTCGTTAGACGACTGTCTGATTTGTTAAATTAGTGTTCTTCAACATCCATTTTTTATATATATTTTGACCACTTAAAGTCATCATATAGCATAACCAAAATGAAATGTCTTTTGCATCTTTGTTTCATGTTGGTTATCTTTATGTTATATTTTGTTAAAATGATTTAGGAAGACTTTTTTTTATTAGATATACAACTTGAGTGACTCACAACCCGTTTGGTTCATTGAACCACTTCTTTATCTGTTGCTATGTGTAAGTCCTTAAGACGGGTCTTTCAATGTGATATCAAACAATCTCAATATTAAGCGGAAATTTAACACGAGATGATTCAAGGTAGAATAGTTGTACACGTAAAGAACACACGAAGAATGCTTCAAAACACACGTATATTACGTCTGGTGCTTAAGCACAATGTTGCACACGATCTTGTTCAATGACAACTATGAACAACCAACCCAAAACCTAGATACAATGTGTATATATATATATGTGTGTATATGTGTGTGTGTGTACTACACCCTAGCCCAACATAAGTCAATAGCCCACCGAGATCACTTGGATCTCGGTTTACATATAAGCCCAAAATAGAATACAAATAAGCCCAAATCAAAGTACTAACCAAACAAATGTAAGCCCAACACTAGGATTTTTTTGTGTAAAGTTTACTTTGTAGTAATCTTGGGTTAATTGAATATGTCTAAGGTTGCAAAAATAGGAGTTTTTTCTCAAACTAGTGTTGATGGAAAAACTATTTACTACTTTTGTGTTGATTAAAAAGTATTTACCAAACTAGTGTTTTCTCTTTATTTTGTATTAACCTTTTACTTTACATTAACATATTAGTCTTTTTAATTTTTCCTATTTAGTTCGTCAATAATCAATTTTCATATCATATGTTCTATATATTTTTATGCTATTAATTCAATATTGTATGTTTTATGTTATTTTTTCTGTCATCCTTATTTTACTAAGGTGCTGTTTGTTTTTCCTCAGAAGCACTTCTCCACCTCTTTTGTCTGCACCGAGAAAAGGGCGCGCAGACGTTGGGCTCTGCAGTGTGTTTGTTTTTTCGCAGACGTTTCATTAAAAAACGTCTGCGCGCCCTCTTCTCCCAGAAGTGATGGTATTATAACTTCTTAACCTCTTCTGCCCATTTATTTCATCGATCATCATCATTCTCCTCCTAACCCTAACTCCTCCTCCTAACTCCTCTCCACTGCCGCCGGCTACCTCCACACCGCCGGCGCCGGCTACCTCCACACCGCCGGCCGCTCAGATTCCAGGCTCAGATTCCAGATTCCAGGTTCATTTATTTCATCGATCATCATCATTCTTGTTCTTCATTCTTGGTCTCAATAGCAACAGCTCAGATTCCAGGTTCATTTTCTTCCAAAATTCTGTGTTAATTGTATGTTTTGATTTTTTCTTGATTGATGAGGCTTCACGGCTTAAGCGAAATTCTTTATATTTGTGTTAATTGTATGTTTTGATATTTTAATGAAATTCTTTATATTTGGGTTATGTTTTATGATGATGTAATAATCTTGGTAGCTTGATATTCTGCCCTAAATAGGGGTGGGGGTTGCAAACGAGCAGAGCCGCTCGAGAGCTACTCGGGCTCGAATCGATAAAAAACTTGAAACAAGCCGAGCCCGAGCTCAAACAAAGCTCGTTTAGTTACCGAGCTTGAGCCTTGTGTATTTCTAACATAAGTACTAACAAGTATCATCAGATACAGATCATGTTAAGAGCACAATGAGATTTTAGCAGTCTGCAGATGTTAAAAAACAAACAGTCTTCTTGTTGCAGACTGCAGAGTTTTGGTCCACCTCTTCTGCTACAGATGTTGGCAGATGTGCTTTCGCAGTCTTCTGACATTTTACCTCTGAAAAACAAACAGCACCTAAGTCGATATGAAAATTTTGTTTTGTTTCAATTTTTCTAATTATTTTTTTTCATAGAAATTTACTTTTTATAATATATATTTTATTTTACGAATGTCTTTTTTTAGTATAGTTTTGGTACCGTAACGAGTATAACTAATACAGACTTGAGTTCACGTCGAACAGTCGCCGCAATGATTGGGTTTTACCAACTTATGGGTTTTACCGATTTTTTTTAATATGTTCATTTTACGAACTTATTTTTTGGGTTTTGTTCATCGCAACGATCCTAATAGATACCAACCAAATTTACGTCAAATAGTTGCCACAACGCTTGGGTTTTACCAACGCTCGGGTTTTACCGATTTTTTGTTGTTTTTGGTTTTAAATATGCTCATTTTGAGAATTTAATTTTTTGGTTTAGTCCGATACCATAACGAACCTACCAGATACCAATCGAAGTAATGTCAACGCTTGGATTTTAACAACGCTGAGTTTTACCATTTTTTATGTTTTAAATATGTTCATTTTATGAAATATCGGTAAAACCCAGATGTTGGCAGAACCGAGCATTGTAGCGAGTATTCGGCGCAAATTCAATTAATATGCACTAGGTTCGTTAAGATACCATAACTAAACTCAAAAAACAAAACTTGTAAAATGACTATTTTAGATAAATGAGCATATTTATCCAAAAGAGTTAAGTGGTTAAAGAAACACAAAAATTGAAACCAAATTCATAAAGACGATTTAAAAAAAAGAGAAAAAAGGAGAAACCAACCAAAAGAAGGAAAAAAAGATTCATAACTAAATAGTTAAAAAAAAAGAGTCAATTTCAAAAAAAGATTTTGGATTGATAGAAAAAATATTAAAGAAATATGATAATAAAATAGAATTTATGAAATTAATAAAAAAAAGTTATAGTCTCTAATATGTTAATGTACAAAAGTAAAAGGTTAATACAAAAGAAATAGAAAACACTAGTTTATAAATACTTTTTAATAAACACCAAAGTGGTAAATAGTTTTTTCACAAACACTAATTTGGGAAAAAACTCAATAACAGAAGTTGAACCAGAATTTGAAATTTGTCTACTTGACTTTAATGTCAACTTCTATGATTACTTATACTTTTTGCATTTATAGAGAAACCAACCGGTTAATTCCCACCAATATGAAAAGGTTCATGAACTAATCTAATTCAGCTACTTTTGAAGTACCAATTTTGAACAGATACATTGTGCACTCTTCCTATATCTTTTTTCTAAAACTTGCATACACTAGAACATGAACTTAAAAGGGTTATAAGCTTACCCATTTTCCAAGTCACTTTAGCCATCAGTATTTTCTCTTTGGTTTTGTGGTCACAAATTGGTTTCGATTTTTTTTATAACATTTGTTATATTCATTAGTTTCGATTTTGGTTAACATGGTTATATTCATTACTTTGTATCTGCTTTCTGTTTTTGTTTTTTTGTTTTTCACTATGTTTGGTTTTGCTTTTAGATATGGATTTGGATTTTGGTGGCTATATGTAGTTTTGTATTGTGTAGTTTTATTTGTCATTCTTAAGAGTTTAAGAAGAACTGTATGAATTGTATATCTTTGTTTGTCATTTTTGGATTCTTTAGAAAAACTATATGAATGAACTGTATGAATTGTATATCTTTATTTGTCATTTTTGGATTCTTTAGAAAAACTATATGAATTGTATGTCTTTTCGCTTATGCAGTATTTATATCTATATATACAAAGCACACAAGGTATACATACTTCCAAAAAATCATAAGGATACAAAAAATCTAACTAAACCCTTACTTAGAATAGATACAAATGAAGGGAAGAAAATGATGAAAGAAACAGAGACATTCGGCTAAAAATAAGCCAAAACTCTTCTATATCAACAGCGTTGCATACATGAATAGCCGAATGATAACCACATTTTGTACATTATGAAGATAGGCTGTAGATAGGCTGTCTAGGCACAACTGCAAAGGTTGGTTGTTTTTATTGTTTTTAATAAAAAGCAGTACACGCTCAGCAAATACTTACATAACTGTATAACAACGATGACGCTTATAATGCTAATCATCTAAGTCTTTACTTTCTCAAGTTTTTTTTTTCAGTAGCTTTATGAATGAATTTTACAGTATACGACTATAGGCAGCCCAACCCAGCGCAACACGCGGGTTGTAAACCTAGTTACTATTTATTTGTTGATATTATTTTTTCTAAATATAACATGATGGAGATTATATACTACATTAATAATTGTACAATTAAGTAAACTCGAAGAAAGGGTATTAATTTTTATACTTTCAAATTTTACTCGTTGCCTGATAGCACTTTCAACTTTCACATTGGTACCCACTACTCCCAACTTATACGTTATTTGTTTCTTGTACTCCCGAACTTAACGAACCATGACCCGTTAGTTTCTAGTTGACATGACAATTTTTAACAAACGTGGCATGCTTACGTGGAAATACTTCTTTTAAGATACTAAATCCATATAATATACCACCACCATGGTCGGCCACCACCTACCTCCACCACCTAACCTAAGTTCAAGACCTAATTTCGTATACCACTTATTTGAATCCCTAACTTCACCACCACTTTCATTACTAATGCTAGCCTCCACCACAGTCGGCCTCCTCCACCACTGAGAATGCAATAGGATGTACATTCAACATTGGAGATTAATTGTCAACATTGAATATGATATAATGATTGATCGTTGATTTAATGATGTTTTGGACTGATTTCGTTAATCAATCTCAAGTTTAGGTATCAATTTCCTATTAACCGGATAAAACCTTGTGACAATTTAACGGTGTTACCTTTATCCGCAGACGTTTCTAAAGGCCATGATTAGTGTAACTCTGGTTGCTCCGGCCTCGATTGGTTTCTGAAATAATTACTCCTTCCTCAATTTGTTTATGAAATTCTTACATTGCCTCAATTAAGTCTAGGAAGCTTCAAAGATGGATTTAAATTTGAAGTATGTAGAATTGAAATTGGTGATGGCTGATGATGAGGTGTGTTGAAGGAACTTGTAAGTGAAGTGTTAAATCATATAAGGATCTTTGAATTTAAGAATAAAGAATTACATGTGAATAATAGAAATTGAATGAAAGGAATTACATTTGAATAATGGTGGTGGAGGCCAACGGAGGTTGGTGGGGAAGTGGTGGTAGTGATGATGGTGATGATGGTGGTGGCGTTGGTGGAGGTGGGTGGTGGTATATTATATGGAATTGTTTTTTTTTAGAGTTTTTTTTCACAAAAGTATGTCACGTGTCACTCCAGCAAAAAAAAACCAATGAAGTTAGGGTCCGTTAAGTTCGCTCGTGTCAAAAACAAATAGGGCCAAAGTTAAGAGTGGTTGACACTAAAGTGAAAATTGAAAGTGATATCAAACAACGGGTGAAACTTGAGAGTATTAAAAACAAGTAACGCTTAAAAAAAAAGTTTGTAACTAGCAACCAAGTTTAGTAAACACTATTTGCATACAAAATTTAAAAAATTGAACAATAACGATAATATATTAAAAGGATATTAAATATTGTAATGATTTCATTATTTTATCGGTTTCTTTACAAGCCATGCTACACGAATACCATTGGCAATATCATACGTCCACGTATTACTTTTCACATGTTAAATTATATGGCTCTTAAAATGTTATACGCCACGTGTGATATATAGAAAAGGTTTACTGGGTTTTGGGGGAAACGAAATAAGTATTATAAGAGCGCGATAAGGTGATATGTAAAAGTTACGACTCGTATAACTAAACCGAAACTAACTGATTCGGCAATGATTGTTTCAAAAAGTGTTGTTTCGGACACGCAAACCGGCCCACGCTAGACCGTCCCAGGTCCATCACGTGAGAGGTAAATCAGCCTCACTAAGTGGCAAGGCGATTGGCGCTTAGCATCGGTTTCGAACCCACGACCTCTAGATTATTGTTCCAAGTCTTACGCCTCCTTAACCAACTGAGCTACACGACGGGGACGATTTGACAATAATGTTATACATAAATTATATGAACCGTATAACTTTATATAATCTCATGATATGTAAGGTATGGCACCACCATACGAGAGGAGCCAAGGTATGGCACCACCCTATGAGAAGGAGCCATCTTAGACTTTCGGTGGCGTTATATTTTTAAATTAGAGAGGGGACCCGTGATAGGTGTAGAGCCAACGAGCCCATCATGGTTGATTTCCAAACTGGCGGTTCGGTTATTAGTCGTGAAAGACACCCTGCATTACTAGTATGAGTAAAGAAAGTGATGCTTTACAAATAATAAACAATGATGCCTTTTTTTCTTTAAATTTTATAAAATCATATAAAATAAACTAAAACAATAATGTGTGTTTGTTATATAGGAATGATAGTGAGAATGGAATTATTCATTGTGTGATAATAAAAAAAGTGATGTTTGGTTGCTCAATTAAATGGAATCACTCATTAGGCTATGTGTAGTCAAGGGGTTACAAAATGGGGCGTTTTGCGCCATATGGCGTCCAGTCAGCAAAGTGTGAGTTTTTGTTTTTGGGGTGTAAGACTATGTGTAGTGGAGGGGCTACAAAATGGGGTGATTTGCGCCGAGTGGCGCCCAGTCAGAAATGGTGGGTTTTTGTTTTAGGGTGTAATGATGTTATAGCCCCAAATATATATATATATATATATATGGGAGGGTTATCCTAAAAATAAGTATTTTCCTAGAAAGATTAAGAATAAATCATAATCATTGGATCATGTTAATCAATGGTTGAGATTTAAAATTACCAATAACCGACATAGTTTCCTAGAATTGTTCTTTCACCACCATTTGTAGTGCCAAATGTCAAAAGTTTGTTGGTTCTTACCATTCCTAGAAAACTCCTTATTCTTATTTGAACCATTTTCTATATATATACTAGGTTAGTTACCCGTGTTGCACACGGGTTAAAATAAGTAATTTTTGGTTAAATAATAACATAATGTGAAATACTAAAAAAAATGTATCACATATATAAAGATATATTATACGGTAAAAAATTACACATTACGCAATTTGGAAATAAAATGTTGTTAGAAAATTTATATATCATAATTTATTTCATTGCTATTTTCTATATCAAAACTTAGTTGTAAATGGCTACTTTTTAAAACCAACTCGTGGATCAAAACTCTATCTAATCTTAAACTATTTTGATATGAACAATATTTGATACTTTAACCAGTTAAAGAAATTCACCCGTTTCGTATTGGTTACTTATAAAAAAACTATTATTAATAACTAATGCAATATATTTTATATTAAACAAATTATCATATTTATGATGGTATTAATTATTTTAAATTAGGATGGAATTATTAAAAATTGAAAATAAAATATTAAAAATAGAAATGTATTTAATATGGGAGAGATGAGGGAAAATTTTGTAAGGATCAATATAGTGATAACATGTGGCATTTAGAAAGCTTTATTTATTAAATAGTATATATATATATTATATATATACATATATATATATATAGGGGATGGATCTTGCGAGAAGTGATATTACAGAGAGAAGTGCGAGAAGTGAATGTGTAACTCCATTAATCCTTATTTTTTCACTCCCTTGCTTATGATGTTACCTACATGTATGTAGGTTGGTTGTATTTATGTCTTAATACACATTCAAACCTACCTATACACATACAAATGTACCGAGCCACATTGAAACCTACGTACCTACACACATACAAACATACATACACATATACAAACATACGTATCTACACACGTACATACGCACCTACACACGTATTACGCACCTACACATAAGAAATTGAGTGAAATTAGGGATTAATGAAGTTACACCTTCACTTCTCGCACTTCTCGCTGTAAAAAAACATCTGAAATGATCCAATACCTATATGTATATATACATGTATATATATCACACACACGCAAATATAATAATAATATAACAAACACGCATATGGACGACAAGAACCTCTCGCCCTTACACATTTCGCCCCTATGTAACGGTGTTGTAGCTTCAAAACCACCATTTTGTCGCCCCACTACACTCACCTTGATGTTGTGGCCCAATATATATATATATATATATATATATATATATATATATATATATATATATATATATATGGGAGGGTTATCGTAAAAATAAGTAGTTTCCTAAGAAGACTAGGAATATATCATATCCATTGGATTATGTTAATCAATGGTTGAAATTAAAATTACCAATAACAGACATAGTTTTTTAAAATTATTCTTTCGTCATTATAACCGGCATAGTTACCTAAAATTATTCTTTCATCATAATTTGTAATGCAAAATGTCAAAAATTTGTTGGTTCTTACCATTCATAGAAAACTCCTTATTCTTATTTGAACCCTTATATATATATATATATATATATATATATAAAGGATCCTACGAGAACCATTTAAAAATTGAGAACTTTGAGAACCATTTTGGACCACTAAAAAATATTTTAAAAATCATAAAAAAAATAACAAAAATTTTTAAAAAAAGTAAAAAAAACCAAAATTCTTATATTTCATTCCGGTTTCATAAAACATTTAAAAATAAAATAAAAATAAACTTCGTATTATACACATGTGTATAATTTCATTTAATCTCTAGTTACGTAATGTACATTATCATATACCTTAAATTGTACATATGTGTATAATAAACATGTATAAAATTTAAAAAATAAGTATTATACATAAATGTATAATTTTGTTAAACCGATATTTTTTTTCAATTTTATTTATTTATTTTTTATTTTTTTATAAAACCGGGATGAAAAATAAAAATTTTTGGTTTTTTTACTATTTTTATTTTCTAGTTTTTTTTTCTTTTATATATATTTTATAATTTTTTTGTTAAAAAGAGTGTATTTGTGGTCTAAAATGGTTCTCAGATTTCTTAATTTTAAAATAGTTCTCACATGATCTTAATCATATATATATAAATATATATATATATATATATATATATATATATGATTGATTTCTTTTGAGAACCACTTTGAGTTTTAAGAACTCGAAAGAACTCAACGTAACAATGTTTTTTAATTTTTTTTACACACATGTAATACGTAAGTGTAAGTAACGTAAAAAAATTATAGTATTTTTTTACATACCAAATCGACTTATAACACATGTGTAACTAACATTTAAACTTGTGTAATTATCAAAAATATGTATTCTCTCTCCTGATTAATTTTTTAATCAGATTTATTCTTAGCCACATATTTCGTACTCATTTATTGAGTTCTTAAAGTTCTAACAACTCTTCCGGTTCTCAAAATATCATTCCCTATACATATATATATAACAAACAAATATATTAATAAAAAGAAAAGGGAAGTAGGCGATAAACAGTTGCCCCCCCTCCTTATCGCCCCACAAATCGCTCAGGGGGGGCAGGGGTTGTTCTTGCCCATCATCGCCGGAATTCGCCACCCACTATGGGTGCTTTACACATGGAATCCCATTCCATCAAAATCATTCATTATAACCACCATCTCCTAACCGCCACCGTCGTCGTCACCATAACCACCACATTCATTGCGTGTCACCGTCGCCTCCTGACCACCACTGCTTGACCGCTGCCACCATACCATCGCCATCAATACCGATGTTACCACCGCCACCCCTACCACCAATATCATTGCCCTTTCCGCCTGACCACCTTACCTACCACCACCTTCGTCACCAATTTTCATCACCAGAACTACCACCACCGTCGCCATTACAATTTAAAAAAATTAGGGGGGGAGATTATTTTGAGATAAGAGTGTTTTTATTATTTCAATTTCATTCCTACATCTTTATGGATCCCAAACAACATAAAAGTAATAATTCATTTCATTCAATAAGTTAATTAAACAAGACAAATGAATGGTAATGATCCATTTCATTCCCTTTATCCATTCCATTTTTTCTCTTATTCTATTTTTCCTTCATTTCATTACCTCCAACCGAACATACCCTAATGGTATTTATCATTTTTGAATGATTATGTACTGTAACGAAAGTTACGATATTATTATTTACTTTATTCTTTAAAAAATGGATACTAGTTTTTGATACTCCAAAATTTTACTCGTTGGTAGATATAACTCCCAACTTTTGATTTGTTACCATACACTTCCAACGTTCACCCTATTTTTTTTTGCACTCCTGAACTTAACGAACCCTATCTCCGTTAGTTTTTGCTGACGTGGAATTGTTCTTGCTGATGCGGCATTGTTTTTGCTGATATGACACCTTTTTAATAAAATAATAAAAAAAACTAATAATAATAATAATCATCACCACCCCTACCCCCACTTTGTCTCCATCTTCTTCCTCACCCCCAACCACCACGTTCAAAACACATTGCCACCTCTATCATGCCAGCAAGCTACCACCACAGACCACCAAAGAAGGCATGCTCTCCGGCATCCGCTAGAAGACTATAAATCTTTCACCGTGTCCACCTCGCTACCAAATTCGCAGCCACCTTCTCCACCAAGTTGTCACACCCCGACCAAAGGCGGAGAAACATGACGGGGCGTAACGTATTGATTGGACAGCAGCTCAAAAGACACTAACTGAAGTGACAATAATTACTTAATTCATTAATATCAAAACAAGTACACAATTATAATAATCTAATCATACGTCTTGGTTTTTGAATAATATCCTAAGGTAAACTAATTTCTTCGATCATGAACAATGTAAATTACTTGTACCTGTAACATGTATGAAAAATAGAGTTTTTCAACATGAATGTTGGTGAGAATATATAAGTTTTAGTTTTATATATATACAGATAAATCACAATTCATATGTAAATGGAGAGTATTACAATTCTTATGAAAATGTAAACAACTAAATAGACGTGGACTCGTTTTTATTGATACGAACTCAAAGTACTTGGGTAAATGTATGATCATACTAGATGAGGATAGATGAGGATGAGATACCAACCACCAAACATAAAATAAACAATTAAGCACATAGAGCATTATCATAGAGTATGCAATAATCACACATAAACATATAAATAGAATTGTGCTATGAATAGATAAATAAATAAAAACGAGTAATTTAAATAGGGTATACATGCCACCCCCAACATTTAAAAGATAAAAAGAGGGATATGTAAACTCACATCAAGGACGAACAAAAGTGATTAAGATAACGAGAAGACGGAAAAAGTCACACGCGAACGTTAAACCCTAAGAGAAACGAGAGCAAACAGACTTGCTAAATATAAGATTTAATTATGACAACTAGTTAGTCAATAACCAAAAGATATTATATTAATACTATATATATAAGAATTTATTATTTAAACTATTACTTTGATTTATGAAAACATACTTAATAAAATATCATCTGTAGTTTTTATAAATATATATGAAAATTTGTTTACTTAGTTTTTTTTATATATTAAAACATTAATATTTAAATTATAATACACTTTATATATATATATATTTATATATATGTATATATATAATTATATCTTTGAGTTAACACGTATATGAGTGAAAACGAAAATTAAACTTGTGTTACAAAGTTGGTTTTTAGTGAAATAATTATTATGTAGTTGTCATTATTGTTAATCTATCAAAAATTACTTGAAAATAATAATTAATGTAAATTTTTTTAAAAAAAAGGAAACGGGGTGCATGCAGGGTCGAACCCGCAACCTCCGCCCCACAACACACAAAAATTAACCAGCTGGGCTACCAGCTACATGCGAGAATAGCTCGTTTCCATTATTTAAGAATACAAACAGATGAAACAGAAAATTGATCAAGAACCCTAATTTCCAATTTGATTAATCCTGATGTTATTAACCAAATTAGCATTGGGGCTTTTGATCTGTATGAAATCTCTATACTAACCATGTGCTTAATTACCTCAAACGAAGATCAGAAGTGGGCTAACGAGATATAACAGGGTCGGCTGAGATGAGGTGAAAAACGAGTAATTAACGAGTCAAATGATACAATTAAATAATGGGGTATTGTCAGCGTCTATACAAGGAACGTATCCATACATTTAATTGAAATAAAATCAACGATATCGTGTCCATTAAGAATTAGGGTTGTTAGTTTAGGTTTAAAAAGGAAAAACGAGTCAAAATGGTGTGTTAGTGCACGAAATGGTTGTCCGTAGCATTCGAATAAGTTATACATAGTCTAGATTGTTTATTTATTGTAAATGGCCCATTCGCGATGGTTTGTATAGTGAATGAGGTCTATTCGTTATATGCTAGGCTAGTTCGTTAAGGTATAAGCTCATTCGTTATGGTAGCATAACGAATGAGAACTGGTTCGTTAAGTGATTAGCCTAAACATAGTGAATTAAGCTTATGTTAATGAATGGGAGTGTGCAGCCTATATATAGGATGCTCCCATTCATAATTATGTGAGATCACACATATGAGAGGTGTGAGGTCCTAGATCTAAGTTATATTCTATCTAAGTTATGTATTTATCCACCATAATGTATTCTCTCCATTTTTATCAATAAACTATGTATTTAACGTATCTCAGATTCGTATTGTATAATTGATGTATCATAGCGGCTAGATCCGTAACGGGTTTCTACTATTGCTATCATCTGTTAGTGCACGGTTTTGTGTCTAGAGTCTTTGTATTTATCGTTAACGTTTGTTTATTAATTAATGTAATAATTAGTTTATTTAATAGCTAGTTCGTTAAGTTATAGTCTAGTTCGCTAGGGGATGTTATCGAACTAGACATTAAATGTATTCCCTCCTGATTCGTTAGGGGATGTTAACGAATCAGGGGGTGTTTCGCTATGTTAATGTATGTAACGAAGGAGAGGCTGGTTCGCTAGGGGATGTTAGCGAACCAGATCACCTTCTATATATAGTGAACTCCTGTTCACAACTTATAAAAAAAGGTTTTGAGAGTTAATTAACGAATTGTTGTCCAAACTCTCTCTCAAGCTTCACCTAATATTATACAGATAATATATTGATAATAGATATACATCTATAACACTGAATCAATGTTAATTATGAGCTAGATCCTTAATCGTATTAATAGTATAAACACAGATCTGAGATCTGTTAGTGGTTATTGTTATTGATAATAGTCATTGGGTTCAAACAAGTGGTATCAAAGCTGTTGGTGCTCATACACTTGATTTGGTATTGATTTTGTAATCGTTTTTATTAAGTTTTTCTGTTTAAGAAGTTTTGAATCGATTTTGGATTGAAATTGGTTGAATTATGGACGAATTGGATTAAGTTTGTGTTGGTTAAGGTATTGGATAGGTGTGGTTAAGTGGAATTGAGGTTTGGATTGGATTTGTGTGATTTAGTTTTGGTTTCGGTTTAAGTCCGAAACAGGGAATTGTTATTGGTCAAATTGGATTGGTAATCGATGTTAATTGGCTTAGTGGTTTAGTGTACTGGATTCGGAATTGGTTTACGAGGATTTTGGTAGGTTTATTGTGCGTTTTGGTTGAGTAACGAGGTAGTATTACAGATTTGGTATTTCTGGGTTTCCGGGTTGATCTTCATAATTTCTGGAAAATTATGTTGAATGTTTGAAGATTTGAAGATGAACGTATTTCGTTATCATCTGTATGGTGATTCGTTAGATGTTTCATCTTGATTCGTTATCTGAATTTGTCAATTCGTTACCCATTTTAAGTAGTTCGCTAGTCTGTTCGATATAGTGACTGATTCGCCTAATCTAATTCGTGTGACACGCGTCCAACTTGGGATTTATGTCCTAACAAACTTTTCCACATGGCATAAGGTGTCAGAGTTTGTTACAAACGGTTGTAACAACCTGATTCGTTATAGTTGATTCTCTATCAACTGTAGCTGATTCGTTATCTTATTTCGCTAAGCACTCCTTAGTGATTCGTTACTGATTATCATCTGATTCGCTAAACTAATCCTATCTGATTGCTAAGCTAATCCTTTGTGATTCGCTAAACTAATCCTTTGTGATTCGTTTGGTCAATTCGTTAAGTTGACTTGTCATTCGTTATCTGTTTCGTCATTTGGTTGATTAACCTTATTTGTGATTCGTTAACTTTCAATCTTAACTTCGTTAAGAATTGATTCGCTACACTATTCACAGTTCGCTATAACTGTTCACTGATTCGTTAATATATTTCACTATTTGATTCGTTAAACACTTAAATTTTCAAAGATGGCCGGTATGTATGCATTAGCTTCTCAAAACATGTTGATGCAACAGATGTTGCAACTTGATAGGTTCGCATTCTAAATGTCCAAGGTTGATGAAGTTCAGTGACTTTGCCAAGTGGGAACCTCGGTTTCGTGCTCATTTGGGATCTGTTCATCCTGACTGCTCATATTGTCTTGATGAAGTTTATGTTGCACCAATGATTGGTGATGATACTATTGGGTATACTCCTAAAGCTGTTTCTCAATACTCACAAGAAGAGAAGAAAGCTTTAGAAATCGAGATAAAAGCCTATTCTACTCTGACTATGGCATTACCAGAAAATATCTTTCATCAAGTTGGTAGTATCAAGAGATGTGCGTCTTTATTTCAACATCTGCGTATGAGAAGCATGGGAAACACAGCTGGGAGTAAGAAAGTGATGCTCAAGTTTTAGTTTCGAAACTTTAATCTATTGAAGGGAGAAACAGTTGAAGAGATGACTACAAGATTTAGTCATTTAATTGCTGAAATGGACAAGATGAAAATGGAAATTTCTGAAAGGTATAAAATTGACACTATTAAAAGTGTGCTTCCAAGTTCTTACTCAACATTTCTAATGGTTTTGAAAGAGAATGACTATTTTGTGAATGAAGACTTGACGGCACTTGAATTTCTACAAAAGATCGAAGCTAGAGAATACGATCTTAAGTGTCAAAAATCCTCCAAAGAAAATCAAGATCCAACTTTCTATGGTGGAAGTATGCCTCTTAGTTCAACGATCTCTCCAATCACTGCTTTTCTTACTCATGCTGCAAGTGAAAAAGAATCAACTATGTTTAATGATCCAAAAGTTTGTTTCTACTCTACTGGTAATTCGGGTGGTTCTGGAAGTTCAACTAATACAAATCCATTTGCTACACCACCTAGTGTTAATATGAAGGAAGCTGAGCAAAACTTTGCTTTTCTGACGGCTTTTATGTCTTCATATGAAAACTTAGTGAGTAGTAAGATTGCCACAAGTGATTTAACAGATGAGGACTATGATCAGATAGATCCAGATGATCTAGAAATCATGGATTTAAAATGGAACATGGCTATGATCGTCCGTAAAGTTAAAAGATTCATGCAGAGAACTGGAAAAGATCTTCCAGCTTTAAACAAGAAGTTGGGTTTTGACAAATTAAAAGTAAAGTGTTATAATTGTCAAGAATTTGGGCATTTCGCAAAGGAATGTGACAAACCAAGGAAAGAATACACTGGTTCTCGTGATCAAAACCAAAATGCTTCTTCTTCACGAGGAAGTGATGCTGAAAAGAAATCATCTTCTTCTACAACACAAGCAATGTTAGCAGATGGAACTGATTGGTCACAACGGTTACTATGCAATGATGTTCAAGCAAATTTGGCTATGTTTGGGTTACATAAAGATTGTCAAGATGCAGCTGGTAGTGAGATGTCTTCCGATAATGATTCTGGATCTGATTCTGACGACTCTTGCAACAAGCCTTCTGAATCAATGTTTGCTTGCATGGCCAAGATTAACGAGGTTAGTAATTCTATTTCTGCTACTTCATCTGTTAAAGCATCATGTGTTGACTGTGAATCTAACAAATCTAAGTTAGAAGCATTGAAAAATCAAAATGATAGTCTAATAAGAGAAATTGCTTCTCTTAAGGATTCTTATCGACAATCTCTTGAGTCTCAAATGAGATCTCGAGAAAATATTGAAGCATTGTCGACAAGTAACTACGATCTCAAGGCTGAGTTATCTGTGAAGATGACAATTAATGAACAAAAATTTCAAGAGATTTTGAAACATCGTTCAAAGATAACTGAGCTTGAGAATGAGGTTCTTGAGTTGAAGAACAAATTGGGGAAATTTAGAAATTCATCTTTTATGTTGAATGAAATCATTGAGGTATCTGGAAAACAAAAGGATTCCAAGAAAGGTATTGGTTTTGTTGAAATTCCACCACCTTTCCATAATGATTATAAAATTAATCCTTTTGCAAGAAAAGAAGAGGATTTGATTCAAAAAGATTCTGTGATTTTTGAAAAACCTAAATTGGTTAAACCTGAAATTGTCAAACCCCAAGTTGCTCCTCAAAAACCTCATGTGGAAAGTAAAAAGGTCTTTGTTGAAAATGTTGACAAAGTGATTATTGAAGATGTGTTTGAACCTGAGATAATACACAAGAATAAGAACATTCCTAGTTCTAATCATATTCTTTGCGAACCTCAAGAGTTTGAGGAAGCTGTGTATGGTTCATTCAAATCTCAAGTGAACAAGGAAGAAACTGTGAAAACCAAACCAGTGAGGGCAAAGAAGTCAGTTAAACCAAAGATTTCTGACGAGGACTTAATGCGTTTCATTAATCCTCCGAGTTCTAAGTCTTCATCGGCTAGAGTTTTTAAGTTAAAAGGAATGGACACGATGTTCACAGAAAAAGATATTCCAATAAGTATCATCAAACCTGAACTTATTGAGAGTGTTTTTGTCAATGAAACTTCAAAAATTCAAGAACTTGAACGTGTGTATGCTCAAACAAAAACATCAGTTCAATCTGACCCATTGACTAAGGCAAAACAACTTTTAAAACAAGCTAAGAAAATTAACTTTGTGAAGTCAACTGGGACAGATACACTAAAAAGTTTTTCGAACTGTTCTAATTTAGATTTTTACTTAAAGAAGAAATTTGAATTATCTGATGAGTTTGCTAAGAGCATGACTAAAAATGTGAGTCATCATCAAACTTCTGGGTCATTCATTCCAAATACCTCGCAACAACATCGTGTAGACATGCGAAGTTGTTTCTTATGCGGTCAACATGGTCATGTTGTGAGGAATTGTAGTCAACAGAACTATCAGAATCTTCATCCTTTTATCAAGGACAAATCTAAGCCAATTCCATTAGTCAAGGAGATCCTGAAATGACCTGTTTCGTATGCTGATGATACTCATATTTTGTTCTCTAATGTGAATCCTCGGAAGGTTCTTCATGTCAATGAGACACATGGTCAAGTGAAACCAAAATTCGTTCCAACTGAACCCATATGTCAGAACAAGAATTCAAACATTCTTCAGGCAGCTTACTTAAGACGAAAGTCTAGGAAGCCGGTAACTTATTCACAAGTGGCTGAACAACAGTTGAAATCTGTTCAAGTTAATGATCAAAGAGAAAACCAAAAGGTGCCCAAGACCGAGGCCTGGGCTGCCTTTTTGAACTAATCACTTTCATTTGTGTGTAGGGTTCATCCAAGACAATCTCTGGTGAAAACTGGATCATGGATAGCGGATGTTCTCGTCATATCACTGGGAATCTCGACCTACTAACCAACGTAAGAAATATTGAAGGGGGTTATGTAGCGTTTGCTGGGAATTCTGGGGGCATGATCACACAAGAGGGTGAAGTTTCAAATGATCACATTACGTTTGAGAAAGTGAATTATTGTGACAAAGTTGATCATAACTTATTGAGTGTATCACAGATTTGTGATAAAAAGTACACTACGATATTTACTGACAATGAATGTCTTATCTTGAAACCGGGTTATGTTATTCCCTAGGACATGGTTGTCATGCGATCACCACGATCAAATGATATTTATGTCTTAAATATGAGTTCTAAGGTTGTCTGCATGCGATCATCCGAAGTGATAATGGTACTGAATTCAAAAACTTATCTTAGAGGGATGACTTAGTTGAAGGATCAAACACCGGTTTTGGTACAAAACCTTATTACTAAGATCGAATCACTGTATAAATAAAAGGTGAGGAGAATCCGAAGTGATAATGGTACTGAATTCAAAAACACTATATTGGATTTATTTTGTATTCAAAAGGGAATTCACCGAGAATATAGTGCACGTTATGTACCTCAACAAAACGGTGTTGAAGCGCTTGGAACCATTTGGGTGTCCGTGTACAATGTTGAAGAAGGATTCAGGTAAATTTGACGAAAAAGCTATCGACGGGTATTTTTTAGGATATGCATCTCCAAATAAAAGGGTTTTTAATTTAACATCTGGTTATGTTGAAGAATGGTACCATGTGGACTGTCAAAAGTACACAACTCCTCCTCAAGGGAAAGGTACAGACTGGATGTTTGACTACGATAGTTTATTTAATTCATTTACTCCTTCGACTGAACACATTGACGAAGATCTGGTTCGAGCATACTTTGAAGATCATTTGACCATTCCAAGATTTTCAAGTTCTAATGATGTTGAAGCTCAACCAGATGCTCCAACTGAAGAACCTCAAGTTGTTTCTCCAGTTGCTATTGATAATGTTTCTACTTCTTCTGATGATGATCAAGCTGAAGATCAAGTTATTGATCTTGACAGTGATAATGTTTCATCTCCCTAGTTAGGTGATCATTACACTAACTTATTTGATAATGTTTTTATTCCTGAGAATCCTACTCTTCGGATTCATGTATATCATCCACAGGAAAACATCATTGGAAAACTTGATGTGGGCGTTCGTACACGTCATCAAGTTGCTTCGTCAAGTGATAATAACATATTGTGTGCTTACACTAACTTACATACTTCGGGAATTGTAAATCTTGCTAAATTCTCTTGCTTTCTATCTCATGTTGAGCCAACGACAGCTCGTAAGGCACTTGAAGATCCTTCTTAGGTAGAAGCTATGCATGAAGAATTACAGCAATTTGCATGTTTGGGTGTTTGGGACTTAATAGACAAACCTGCTAGAGTCAAGAAAGCCATTCTGACTAAGTGGGTATATAAGTGTAAGAAGGATGATCGTGGGGTAATTGTGAGAAACAAGGCACGTTTAGTGGTGCAAGGTTTTCATCAACAAGAGGGTATTGATTACACAGAGGTATATGCTCCAGTTGCAAGATTATAGTCGATTCGAATCTTCCTGGCATATGCAACTTATAAGAATATCAAGGTCTATCAAATGGATGTTAAAAGTGCTTTTCTCAATGGTGAATTACACGAGGAAGTGTTTGTTTTACAGCCTCCTGGTTTTGAAGATCCTGATTATCCGGACCGTATTTACCGATTAAACAAGGCCCTGTATGGTCTACATCAAGCCCCGAGAGCTTGGTATGGCACGCTCGCCGACCATCTGACTGATGATGGCTTCAAACGAGGGACTGTCGACTGCACTTTATTTCATAAAACTGTTGGTGACGATCTTCTCCTAGTCCAGATTTATGTCGACGATATTATTTTTGGGTCTACAAACGACACATTGTGTAAGGAGTTCGAGAAGTCCATGCAAACAAAGTTCGAGATGAGCTCGATGGGAGAGATGAATTTCTTTTTAGGGTTGCAGGTTCACTAGTCTGCTCACGGAATTTTTATTCACCAGACTAAGTATGTGAACGACGTCTTGAGCCGATTCAAGATTTCTGCCAGAAAAATCCCTTGTACTCCTCTTCCAGTAGGGCACAATTTATCCCCAGATGAATTGGAGGATTCCGTTGATCCTACCCTCTATTGTGCCATAATCGGTTCTTTAATGTATTTAACGTCTTATCGCCCTGATATTATGTTTGTTGTTTGTCTTTATGCTAGGTATCAAGCAAGTCCACGAGTGACTCACCTAGCTGCAGTCAAGAGAATTCTTCAGTATTTGAGGGGAAATCCAGACATCGGGTTGTGGTACCCCAAGGATGATACTTTCGATCTTACCGCCTACTCAGACTCAGATTATGGAGGATGCAAGATCAATTTCAAGTCTACTACAACGGGATGTCAATTTTTAGGAAACGGTCTCCACTTCAACCGCCGAAGCTGAGTATGTTGCATCCTCGAGTTGCTGTTCCCAAGTTTTGTGGATACAACAACATCTTCGCAACTACGGTTTGAAGTTTCTTACTACTCCTATTTTGATTGATAATTCTGCTGCAATTTCTATCACAAAGAATCCCGTACAACATTCGAAAACAAAACATATCGAAATTCGATATCTCTTTGTACGGGATTGCTTTGAGAAGAAGTTGATTGACCTTGAGAAAGTACATACTGACTTTTAGAAAGCCGATATGTTTACTAATGCTTTTGACAAAACGCGTTTTAAATTTTTGCTTGATTTAAATGGATTGAAGACCCTCGCTGATATCCTTAAACAAGGATGACTATCTTTATTTTCTGTCATATTTTTCTTTTATAATTTATTTTAGTTTTAAGGGGGGGAAATCTAGAAAATACAAAAAGAGTGTGTATTTCGTTTGTATAGATAAAATCCAAAAAAATTAAAAAAAAGTTCAAAATTCAAAAATATTTTGATTTCTGTTCTTTAATGTTTTTCTTTTAAATATTTAGAAAAACCAAAAACATTTTAAAATTTTGAAAAACCAAAAAGAATGTGATTTATGTTTTGTACAGAATAATCCGAAAATTCAAAAAGATTGTGAAGTTTATTTTGTTTATAAGAAAATTAAAAAAGACAAAAATATTGTGTTTTTAAAGTTTGTATAGAGAAAAACTAAAAAGATTTTTGCAGGCATTTTTAGATTATTTTCTCGCTGAAAATTATGTCGGTTATTTAAGTTTGTGAAGCATGCTTGCATGTCTTGGTCCTATTATTCACTTGTGAATTGATGGTTAGCCATTTATTTATAAACTTAAGTTAACTGGGGCGATTAAATTTATCTTTTCTTTATTTTATGCTCCTCAAAATTTTGAGTTTTTGAAGCAAAAAGAGAACATGATAGTACATTGATTATCTTGACCCAAAATCCAGCAAAAAGTAAGCTTAAAAGACTGTGTGCTTAATTGCATTGGTGCATTGTTAGGTCTAAAAACAACCCAGTAGAGTAAAGTATGTGATATAAACATAAAGAAACGCCAAATTGAAAGAGGTGTTAGTCTATAGCAAAAGTCTCGGTGAGCATGGTAGAAATGTAATAACCAGTCATACTCAAGCCTTATATTTGTTGATCACCCAAAAATAAAATAAAGCAAATAACAAGCGTTAGGATTCTGGACACTGTGAGTCTTTATGCGGCTTAATCATCTAGGTATTCATAAGCATGAATATTTCACTCGCTTTCAAGAAGCAAACCCAAAGTCATTAAACTTGATTACTGTTGTACTTCGTACAATTTAAATTACTGACTTGATCAAAATCCGCTATTAGTCATACAATTGTTCCTAACTTGCGTGCGTCTTAATACCAATAAGAAACCGACCCCAGGGGATACAATGTATGTAAGCCGACAGATGGACTCGTGCATACTCACTCACAGTAAAGGAAACTTGATGCATTGCTCAAAATTTCAAAATTGGTATCAAAAATTTTGATCAACAATATAATGGTTTAAGTCAAGTTGGGGTGATTTGGCAAAAAAAATCAAATTAAGCTTGAACCAAGATTAGAGGCTGATAGTTTCTGATATTCTGTGCTTTAATTGAACAAATTAATCATATCACAAAAATACTTGAATGTGTGTTATTAGATTACGTGGATAACAATGCCAATGACCGACTTATCGCCAGTCATAATATCGCTGAAATATAAAACTGTGATGGAAGGACAATTTGGTCAATATGATTCTCTGTTCAAACTCGACAAAAATACAAAAATATATTTCGTTTGATAAATCATTGAAAAACACAAAAATATTGTCTATTTTTATGATTCGGATATTCTTTTGTAAATACATTCTTTATTCTTTGTTTTTTACAAAATTCCAAAAAGATTTTTCTCTTTTTCTTTTCAAAATATTTTAAATTATGTTTCGTAAGAAATGAAACATTTTTTAAGGTATTTGGTTGTCGGGATAAAAAGATTCTCGATAACCTAATTTATTTATTTTATTTTAATTCATTTAATTATTTAATTTAAAATTAAATAAAAGATTTTTTAATTAGAATCTAATTCGTTATTTATGGATAACGAACTAGGTGATTCTTTAGGGAACTAACTTTTGGTTCGCTCACCTAATTCGCTTCCGCACTCTGTAACGAATCATCCCTTCGTTATGCATATTTAACGAATCACGCCACGAATCATATCTTGATTCGCTAATTTAATGTAACGAATCAGGAAGTGATTCGTTAACCTAAGTTAATGAATTAATTAACGAATGGGCTAATTCGCTAACGTTAATTCAAACGAATTGCCTACTTCGTGCCAGCTGTACCTCGGGTTGCGTGCAAGGTTATAAAAGGCAAGAAAAACGAACAATTCTCCACTGTTCACCTTCTTCCTTCACCTTAAAGTAACCTTATTCAAATTTTTCTCTGAAATTTCAACCTTCACATTTTGACATTTCTAAGATATCTTTGGATTCCTATGGTAAAGATGTTTATGGCGATCTAATTTTCGTCAAAAATGGTTAAGTTTTTATAGTTAAATTATGAACTTTTAAGGGTTTAAGGGTTTCCGACCTTATAAACCCCATTTATGTTTAATTTGTATTGACAAACTTGTTAATTTAGATATCATTGTGATCGGAATGTCATTCTGATACCCTTGGTTGACTTTAATCATCATTTGATTGTTGTTCGCTGGGTTAATTATGTATCTGGGTTTTTTCGGTGTTTATGGTCTGTTCGTTTAACCTAAGTATCTCGTGATGCTGAGTCTCAATCTCATCCATCTTAGTTTACGAGTAGAATTCCGAGTTCAATGAGATCATTATTTTGATGATTCGATGATAGTTATGGCCTAATTGGATCTGTGATTATACTGTTGACTATTGTTGTTCATCTTAATTTTGACTTTGACTAAGGTGGTCAAAGAACAAGTCTTAATTATCTTGACCATTCGTTATTCTTAGCGAATTGGGACTGTTTCGTGTCCAATTCGTTAAGATCGTATACGAACTAGCTAAGCGAATAAGATGTTACACGAATCAGATATGGATTCGCTTAAAATATAACGAACTAGAGTTTAGTTCGTCAAAATTAAATAGTAATTCGCTATGTTCAGTTCGTTAAAGTATTTACTTGATAGCGAATCGCCTGATTCGTTATCTTATTGTAACGAATCAGTGTGATTCCCAACGAATGACATTTATTAATTAACTTAATTTCAATATTCAATTAATTTAATTAAAGAATTTAAAACATCTAATACGTGTAAATATATTAATTATACATATCCTTTGATTACGTATATACACCATCTATAGATATGTTGATATATTTTGATATCTCTTCTCATATTCGATTTTCTTTATGCAGTAAAACATGACTGATCAAGAACAACAAAATCAACCACCACCAGAACAACCTCCACAGGATCAACAAGATCAACAAGCTGAAGTGATCTTATTGCCGTTTGATAAAAAGCACAACATTTTTGCTTATGTTGATCAAGATGTACCTGATTTGGAAACATTTGGAGATTTGTTGACTTTCTTACGACGATCAAAGATACACTATGCTATCACTGCTAGACCAAAGGTGTATCTAAGTATTATCAGACAATTTTTGAACACGGCTGCGTATGTTGAAGAAAATCAGATCATCAGGGCTACAATCAATCAAACTCCAATTACAATTGATGTTGCAGTGATTCGCCGAGTACTTCAATTCGATGATAATGACGATTACCCAAGTGAATTTGACAGATCATTAGTTAGAGGACTATTCACCCGTTTGCACTATAATGGAAATATTCTTAAGTCCATGTTGAATAAGAATGGGGTGTGTGCACCATACAAGTATCTACTACACGTTTTACTTCATTGTATGAGTGGCCGTCGGGGTGGTTTTGATGAGCGTAGACTGAGTTTGCAGTCGGCCTTTGTGACTTGATTCTGAACAAGCCGTATAATTATTCAGAGTTAGTATTTGATCATTTGAAGGAACAGGTTCAGCAAACTCTTCAGTCGAAGAAATTCTTGATGTACCCTCGTTTCCTACAGCTTATTATTCAAGAATTGATTCCGAATTTGGATATCGATCATACAAGAGTGAATGATGTACTTTATCAAGAACACATGACTGCTGATACTGTTCATCATATGTTAATTTATAGAAAGGAGAAACAACAGGATAAACGGATGATTGGTCATATAATCAATCCGAATTATGTATGTCCTCTTAATGAGCGTTGGATCCACGATGATTCGGATTCTGAGCGTGAAGGGGGAGAAGGTGGGAAAAATGATGGTGGAGATGATGATGGGAATGATGGTGCTGGTGGAGCTGGTGAAACAGCTCTTAAAGAACAACAAGATGCAGTCGATGTTTCGTTAGCTGCCACCATTAAAGCTCAACTAGAAAGAAAACGAAAAGGGAAAGCGGTGACAACTGGTGAGCCATCGAAAAAGAGACGTGTGTCTGAAGGAGCTGGGGTGGTTATTGGAGTCCCACCACCACGCCAATCAACTCCTCAACGCTCGGCAATGCCGCCCACTACTAGCACTCCGATGCTTATGTTGACGACCAAGTTGGTGTCACACGAGAGGCTCGGTCTTATTCCTCAAATGGCGTTAACCGAGATACCGAGACCTCCTGCTGCATTGTCTACAGTATCTCCTACTACATCAATGAGACCTCCTCCTCCGCCAACAACTACTTCTCCTCCTCCACCTCCGCCTAGTGATATCTCATTTATGAGAATTACTCGGCCTCAAGGACCAGTTCAACCTGTTCATCCATCTTTATACAACTTGCCGCCAAGTCGTCAAACTGAAATGCTGCTAAATCTGCTACATCTATATGAAAATCAAATGGCAGCTGACCATTAAAATCAAGAACGACTCATGGAGAATCAACGACGAATGATGAGTTATATTTCTTTCTGTCAGAAGCAGACTAAGTCATTGCGTACGATTGTTGAGTCTCAGGGGGTGAAATTAAAGGAACAAGAAGAGTTGATTTTACAATTAACTTGTAAAGAAGATGCCCTCAAGAAACTCAAGAATGACGATGATGATCCTGACGAATCTGGTGCAGGAGGTGAGCCTAAACAATCGCATGGTTCATCCTCTGGTGCTGGTGTTATTGGCGGTGATGATTCGAGCAAGCAGATAGTTGTGTATCATGATTCTACTACCGTCAAGCCAATTGAGATTGTTGCGGCTAATACTGTGATATTTTTGGATGGTTCGGGGGTGGTTCGTGGTGCGGTAAACAGAGATGAGATAGAGGTTGGTGAGTTTGTGGTTAGATCCTTGACACGGGAGTAGATTTCGATTCTGCTTGGGCTGAATGACGATAAGCTAAATGCTTTAGAAGCTGAGCCCGATGTTGAGGTAGAGAATGAGGAGGGTTTGGAAGTTGATCCATCAATTCAGATGAATACGGATTTTATTTATGAGAACGAGGATGTAGAGATGGAGGATGTGACTGCTGAAGAGTATCCGGACTTGTATCAACACGCAAAATTTGATCAAGGTGCTCCGGTATTTCATGAAGAAGTAATCAAAGAAGCTGAGGATTGTCTTGAAGTGAAGTCCAAAGGAAAAGGTTTTTATACTGCTAAGCCTTATGATCCGACTGTTGATGAGATTAAGAGTTAGTTCAGGTTTAAAGCTGTGGGTAAGATTATTAAGGCACATCGCATTGTTGACCAAGAACGCAAAGACACAGCTGCAGCTTGGGTTAAAGCAAATCAAGTAACCACCTTCAAGACCGTTTCTAAGGTACAGGGTGATATTGTCTCATGGCTCTATGATTTTGACCTTAAAGTATGTATAGTCAATTGGGAAAAGGGTGTCCAGTATTACGAGAAGATAATGGATGTTCTGACATTACCGCGGTGGGATATTCGTACCCTCACGAGACGTCCGTTTATCAATCGTGGGGGTTACCGAACAGCTGAGTGGTTTCACCAACACTTACTGTTCGAGGTCAATCATGGCTTCAAATTCTTCAAGCCCCAGGTCCCAAGACGTAAGCACATTGACGAGATTGATCCAAGGACCGGCTGGAAGAAACTTGTCTTGAAAGTGAAGCCGCCAAAGACGATGAAAAAGGTTCCTGTGAAGACGATGCCTCAACATATGCATCTCTCTTTCAACCGCTGGTACTATGACAATCGTACTGGCGAGGCCGTCATTGTTCTTGGAAGTGGACTGAAGACTGAACTCATTAAGATAATCGACCCGATGTGGTTGGTTAATTTATCAGAGACAGACAATGATGTGCTACACATGAAGCAGATTTTGATCGAGCGCCGAGAATATTACGACCTGGCTATGCAATTCCAACGAGTCGTTCGTGTGTGTCATGAACATGGAATTCATAGTTGCAGAGACTGGCAGTCAAAGCGCTTCAAATAAGTTAAAGACAAAGAGCTCAAGACGAGGGGGTGTCTGTTAGTGCACGGTTTTGTGTCTAGAGTCTTTGTATTTATCGTTAACATTTGTTTATTAATTAATGTAATAATTAGTTTATTTAATAGCTAGTTCGTTAAGTTATAGTCTAGTTCGCTAGGGGATGTTAGCTAACTAGACATTAAATGTATTTCCTCCTGATTAGTTAGGGGATGTTAATGAAACAGGGGGTGTTTCGCTATGTTAATGTATGTAACGAAGGAGAGGCTGGTTCGCTAGGGGATGTTAGCGAACCAGATCACCTTCTATATATAGTGAAATCCTGTTCACAATTTATAAAAAAGTTTTTGAGAGTTAATTAACGAATTGTTGTCCAAACTCTCTCTCAAGCTTCACCTAATATTATACAGATAATATATTGATAATAGATATACATATATAACACTGAATCAATGTTAATTATGAGCTAGATCCTTAATCGTATTAATAGTATAAACACAGATCTGAGATCTGTTAGTGGTTATTGTTATTGATACGAGTCATCGGGTTCAAACATGGAGTAATTAACATAATTAAATCGTCGGTGAGGCCCCGATTAATATACGAAAACGATATCCTAAATCAAGAGTTGATTACAAACGAATCTTTACAGCAAATTGATTGATTGAGTCTAGTACAAGAAAACATGAATATGGGTCGGGTTTTGGTAACGGATATCCACTTTATAATATGGATTATAAAAAATATTTACAACTAGAACCCTAACGTTTGAGGATGGACACGGAAGGGCTAGAACTTTATGTTTGGGTTAAAAGTGTCAAAGCTAAGTAGTTGTAGTTATAAATAAATAATTAAATAAATAATAACTATAACTCGATAAATGCGGGAATATTATTAATGATAAGGCCCGGACCCGTAAGCGGGTCGGGTAATGGTTACAAATGAAAAAGCGGGAAACCCCGAATTATTACAACTTAGGGGGTATTATTGCATATAGTTCATAGTTATTATTAATAAATAAACTAAATATATATACTTAAACGAATGCGGGAATTTATTTAGTAACGAACGTTCGAATAATAAATGAGGCAAAAGAAAAATAAACGGGTCGGGTTTTCGGGTTTTAAATTTGACAAATGGTACAGTATTCAAAACTTTTTGAAAATTTCATCCCGAAATTATAGAAAAACATAACATATAGAAAGAAGGTAATTGCCAAGATATTTTATATATATATATATAAAATAACACATATCTTCAGGTGACCCAAATAACGCTACAAACGGAAGACATGATAAGAACACTTATATATAGAATGTACCAGCGGCGTATCCACCATGCCCTTATCACATCGATATTTGTACCGTTACCCAAAATCACCCTAGGTTCTGAGTTAACACACAACCGTATTCATCATGAGTTCAATGCGAGGATTTCGATAATTATGCGTGAACTCATTATTTAGATCGTCGCATGATGCACATGGTTCGTCCCGTTGTGCGGGTTTGAAAACATGGGTAAAAGAAAACTTTTTAAATCATTTGATCAAGAGAAATGAATTAAAAATTGAATGAAAATTGATGAACACAATTAACTAGTAAAAAAAATGACAAAACTGTTGCAGTGAACCATAGAGAGTAATAACCACAAAATAAATAGATAGGGGAAAATTTTGAAATTATGTATGTAACTTACACATACAATGTAGAGAAAATACTTGAGATGCCGACAAATTCACGTAATAATAGGTTCACACAACAAACGAATCACATGACTTATGAATAGAATAATAGATAAGGTCTGAAACCAAGATTATAAGATCGATGAGATGAGGTAAGAGTACTGTGAGAATGTGGTGAGTTTAGGGGTTTGGCTAGTCATGTATGAAAATATCGAAATAAAATTTGTACATGTGACTCCTATTAGATAATTATGTACAACACATGTTCACAGTCCCGATTTCCAAAGCCTTTATAGGAAATTGGTCATAGGTAGTTTATGATACAAATACGGTACTATTAGATAACTATGCACATCCCCATGCACATAGTCCCGATAAATAACCGGTCATAGACCACTTAAATCATGATAATAAATTATGTAACAATAAATGGTGCACTAAATGACATAGTAGGAATAACTGAGAGATTGAATACCATTATAAATAACCAAAATTCTCATTTATATCAAAACTGAGATTTAATGAAGTCAAATAAGATTTAAATGAAAAGAACTAAATAAAAGAAACGTCTTTTGCATAGCATGTCTTCATAAAGGGTTGGGCTTAGACTTGGGAACCGTTGATGTAGCACACTTGTCCTTGAGTATCTTGGTCACTAGAGGTTGATTGGTTGATTGGGGTTCGGTTGACTTGAGTTGGTTGAATGGGTTGGGCTTGAATTGCTTGGATGGGTTGAGCTTGAATTGGTTGAAGTTGATTTACTTGGGCTTGGTAAGCTTGATATTGAGCAGTTTGGGTTGGGTAGGATTGAATTTGGTTCATGTGTGCGAGTCTTGGGCATCCATTGAGATAATGGTTAGGGTCTCCTCAATTGTAGCAAGCTCCAATAGTTGAGGGTGATTGAGTAAACGGTTGAGCATAGGGTAAAGTTTGGGGTTGGGTAAGAGGTGAGGTAAATGGTTGCATCATAAATTGGTTGCGTTCACGACATGTGGTAAAGAGGTGACCAAATTGGTCGCAATGGGTGCATTGTCGACACTTGAGGTTAGGCGAATGGTGAAAGTTACACGTTTCACATAATAGGTGGGGTCCTGTGTAGGGCTTCTTGATGGGTTGGGTTTGCGATTGGGCCAAGAAATAATTTTGGGAATTGGACTTTCTATTATTGTTACGTTAGTGGGGAGAGTTGTTGTTGTGCTTGAAGGATTCAGGCTTAGAAGACTTGGGCTTGGAAGATTCGGGCTTGGGTTCTTCGATGGGCTCGGATGCAGGCTTATCATTGGGCTTCTTGGAATTTTTCCGCGTCAAGGTCCCGGCCTTGACGTAGTTCTCGGTAAGGGTACCAACTAAGGTGATGGCATCATGGAGGGTTTGAGGGTTACGACTTAGGACGGAATCTTGGATTTGCATAGGCAAACCCGAGATGTACTTGTCGATTGAATGTTCAAGGGGAGTGGCCATGTGGGAGATGTGAAGACTCATTTCATGGAAACGATCGTTGTAAATGGTGTCATTACCACTTTCTTGTTTCAAATTCCAAAACTCTTCTTCCAACTTCCGAAGCTCATATTTCGGGCAAAACTTTTTGAGCATGAGTTTCTTGAGCTCATCCCATGGCAAGCCCATGGCAACCTCAGCGCCAAGTGTGTCCTTCTCACCGTTCCACCAATTGAGGGCATTCTTCTTGAGTACGTAAGTGGTTTTCTTGTCCTCGGGACATTCACAGTGGAGGAACACGCTTTCCATTTCTTCGAACCATTGGAGGAGAATAGTAGCACCGTCGATACCGAAGTATTTGGGCGGGTTGACACTCTTGAATTGTTTGATGGAGCAAGCAATTGGGTTCGGAGTTGTGGATGATGTAAGAGCATTCACAATTTGGAGTTGAGAGATGATTGTTGGGAGGGCTTCCACGATTCCCTTAGCGATGAGGGATGACATGCTACGGCTCGAGTTGCTAGTGCGACGGTTAAGGTTGATAAGGCGGGAAGAAGACATGCTAGAATGACGAAACGTTATGTTTTGGGAAAAAAAAAATAATTATGTATAACTATGTGAAATTCTGAGTTTTGTGAAAGTTCATGAGAATACAAGATAAAATTTTAATAACCTTAACTTAGAATACAAAATAAATTTTTTAATAACTTTAACTTAGAGTATTGATGAAATTGATAATTTCAGAAAATATTCATTCTTAACAAAAAAAAATTAAACAAAAATTTCATCGTTGATTTAAGAGTGTGATCGTCACATGACCACGTTTGATACAATGAGGGTAGCAGATTCGGGTACGTTTGGTGTGTAATGCTTTGTCCTAATAAGTTCCACACCCTTACCGAACACTCAAGGAAGGTAACCAGGTCTCGCGGTTGATTGAGATTTATGCGCATTGCACTTCCTTAGGCTCGCAAGCCTTGGTGTCAAGGGTTTGCTAAAAAAGTGCGTCCCTCTTACAGTTACTACATATCCGACCCACGAATTATCCTCAAGGAGGGGGGAGTGAAAAAGGCGGGATTTCCTAAGGAATTTCCCAATTTTTTTTAAATCGTCCTAAAGTTTGGAAAACAATTTTGAGAGTGAGGCATATCCTCGGATTAAGTGTGTGCTTTTGTGTACAAGAGTAATATTAAATCATTAAATAGTATTTAAGCTACTACAATCAATAATATAATTCAGGATGCAAACACGTAAAGGCATATCACGTATAAAGACCCTAAACATGCTACTATGCCGTTATATCTAACCACCTATCTTATAGCCTTCGGCTCAGATACCAATCTGTCACACCCCGACCAAAGGCGGCAGAACATGCCGGGGCGTAACGTATTGATTGGATAGCATATCAAAAGACACTAATTGAAGTGACAATAAATACTTAATTCATTAATAGCAAAACAAGTACACAATTATAATAATCAAATCAATACATGATACTTCTTGGTTTTTGAATAATATCCTAAGGTAAACTAATTTCTTCAATCTTGAACAATGTAAATTACTTGTACCTGTAACATGTATGAAAATAGAGTTTGTCAACACGAATGTTGGTAGGGATACATAAGTTTTAGTTATATATATATATATATAGATAGATAGATAGATAAATCACAATTCATATGTAAATGGAGAGTATTACAATTCTTATGAAAATGTAAACAACTAAACAGATGTGGACCCGTTCTTATTGATAAGAACTCAAAGTACTTGGGTAAATGTATGATCATACTAGATGAGGATAGATGAGGATGAGATATCAACCACCAAACATAAAATAAACAATTAAGCACATAGAGCATTATCATAGAGCATGCAATAATCACACATAAACATATATAGAATTGTGCTATGAATAGATAAATAAATAAAAACGAGTAATTTAAATAGGGTATACATGCCACCCCCAAAATTTAAAAGATAAAAAGAGGAATATGTAAACTCACCTCAAGGACGAACAAAAGTGATTAAGATAACGAGAAGACGGGAAAAGTCACACGCGAACGTTAAAGCCTAAGAGAAACGAGAGCAAACGGACTTGCTAAGTATAAGATTTAATTATGACAACTAGTTAATCAATAACCAAAAGATATTATAATAATATTATTTTTATATAAGGATTTATTATATAAATTATTATTTTGATATGAAAACGTACTTAATAAAATATTATCTGTAGTTTTTATAAATATATATGAAAATTTGTTTACTTGATTTTTTATATATATTAAAACATTAGATTTAATTTATAATACACGTTATTTGTTTTTATATATATATATAATTATACCTTTAAGTTAACACGTATATAAGTGAACGAAAATTAAACGAGTGTTACAAAGTTGGTTTATAGTGAAATAATTATTATTTAGTTGTTATTATTGTTAATCTATCAAAAATTACTTGAAAATAATAATTAATGTAAATTTAAAAAAAAGGAAACGGGGTGCAGGGTGGGTCGAACCCGCGACCTCCGCCCCGCAACACACAAGAATTAACCAGATGGGCTACCAGCTACATGCGATAATAGCTCGTTTCCATCATTTAAGAATATAAACAGATGAAACATAAAATTGATCAAGAACCCTAATTTCTAATTTGATTAATCCCGACATTATTAACCAAATTAACAATGGGGCTTTTGATCTGTGTGAAATCGTGATTCTAACAATGTGCTTAATTACCTCAAACGAAGATCAGAAGTGGGTTAACGAGATATAACAGGGCCGGCTAAGATGAGGTGAAGAACGAGTAATTAACGAGTAAAATGATTCAATTTAATAAGGGGGTATCGTCGGCGTCTATACAAGGAACGTATCCATACATTTCATTGAAATAAAATCAACGATATCGTGACCATCAAGAATTAGGGTTGTCGATAAATGTTTAAAAAGGAAAAACGAGTCAAAATGGTGTAATTAACATAATTAAATCGCCAGTGAGGCCGCAATTAATATACGAAAACGATTTCCTAAATCATGAGTTGATTACAAACGAATCTTGACAGCTAATTGATTGATTGATTGAGTCAAGTACACGAAAACATGAATATGGGTCGGGATTGGTAACAAATATTCACTTTATAATATGGATTATAAAAAATAGAGGCATTTACATATATCCCCCTACTAACTTGATTAATTACATATATATACAAGCCTCAACCTTTAATTACATATATCCCCTTCCTTAAGCATACATATTACATATTTACCCATTTAATTAAAATTAACTCATAAAATGAAAATTTTACCCTTTAATTTACTAAACTAAAAAATAACATATTTATCCAATTTTCTCTATTTTTTACTTTTTCTTCATAGTTAAACGTATGAAATTAGAGCATTCTCATCCCATTCCACATCCTTATCTCCATAATTACACTTAAAAACATTACATTTCTCTCTCCTGTTCAATTAAATAATATCTTTTATACCTTTATCATTACAGTTTTCTCTCTCCTCTACTCACAACCAATCTAACAAATATTAAAAAATAAATAGGGGCAAACAATGTTCCCCAAATTTACAAAAAATCACTACATTTTTCTCTTCACCCTATAATTTACACTCACAACCACTCAAAACCTCATCCTATAATTTACATACTCTCATCACATAAATTTAGGGGATGGGATGTGAATGCTCTTCGTGAAACAAACTTTGAAACCAAATTATACATACCAGAAAATAGAAATCAACAGCATGGATGAAAAGATGACTGAACAAAATCAAACACCAAACATGCTTCACATCAGTATCGTGAATGAAACAAAATCAAACTTTATTAAACCAACACCAAACTCTTACTAGCCCAACGAGCGATTCTTTCGTAATAGCAACATCGATTAGCTAACAACCGGTAATCAAAGCAACACCGAACCTGTTTCACAACACCATCAAATACAACATCGTCGCCTCCGCAAACACCGTCGCCGGAACAAATTACACCAAATACTCACTCAGTCTGTAGAGATTATATTGATACGAAGGGTCTCGATTTTCCTCTGATACGGTGATGCGTAGAATCAAACCTTAGAATCATCAATTTCATCTTTCTTAATCATCTCCCGAATCCTCCTAACACGATCCTCCGCCTCTCGTTTTCCGGCCAATATAATTGTCAGATCTGCAAACGTGGTAATACACTCCTTCCACGTTTCCTTCGTTCTACCCGAGACGCACAAGGATGATTCTTTACCGCCGTGGAGGCTTGGTGGCCGGGTCGAGTAAAAATTTCTTGGCGATGGGAAGAGTCAGATGTTGTTGGTAGGGTAGATAGGATTAGAAAAAGGGTATGTTGGTAATTTTATGTTAAATGGGGATATATGTAAATAAAGGTTAGGGAGTGGATATATATGTAATTTATCAAGTTAGTAGGGGGATATATGTAATTAAAGGTTAGGGAGTGGATATATATGTAATTTATCAAGTTAGTAGGGGGGATATATGTAATTCCCCCAAAAATATTTACAGCTAGAACCCTAACGTTTGAGGATGGACACGGAAGGGCTAGAACTTTATATTTTGGGTTAAAAGTGTCAAAGCTAAGTAGTTGTAGTTATAAATAATTAAATATTAATAAAATAATAACTATAACTCGATAAATGCGGGAATATAATTAATGATAAGGCCCGGACCTGTAAGCGGGTCGGGTAAAGGTTACAAATGAAAAAGCGGGAAAACCCGAATTGTTACAAGTTAGGGGGGGTGGGGTATTATTGCATATAGTTCATAATTATTATCAATAAATAAATAAACGAAATATATATACTTAAACGAATGCGGGAATTTATTTAATAACGAACGTTCGAATAATAAATGAGGCAAAATAAAAGTAAACGTGTCGGGTTTTTGGGTTTTAAATTTGACGAATGTTACACAAGTAAACCTAGCTCCGGTGAAATTCATGGCGACGGAGAAATTAACAAAACGTGACTGGCTGATTTTGATTTGAAGAGCACGATTATTGTGTACATGACGAATGGCTGATTTAGATTCCACATGCTCCATCAAACAACGGTGGAGCAATTATGGGTTGTTACCAAAACCTTTTGTTGATAGAATCGCCGACGCTGATGGTAACCTTGATCATGGTTTCGACGACATATTTAGAGAGAGATGATGAAGGTTTTCAGGCGGGGGCGGGTTGTTGAACGACAATTTACTGATGGTGGTGGGTGAAGGTGGAGACGAAAGAAACGGTAGATGGGGAAGACGGGATGGGCCAGCCATGGTGGTGATGGTTTCCATCTGTGGTGGTTTTATGCTATGGTGGTGGTTGTTTACGATAGTCTTCATCGGAGAATGTTGTGGTGGCTTGCCGTAGGGGAAGAGTTATGGCAGTAATGAACAGACAAAAGGGAGATTGGGAGGTGGGGTTGGGCATTTTTTTAAATCATTTATATATATTAAAATGTTTTTAATTTTTTTCAAATGACTTTTAATTTTTTTTAAAAGAGTATTCCATGTAGGCATGCCACCTCAAGCATAAAATGTCTACATTAGCATTTTCATTAATGGAGTTATGGTCCGTTAAGTCCGGTAGTGCCAGAAACAAATAGAGTGGAAGTTGGGAGTGGTAGGTAACAAATCGAAAGTTAAGAGTGTATATACCAACGGGTGAAAGCTGAGAGTATTAAAATCCAATATCCCTTTAAAGAACATACAAAGTTGTTAACTTTTTTTAAAGAGTAAAGTGTCGAAATTATTTTTGAAGTTTTGCCAAATATGTGAATTTCGTCTAAAATTATTATTTTCACATTTGGACCATATCGAGGTTTTCCGTTTCTTATCAAATACGTCCAAATCATTAAGTACTTAAAAATTTTAAAATTAAGTCATAAGTAAAATGGCCTTTTAGTTTATTAATAATTTTATTTCTTTTTAAATACAACAACCAAACACAAGCCACCTATGAAATCCCACCACCGTCACCATGTTAGTGCATGGTTTTGGTGTCCGTAGCGATCGAATAAGTTATAGGTGGTTTAGTCTTTGTATTTAACGTATATTGTAAATAGTCTATAAATAGGGAGCTTATGCTCATAATTTAGTAGAGAACTTGTACATAGATCTAAGTTATCCTCTCCATAACTTATTATTCTCTCTAATGTATTTACACTAAATTATCAATAAAATATTATATTTAAAGTATCGATTTCGTGTTGATGTATCGTATTAGCGGCTAGATCTTGGTCTCTATGACGTTCACTCACACCATATAATTTTAGAGTGTAAAGATTGTTAATAACACTAGTTTGATAAATATTTTTGAAACCACATCATTTTAGTAAATAGTTTTTTCAACAACACTTTTTTTGGAAAATAAAACTCTAGTTAATCAAGAATTAAAAGTAAACAATTGTGTATTTATAAGATTCATAAACCAAATCACGAGTTTTTTTTTGTTGTCAAATATTTTTACATTCGTATGAAGTTTAATTTTAGTTCATTGCTTTCCACTATTACAAAATAATTATTCTAAAAGGTTATTATTTAAAATACATGTATTTTTTATTTGAAAGAAAAAAAAATATTACTCAAAATAGTGTTTCTCAGTAAAAGCACAGACTTTTATTTTCTAAAAAAGAGTTCTTGAAAGCTAATAAATAAAAACTATAGCTTCTAAGAAAGGACTTGAGTTTTATAAAGAAGAAAATGTAGGAGAAAAAGAAAAGAAGAAAACGTGTGCTTTTATAAAATACTAACATTCTTGTTATAAAAGAAAAAAGAAGAAAGAGACATGGGAGAGGTCCATTATTGTTTATTCAATAAATCTAGAGTGAGAAATAAAAAAGTTGTTTATAACATTAGTTTGATAAATATTTTTGAAACACTACCATTTTAGTAAATAGTTTTTCTACTAACACTTAAAAAAAAAACTCTTATGTTTCATTCACCATCACCGTCACATCCTATAACTTATTGCAAATCTTTAAGATGAAACTGAAAAACAAATATGTGATGAACTGGTTGCAAATTGTCGACCACCCCTCACTAACAACAACCAACGTCACCAACCACCTAACCGCCCCACCAAGATTGCGCCCAAATCCGACCACCAAGAAGTTGTAGTGTTGTCTGTTAATCACATTTACTAACCAATATATGTCAATGTAGGTAACTATGGCGTATAAGGTCCGGAAGAAGATTACATATTTCTGCAACCTCCCACGTCGGAGAAGACGTTTTGACGCGCCGCCGCGCCGGAGATGGTTAGAGGGCTTGTCGGAGAAAGTGAGACTAAAAAGATCTGATTTAAATGAAAACCTTGTGGTTCAATTTATCAATTTTTTAAAACCCCGACCGAACCGGCCGTTCGGACCTAGACCCGCTGGGAAACCGGTCCGGTTCGATGTAGTTAGCATGTTTTAAAAACCCTGTCGGTTTTACGTTTTCCGGTCAAACCGGACCCGGTGACCCGTAGGGTGAACCAAAAAAAGCATTTTTTTTTCATTTATGATCTAGACCATGATTTTTGTTTCGGTATGTACGATCCAACTCATGACATGAAAATGATCCTGGTTTGCTCGGAATCACGTCTCCGACAACCACAATGGTGTTCCAAAAAAAGCAATTCAAAATAACAGATGGAGATGTAGTGTTGGGTTTTAACAAGATTATTAAAGTTATAAAAACCCATTTATATGAAAAACACAGTGGATTAATTAGTTTTAAATCTTGTTAGTTTGATAAATATAAAACCGATTTTATATAGATAAACCCAATGCCCGGATCCATATACGAAACACATGCTATCAAAACAACCATAGGGTGTTTTAGAATACTACCTTTCAAGAAGAAACTTCAAGAGGAGAATGATCTTGAATGGCTAGTCTTCAATGTAGAAGATCCTCAAGCTTGTATACCCATAAGGCAATAACAAAACACCCTTTATTTTCTAGGATTTCACACTTGAAACTCTTTCTTGTTATTCCTTGTTCTTGGCCGAATTCAAGAGAGGAGGAGAAAAGAATTTACTTACAAATGTGTTGTGTTGGAGAGAGAGAGAGAGAGAGAGAAAGAGTGCAACCTTTGCACACTTATCTTGGCCACGTGGCGGACGTGTTGCCATGTGGCGACACACTATGCCACCGTCTGCGAAGTGGCACACGTATCACACTGTGTCAGACCACGTCATCGCGATACGCGATGACCTTGGCTCAAAAGCGATCGCATAACGCTGTTGACGCCTTCTAGAACCTTTTGACCAAGCCCTTCGCGATACGCGATGGGTTTGTCCTTTGTCCCGTCGCGTATCGCGATAGGACAAGAAAACAAAATTTTTATTTTAAACCCTAAGGTTTGGAATTTTGACATTTTTGGTCCTTTGACTTTGGAAACTTGACACTTTGAACTCGAAATTTTCTCGATGTTACATCCTCCCCACCTTGAAATAAATCTCGTCCTCGAGATTGCTTTAAAAGAATAAGTGGGGTTATTTCTTTCTCATTTCCGATTCGAGTTCCCATGTATACTCGGGTCCTCTTCGTGAGTCCCATTTAACTTTCATAATTTTTTTAATGTTCGTCTTTTCAATTTCTTTGTTTTCAAATCTTCTATTTGAATTGGTTTTTCAATAAATTTTAAGTTATCATTTATTTCAACATCTTTTAACGACATCGAAAGAGATTCGTCGGTCAATCATTTTCGCAGATTTGAAACATGGAATACGTCGTGTATCCCTTGCATTTCCTCAGGCAGTCGCAAACGGTATGCAACAGTGCCAATTCGTTCAAGTACCTCGAAGGGTCCAACGAATCGAGGACTTAATTTCCTTTCTTATCGAAGCGAACAACGCCTCTCCATGGCGAGACTTTCAATAACACTTTGTCACCAACATTGAATTCCAACGGCTTACGACGGACATCGGCGTAATTCTTTTGGCGATCACGTGCCGTCTTAAATCGTTCTCGGATTTGGAGAATTTTGCCGGTGGTTTCTTGGAATATCTCGAGTCCAGATAATTGATTGTCTCTGGTTTTAGACCAACACACGGGCGTTCTACATTTACGACCATATAACGCCTCGAATGGTGCGGCTTGAATACTTGTGTGATAGCTATTGTTATACGAGAATTCCATTAGGGGTAAGTGGTCATCCCAACTTCCACCTAAGTCAATCAAATAGGCGCGGAGCATGTCTTCCAACGTTTGGATTGTCCTTTCGCTTTGCCCATCAGTTTGTGGATGATAGGCGGTGCTAAGGTTGAGCTTGGTGCCTAAGGCTTGTTGGAAGCTTTTCCAAAAGTGAGACGTGAAACAAATGTCTCGATCAGAGATTATAGACAGTGGTACTCCATGCAAAGAAAGGATGTTGTTCACATAAATACGCGCTAGTCTATCCATTGAGTACGATTCATTGATGGGTATAAAGTGTGCGGATTTTGTCAATCGATCCAGAATAACCCAAATAGCATTGTGTTGTCGAGTCGTTTTAGGGAGTTTGGTAATGAAATCTATAGTGATTAACTCCCACTTCCATACGAGAAGTTCGGGTTGTTGGAGCAATCCCGAAGGCTTTTGGTGTTCAGCATTGACCTTCAAACAAGTTAAACATTTCGCCACATGCGAAGCGATGTCTTTTTTCATCTCATTCCACCAGTAGTTCGGTTTGAGATTTTGATACATTTTGTCACTACCGGGGTGCATCATGTATTTGGACTTATGAGCTTCATGCATGATTTTCTCACGCAAATCCCCAACGATTGGTACCCAAATCCTATTACCGAGTCTAAGGATACCATCATCACCCTTGACTTACGAGTCAATGGTGCCGTTACGTTTTTCGTCGGAAATTTAGTTCTCATTGATTTCTGGGATTTGAGCAAATTTGATTTGTTCGAGAAGATCGACTTGAAGTTCTAGACACAACGCTTGGAATCTTTTCGGCTTCTCATGTTCCTTGCGACTTAAGGCATCAGCTACAACGTTGGCTTTGCCTTCATGGTAAACGATCTCGCAGTCGTAGTCGTTGAGAGTTTCCATCCATCGTCGTTGGCGCATGTTAAGCTAATTTTGATCGAAGATATGTTTTAATCTTTTATGATCGGTATACACGATAAACCTTACTCCATAGAGATAGTGCCTCCATATCTTAAGTGCAAAGATTATGGTGCCTAACTCTAGATCGTGAGTTGTGTAATTCTTTTCGTGTACTTTGAGTTGACGAGAGGCCTAAGCGATTACTTTCTTGAGTTGCATTAGTACACATCCCAAACCAAAAATGAGACGCGTCAATAAAGACAACAAAATCCTCAGTACCTTCTGGCAAGGCCAGTATAGGTGCTTGGGTGAGTTTTTGTTTAAGTATATCGAATGCCTCTTGTTGCTTCGTTCCCCATTCATACTTAATGTTCTTGCGAGTTAAGGAGGTTAGGGGAACGGCTACCCGAGAGAAATTTTCAATGAACCTTCGATAATAGCCGGCCAAACCTAAGAAACTTCGGATCTCGGTTGGCGACTTTGAAATTTCCCACTTTGAGATGGCTTAGATTTTAGCGAGATCGACTTGAATACCATTCACATTTATGACATGCCCAAGAAATTGCACTTCGTGCAACCAGAACTCGCATTTTGAGAACTTGGCGTACAACTTCTCGGTTCTAAGTATTTCAAGTAATGTTAGAAGGTGGACTTCATGATCAGCTTTAGCTTTAGAATAAAAAAGTATGTCGTCAATGACTACGACAACAAATTTATCCAAGTAAGGCTTGCAAATTCGATTCATCATGTCCATGAACGCGGCTGGCGCATTAGTAAGTCCGAATGGCATAACGGTGAACTCATAATGGCCATACCTTGTTCGAAAAGCGGTTTTCGGGATATCCACGGATTGGACTTTGAGTTGATGATAGCCGAAACGAAGATCGATTTTTGAAAAGAAGCTAGCACCTTGAAGTTGGTCAAAAAGATCATCGATTCAAGGGAGTGGATAACGATTTTTGATTGTGACTTTGTTTAATGCACGATAATTGATACACATACGCATAGATCCATCCTTCTTCTTAATGAATAGAATCGACGCTCCCCATGGTGACGAACTCGGTCGAATGAAGCCTTTCTCAAGCAGCTCATAGAGTTGTTTCTTTAATTCTTTCATTTCAGTCGGAGCGAGACGGTATGGTGCCTTTGCGATCAGAGTAGTACCGGGAATAAGATCTATCCTAAACTCTACTTCACGATTGGAAGGGATTCCGGGAAGTTCATCAGGAAATACATCAGAATAGTCGGAGACTACAAGTACGTCTTTTATCTCCTTTGGCTTTGATTCTTCAGTGACGTAGGCCATGAATGCTAAGCATCCTTGATTCAAACATTTGTTAGCCCTAATCATGGAAATTATGCTAACTTGGCCAGAGTCTTTGTCCCCTTCAATTCGATTGGTTCATTTATCGGGGGCTTTACGTTCAACGGTTTTGCTATTGCAAATGATACGAGCATGGTTATTAGATAACCAATCCATACCAAGTACAATATCAAAACCAGCAAGTTCCATTGGTAAGAGTTGGATAGGCAACATATAACCATCTAAATAAATTTTTCCGTTTTCAAGGGCTTCGGAGATTTTAACGATTTCGCCGCTAGCAGTCTCGACGCTTAGAGTTTTATTTAACTTTGTTAAAGATTCGTTTAATAGACTACAAAAGCTATAATTTATAAAACTCAAATTGGCACCTGAATAAAAAAAAACTCTAGCATAGGTGTCGTTGAGTAAGAACGTACCGGTAATGGTTTCCGGCATGTCAGCGGCCTTTTTCGTGTCGAGTACGAAGACTCTTGCATTTCCTTTCTTGTTCTGGCTACTTCCACCCGCACCACCAGTCGCGGGTTTGTTCTTTGGGCACTCGAAACTTAGATGTCCCATATCTTTACAGTTGTAGCACGTCATCTTTTTCTTCCAACAATCAGCTGCAGCATGGCCCGGTCTTTGATAAGATTCACAAACGATTGTTGAAGCATGTCGGCATTGTCCTCGATGACGCTTTTGGTAAATCTTACAAAATGGAGCGTTTGAGTTGAACCCAGATCGGTTTTGGGTCGTGCCTTTGCTTTTGTAGTTGGCGCTTCCTCCTGTTCTCCCTTGAGCGGTTGTCGTTGTAATCTTCTTGTCCTCTTCCTTGTTGCGGATCATTCCGCCCATCAGGTAACCAGCTAACTCCATCGCGGAGTCGGCCGTTTGAGGTAAATGAGACCTCACCATATCGCGGATTTCCCGCGGCAGTCCCCAAATGTATCTCGTGACCTTGCTGGATTCAGGATTAACCAGCTGGGGAACCAAACGGCGATACTCATGAAACTTGGTGTTGTATTCTCAAAGATTCGTCCCCACTACCTTATGATTGAGAAATTTATTTTGAATTTGGTCGGTTTCATGCATGGGACAAAACTTTGCCATCAACATTGCCTTGAACTCATTCCAAGTTAGATTGTACATCACCTCCCTTTCTTCACTCATGATCATCGTATTCCACCACTCGAGCGCTTCCCCTTTGAACATGAGAGCAGAATATTGAATTTTCTCTTCATCGAAACACTTGCTTGTTATAACAATCGTCTCCATTTCTTCAAGCCACCTCACGGTTGTGATGGCTCCTTTGTCACCATGGAACTCCTTTGGTCCATAATACTTGAAATCCTTAAACGAACACCCACCGATCTTGAGTTTCTTAAATTCTTGTCTAACTCCTCCATCAATATTCGATTCGTGAACACTTTCTTCGACACGAGATGGTTTTGGACGAAATTTTACGGATTTATGGGAAAGATTAACAGATTGAGAATGTTTTGAGTGTTTCGATTGGGATCTCGCTATAGATTCTTCCCTAACCGCATCCTTTATCATCTTTTGTATTTGACTCATATATTTTTCGGGAATCATTTCATCTTGTTTATTCACGGGGTCTTTCCCATTTCTTTTCTTATTTCTTTTTCTTTTCGAGCATTCTCAACGTTGTTACTTTGTTCAGACATTATCTTTTTCTTTTTCAATATGTCTTTTTATATCTGAAATTTTAACAAATTTTCCCTTATTAAATATATATTTTATTTCACATTAATATATATATATATATCACAAAAGGATATATATATTTATTTTACAATATATATATATATATATATATCGTGTGATTGATATATATATATATATATAAATATATATATCGATAAACCTATCTTTACATAAGAACATCTCAACGTTCTTTATTACACTTTTAACACATAACACATACGATTACATTATACACACAACTTCCACATTGCATCCTTCTCCATCTTCAATCTCTCATGAACTTCCTCACTACCTTGGTTAACTTATTGCATTTTTGAAGAAGCGTCTCTCCTATCTTCTTCTTTTTCTTCCCATCAACGGCCATCTTTTTCCTCAAATCGTCCGACTCATGGAAAGCGCGGTCTAAGTGTTCCTCTTGTGACTGCCGAGTTTCGTTGGGGTATCCATATCTCGGAGGTGGGTCGCGGTAACCCATTTTCACCATGACATAATGATTTCTTGGTTCGGGATATGGAGATGCTGTCATGACGGATGAGTAGTGGAAGAAAGCTTCAGCAGCTTCATTCTGTTCTCGGATTTCGTTTGCTTGCTCTTCTTCCGTTGGGATCATGCCATTAAAAGGTGGGAAACTGGATGAAGCTTGGTTCTTGAATTTCTCAAGATATTGAACATAGGGTCAACAGAACCGTAGCTTGGGTTTTGGGAAGTGAGTGATTCCTCCATCGGTGTTGATATCTCGATGGGATTTTCGGGATACTCTTCTTCCGGTTCTTCCTCAGATTCTTCTTCTGGGTCCTCCTCTTCTTCGGGATCTTCCTCTTATTCTGGTTCCTCTTCCTCTTCTTCCATGAGTTGAACGGTCTCCTTCACAACTGGTGGCATTCGGAAACTTTCATAGGGCATCATCACTCTTATCTTGGGGTTGCGGGACGGTCCTTCACCGTTGTTTGGTTGGGAGTTAACTTCATTGAAGGCGGAGCTTCCAGTATGCCATCTTCGTTGGTCGGAATGGCACTGCATCCAATCAGATGATGGGGATCTTGGTTCTTCCATGTTGGGTAAGTTGGAAAGGAAAGCATAGGATGCGTGAGGATTTGGTGGTAAATATGTTGGAATGTTTGATGGGTAGTGGTGTGGTCTAAATTATATACAAATATTATAAATATTTCCTACCCTCTTAGTTGGTTTTGAGCTAGTTTTTATTAAATATTACTTCTATTTAGCTCATACTTGATTTTTAAAGATTTTTAGAGACAACAAAATTAAACGAGTGAATTATAACTATCGGTTGATTTTCTTTAACTACTCATATTTATAATAACCCATTTAATAATACTATTATATAGTATATAAATTGTGATGTGATTTAACCATTTTCGTTGATTGAATATAATGACAGGGAACAACAAAGAAAAGTCTTGGGTTGTTAAAGTGGACCCATGTGACATTCCTTTAAGCTAATTAATTGGTTAGACGGACCATTCAGCCCAAGTAAATCCCTCATGTCGGTTTAACACAAAGAATAATAGAAAAAGGAATGTTATGATTATTAAGGTGGCGGCGGCAGAATACCCTACGTACGAGGGGAATTATATAAAGTAAAGAAGAACAAAAACCCAAAATGGGTGTGTGCACGACATTATTATTATTATTATCTTCCAGGGGTGCACAACAAGAGGAGTCAGACGCCAAATCAAGGTGGGCGCCTCTTTGGTCAGCTGCTACAGTCCGAAAACAAGAAAGCAAGCAAGAATAAGAAGGTCAAATATATATATTATTTTTACGATGAACCGTATTATATGTTTTATCTTCGTTTCATTCGTAATTATGATTGGCTAAACTTTTATACTGCCTGGGTTTGGATGAATACTTTTTAGACTCATTTTATTTTTGGTTTTGGTTTATTATTTGATTGGCTCATGCTTTGGTAAAGTTTTTATTTTATTTGGTTGTGATACATATGCGTATTTGGTATTAATTTATAATCAGTTTTTGTTCCATATGCGTCTTTGTGAATATCTTTCATGTATGGATGCATATTAGATTGTTTACTGTGTGTTTACAACTAGTTTATGGTTTATAGTTAACGTATTCAATAGAAACGGTAATTGAGAGTTTAGAGATACCTTTTATTCTGCCACTTGAGAGACCGGGAGGTAATTAAGTGCCGTCTGTTTTGGTCTTTTGCGGGTTTGGGTAGTGATTGCACGGGAGTGAGTTACCCTAGATTCCTTAAGATTTTTACAGATCCAAATTATAATCGAATTTAATAAGAATACCCCTTTACGCCGTAGCGTAAATTGTGATTAGAGAGACCGGGAGGTGATTTAGTCTTTGGGTACCTTAGCATAGTTAGGTAAGGTGAGACCGGGAGGTGATCCGAACCATTAAACCGTTGAGCGTGCATGATATTTAGGGTTCTTAGGTATTGTTGGAGAGATCGGGAGGTGATCTAGCATACTTTCGTCATTCCTTAAATTTTATATTTTTAGAATACGGTACCAATCATAAATCCAATTCCGAGAGTTTACGACTTGACTAGTAGGATTCCTTACCTAGGTAGTTGTTTCCCTTATTTGAGTTCGAGTTTGATTTTTTCGTGTCTAGTTTCCATGTCAGTTTTAGTTTAAGTATTATTTAGTTTATATTCAATAATTAAAAAAAGACAAAAATCAATTAAATCTATTTATTTAAGTTATTATTTAGAGTCTAGTTTAGGTGTCGCTAGTGTCCTTTGGGTTTGATATCCGAACTTCATTAGGCTTTACTACAGTCGATAGGTACACTTGCCTCTTTATTGGTATAGCATTAAGAGAGTCTGGATTTATAAATTTAAAACTAGAGTGTCTAGGTTAGGTTAGGTTAGGTTTTTAATAGACCGCGTTTTCCACATCAAGTTTTTGGCGCCGTTGCCGGGGATACTTAGGCGATATCGAAACTAGCTTTTATTGAACTTAATTGATTTATTGGTCTTTTTGTGTCTTGATTTGTGGTGTGTCTTGTGAGCCCGTGTCTTAGATTTGGCGCGTCTAGTCGTGGTTTGGATAATTTAGTTTTTGTTTTATTTTATCGAGTCTAGTTAATATGTTTAATAGATCGAGTCAGTTTAGGAGTATTTTATATCGAAGATGTTGGAAAGAGCCGAACAAGAGGAACGTGAAAGATTCCAAAAGATTAAGGAATTGGAAGTCAGGCTTGATAAGTTGATCGAAAGAGAAAGACTCCGTAAGATAGAGGAACTCGAAGCTAGGTTAGACGAGATAACTGCTAGAATTCAAAATGAGACTTTTTCTTACAAGGAGCAGGAAGCCGTCTATGATACAGATGATGAATTCTGGAATAATGATGATGAGGGCATGATAGAAGAGATGGAGTTGGAGCTACATGATTACATGAATTCGAGTGAAGATGTCGTTGTGGAGCCACTTGACCAGATGGAAGATGACGAAGAAGAGGAGCATGTACCATCTTGGGAGATGAGTTTGGTGATGAATTGGTGGGTTTGCCAGTTTTTGACGAACATGCAGAATTTGACCCTGTTGGCGATCTTATATATTTAGAAACACTAATCATGGGGAAGCCAACAATGGAGATCAAAATGTCACCAGAAGAAGAAAAAGAAGAGGAAGTGGCAAAGGAGGAGGATCAGAATATGGTGTTACTTGAGTCGCCACATCGTAGGAATGTTAGCAGGCCTGTGGAGGAAGTAGATAGTGGATCGCCACCGAAATCGACAAAGCCACAGAAGAGGGAGCGAAAGTGCTTGGATCGACAAGTTTTGAGGGTTCAAAACTGGTACATTAAGAGTTATAGGACAACACTGAAATGTAAGAATAACCATTTTCCTCATTATATGCCATGTATTAGGTTTGGTCCGGGTAAGTTTAAGTATTGGTGGTCCGACCCGTTTGAATGTTTTAAAATGCTTTTTAGTTTCACTATGTGTTAGTTGATTAAATATGTTGGAAGGGTGGAACTAAATGGGCTAGACTGGGGTTGGATAAAAGAAAAGCCTCCTGATTGAGATTTCAGGAGCGAGTCTGGCTGAAGACTCTTCTGTAAACTTAGCGCTTCCTGGGAGGCAACCCGGTAGTATGTTTTTATTTTATTTTATTTTATTTGTGGTGCTTCTTGCTTTCTGGTGCTGGTTGTTTCTTGGTTTGCTTTCAGGTTGCTTCAGAGATGTTATTGGTCGATTGATGATATGTGGTTGATTCAAGTGTGGGGAGGCTATTTGCTTATTGATTGACGCTTTCGTTCGTAAGTGACAGCTTGGCTGAGAGCATCGGAATATGAGGCTTTCGTTCAAATTGGAGGGCATGGGACAGGACTCGCGAGGCAATTTGTCATATTAACCAGGGGAGTCTGTTCCACTTTACTTATATTTGAATGTGCTTTAATTTTTGTCTTTTTCCTGTCTCATTGAGGACAATGTGACATTTAAGTGTGGGGATGGGAAACTGACGTTTTTATATTAAAAAAAATCAAAAATGAAAAAAAAATTATAATAATTAAAAAAGTTTAAAAAAATAAAAATAATAAAAAAAATTTGAAAAATGTCCCGAATATTTATTGAAAATTTTTGCAAATAATGGAAAATGATAGAAAAATTTGAGATTGGTTTTAAAACTACTATTATATATGAGATTAAATAAAAGATAATGCACTAAGCTTGGGATGTGTCGGTAGGCCCAACTAGCTTTGATAATCCTCTTTAGCAAATTTTATATATCTAATAATTTGAAAAACGGTGAAACCGAATTTCTATGCTTAGGGAGGATTACTATAATCTAAAAACTTTGAGATGGTAAGACTTAGATGCACTCAAAACATCACACGGCCACATGTCCATCTTTTTACGAGCTTAGAAAATAGTTATATAATTTAGGGTGATATAAAAAAAAGAGAGAAAAAAAACGAAAAAAAAGTGTGTTATGAAAGTTATGAGTATTCCAAAAATTGGTCCGAAAAGCAAATTACCATGAGAAAGTTATGTATTGTAAAATGCCAAAGAAGCATTCTCAAAAATAGAAAACGAGGCCAAAGTTGCACATACTAGACGGGACTTAGAGTTTACGTGTTACCAAGGGGATAGTGACTCTGAGGATACACTATTGGGGCTCGAAAGTTCTTAGTCAATAAATATTTTTTATTAGGGATATATAGAAGAAAGTCCAATAATATTTAGGGTATGCTCGTACGACCTCCACATGACCATTCATCTATCAAAATTTCACCGAGTGCATCTAATTAGTACCATCAACGAGTCCTTGGCTTATGGTGATTTGTCAAACCAATCTGCTTTGACTCTAGTTTTTCTAGCTCTCTTTATCTGAGATGGGGTAGATGTAGCCGTGGTTTTTGAACTTAAAACGCTTAATGCAATTGAGGATTTGATAGGCTGGTGGTTGGGTTAAGTGTACAACAATATCGGCAATCATGGTTTTTGCGTTTATATGTGCTTAAAAGATAACCTATATGTTTTAAAAATCGGTTTTGAATTCTGATTCCATTGAAAAATACTTTTTCAGGGACGAAAAAGGTTTAAGTGTGGGAATATTTGATGTGGTCTAAATTATATACAAATATTATAAATATTTCCTACCCTCTTAGTTGGTTTTGAGCTAGGTTTTATTAAATATTACTTCTATTTAGCTCATACTTGATTTTTAAAGATTTTTAGAGATAACAAAATAAAACGAGTGAATTATAACTATCGGTTGATTTTCTTTAACTACTCGTATTTATAATAACTCATTTAATAATACTATTATATAGTATATAAATTATGATGTGATTTAACCATTTTCGTTGATTGAATAAAATGACAGGGAACAACAAAGAAAAGTCTTGGGTTGTTAAAGTGGACCCAGGTGACATTCCTTTAAGCTAATTAATTGGTTAGATGGACCATTCAGCCCAAGTAAATCCCTCATGTCGGTTTAACACAAAGAATAATAGAAAAAGGAATGTTATGATTATTAAGGTGGTGGCGGCAGGATACCCTACGTACGAGTGGAATTATATAAAGGCAAGAAGAACAAAAACCCAAAAGGGGTGTGTGCACGACATTATTATTATTATTATTATTATTATTATTATTATTATCTTCCAGGGGTGCACAACAAGTGGAGTCAGATGCCAAATCAAGGGGGGGGGGGGGGGGGGGCGCCTCTTTGGTCAGCTCCTACAGTCCGAAAACAAGGAAGCAAGCAAGAACAAGAAGGTCAAATATATATTATATTTTTACAATGAACCGTATTATATGCTTTATCTTTGTTTCATTCGTATTTAAGATTGGCTAAACTTTTATACTGCCTGGGTATGGATGAATACTTTTTAAAATCGTTTTATTTTTGGTTTTGGTTTATTATTTGATTGGTTCATGCTTTGATAAAGTTTTTATTTTATTTGGTTGTGATGCATATGCGTATTTGGTATTAATTTATAATCAGTTTTTGCATACTATGCGTCTTTGTGAACGTCTTTCATGTATGGATGCATATTAGGTTGTTTACTGTGTGTTTACAACTAGTTTATGTTTTATAGTTAACGTATTCCATAGGAACGGTAATTGAAAGTTTAGAGATACCTTTTATTCTGCCACTTGAGAGACCGGGAGGTAATTAAGTGCCGTCTGTTTTGGGCTTTTGCGGGTTTGGGTAGTGATTGCATGGGAGTGAGTTACCCTAGATTCCTATAGATTTTTACAGATCTGAATTATAACCTAATTTAATAAGAATACCCCTTTACGCCTTAGAGTATATTGTGATTAGAGAAACCGGGAGGTGATTTAGTCTTTGGGTACCTTAGCATAGTTAGGTAAGGTGAGACCGGGAGGTGATCCGAACCATTAAACCATTGAGCGTACATGATATTTAGGGTTCTTAGGTATTGTTGGAGAGATCGGGAGGTGATCTAGCATACTTTCGTCATTCCTAAATTTCATATTTTTAGAATATGGTACCAATCATAAATCAAATTCCGAGAGTTTACGAGTTGACTAGTAGGATTCCTTACCTAGGTAGTTGTTTCCCTTATTTGAGTTCGAGTTTGATTTTTTCGTGTCTAGTTTTCGTGTCAGTTTTAGTTTAAGTATTATTTTGTTTATATTTAATAATTAAAAAAGACAAAAATCAATTAAATCTATTTATTTAAGTTATTAGTTATAGTCTAGTTTAGGTGTCGCTAGTGTCCTTTGGGTTCGATATCCGGACTTCATTAGGCTTTACTACAGTCGATATGTACACTTTCTTGTTTAGTGGTCTAGCATTAGGAGAGTCTAGATTTATAAATTTAAAACTAGAGTGTCTAGGTTAGGTTAGGTTAGGTTAGGTTTTTAATAGGCCGCGTTTTGCACATCAGGTAGTTGGGTGGTATCTCCAATGGTTGGTATGTGGGGTTTTCTGATGGATAGTATGTGGGAACCTCAGATGGATGGTGCATGGGTATTGTTGGTGGGTGGTAGCTTGAGTGCCTCGTTGGTTCAATTCTTTGTTTTGGTGGGCTATTGGGAACATTTATTGGATAGTGCTTGCTTCCGGGGTAGTATACAGGTTTGGTTAGGTCATGTTCTACATCTTGGTCAAAGTATGCTTCATAGTAACCTTCACTCATATTATCCTCAGGGAACGGTTCGGCGATTCCAGCCTCTTTAGCCTTGTGTAAAAAGTTTGCCATCACTCTTTTAAACGACATCTAACATTATGGGTAGTTTAGAGTGAGGAGGGGAAAAAAGGTTACCAGCCTATCTTATCCCTAAAACAAGTAATACAAATAATTCCTATACTTGAATCGAAGCTTAGGTATTATCTTGTAATACCTAATTCGCTAAGATCGATGGCTCTGATACCAACACTTGTCACACCCCAGACCACGGCCTAGGCGTGTGACACTTATGTTGGTACCACAATTGTAAATAAATCAGAGTTACGTTTAATAGCGGAAGACTTTATAAACTTGTGGATTTAAAGTGTAATATTACAAAAGACGGGATTATAAAAGACCCGTTTTGAGTTAAAACAAAAGTATTACTTGTTTTAATTACAAACCACCATTTTAATATTTTAAGCTTAAAACAAATCTGAGCCATCGGATATCTATAGCACTTCGTCGCTCCAAGCGCTATCCTCGTTCACCTGCAAAATGTAAGAAAATACGTCAGCAACGAATGTTGGTGAATATGCTGACGCTAAAAATATATTTTCATTACTTAATCACCCCTCAAGACTACATAGGCCTCGGCCCAACGTGGCTTAGGAATAATCAAGTTAAAACAACACAATGTATAAAATCAAGTCTCTATACTCGGTCCCCCCAGCAAACACCGCAACGTTCGACTAGTTGAGTGCCTATGCGTATACACAAGGTCATACTCCCCACAGGCGAGCGTAATTGTGACCAAGTGTGATGTGCCCACCACATATGTAAGGATCCAGACAAACGTACACGATAGCCTGAGGCCAGTATTTATACCTTTGTTTATAAATGTTTTAGAGACACTTAGTCTCATGTAAAGTTTTTCATATAACACGTTTGACTCGTTTGAAAACAAGTTTGTAAAAGTTGGGGCGTATTCACCTTTTGATTTGGATAGGCTTCAAACACCGACCAAGGGTCTTTCCCGTTGCTATCTCACACCTATAGTACGAGTATAACCAATTGTTAGCCGAATATACAATCCGGCTTAAGACCTTTAGTCTTATTTTATAAACTTTACATCGATGAACCTTTAGTTCAAAATCTCTTTTACTTTAAAACCTTTAGTTAAAAAGTAGTTTATAAACTTTTAGTTTATTTATAAAACCCTACGTTTCTTCTTCTCTAAGAAACGTATTCTTTTCTTTTATTATTTAAGAATAGTTATTATTACTTAAATAATATTTTCATAACAAAGATTATATATACTTACACACACACACATATATATACTTATCGATTTTTATAATCTTATCTTTTATTATTTTCTTTGTTATGTTTTCTTTTCTTTTATCGAGGTATCGAGTATAACCTCGACTTAATGTTTAAGCCTTTTATAATATTTTATTATTATTTTCGTTGGCGTTATGCCTACCGCTACCTTTGTTGGGTTATGGAAACCCTAATGATTCGAGCAGCACTCCAACGCCGCTTTGCCTTCTTTACCTTCTTGATCAAACTTCCCTTCTCATCACCTTCCTTTCAGCACGCCAAACGATAAAACCAAACTTCAACACTTGTCGTCACGCCTTTCGAGACTCATCTCCATGGTGTAGAAAATAACAAACGCCTTCTTTGTCGATACGTCGGTGGAGAGTGGCACGAACTTCGAGGAAACGAACACGAAAATCGAGGAATTATGGAACGAATTTCGAGACGGGTCGAGGGTATGGTTTGTATAACTTAGAGAGATGTTAGAGAGAAGTGAGAGAGCTGTGTTTGGTGTGAGTTGGACTTGAACCCGTAGCCCTCTATTTATAGGCAAATTTTGGAGCCCGTCGCGTATCGCGACGTAGGCTGCCTGAGTCACCACGTAGACCTGCCACGTCGTTGTGCCACGTGTTGACACGTGGTGGACGTGTTCCTACGTGGTGACACGCAGCGACACACTGTGCCACCGTCTGCCACATGGCACACGTGTCACACTGTGTCAGACCACGTCACCACGATACGCGATGACGTTGGTTCAACAGCGATCGCGTATCGCTGTTGACGCCTTCTAGAACCTTTTGACCAAGCCCTTCACGATACGCGATGGGTTTGTCCTTTGTCCCATCGCGTATCGCTATCGGAAAAGAAAACATAATTTTTATTTTAAACCCTATGGTTTGGAATTTAGACATTTTTGGTCCATTGACTTTGGAAACTTGACACTTTGAACTCGAAATTTTCTCGATGTTACACCATTATGTTGTGGTTTTCCGGGTGGAGTCAGTTGTGATATGATCCCACATCTCCTAAGATGATCTAGTAAAGCATCATTAAGGTATTCACCTCCTCTATCCAAACGAAGTACTTTGATTGTTTTATTGAGTTGATTTTTTACTTTATTTTGGAAGACTTTGAACATTTCAAAGCCTTCATCTTTGTGTCTTAACAAGTACACATACCCATAACGACTATAATCATCGATAAAGGTAATGAAGTATCTTTCACCATTCCATGTCATTGCCTTAAAAGGACCACATACATCCGAATGTATGATACCTAATAAGTTTTTTGCCCTTTCGTTAGTTCCACTAAAGGGTTCCTTGGTCATCTTTCCTTGTAAACAAGATTCACACTTATCAAATGAATCATCATTTGATTCCTAAAGACCATTCTTTTGAAGTGTATGTATGCGATCTTTGTTTACGTGACCAAGGAGACAATGCCAAAGATAAGTCTTACTCAAATCCATTTTGAGTTTCTTGGTGCTTGATTGGTACAACAAGTTATCAATAGATGTGTTATCATGAACTAATTCATAAATGCCATTAGACGGCATCACTTTAAAATAAAAGACATTATTCATGAAAACATAAATACCATTGTCCACAAACTTTAAATCATAACCATATTGTCTTAAAAGAGAAATGGAGATAATGTTCCTAGTCAAACTAGGAGCATACAAAGTGTTTTTCAAAACAACTTCCAAACCATTTGGAAGCTTCAAAACATAGTCTCCTTGGGCTTCGACATCAACCTTTGCTCCGTTGCCCATGAAGAGACTTGTATCTCCTTTCTTGAAATGCTTAATTCTTTTGAACTCCTGCAACAAATTGCATATATGAGTTCCACATCCGGTATCCAATACCCATGTGTTAGAAGAAATAACATTAATAATCATGAGAGTTGTACCCGAGGTTTTCCGCGCATCCCTCTTAGCTTTCAACTCCTTGAGATAGGTTGGACAATTCCTCATCCAATGTCCTATCTCACCACAACCAAAGCATGGATCCTCCGAGCTAACCTTTATCTTCTTCTCCTTTTCGTTGGTTGGTTCCGACTTTGCCTCCCCTTTGAATTTACCCTTGACGTGTCCCTTACCTTTGGCAACCTATGCCTTAGGTTCCGGGTGATGCCTATTCTTATTTCCACCTTCATTTATTGTGAGAACCAGTAAAACCCTTTTACTCATTCCCTCTTCGGCCGTCTTGAGCAATGCGTGATGCTCACTAATGCTCTTTTCCCATCCATTCAATTTATAATTCATAACAAAAGTCTCAAATCTTTTGGTTAGGCCATTAAGGATCAAATCCATGGCTAACTCTTCTGAGACGGGACAATTTAGCCGTTCAAGTCGATCAATGTGGCTTTTCATCTTAAGCACATATGATGAAACGGATTTGGTTTCTTCTATATAACATGCATGAAGCGCTCGAACCGTTTCGAAGCGTTCCACCCTAGCTTGAGTGAGGAACATTTCCTTAAGTTGGGTGATCAAGTCATATGCCCCATGATTTTTAAAATCCATTTGAATTTTGGGAATCATAGTTCCCAACATGAGGCAAGAAACTTGCACCGAATCCTCGGTGTGTTTCAACCATTCGTTATAGGCATCCAAGTCGTCAATGTTTGGTTCATCGGGAATAGGATCGTCCAATATGTAGGATTTTTTTCTTGCTTGAGAACAATTCTCAAGTTTCCATACCAATCCATAAAATTGTTGTAGTTAAGACGATCTTTATCAAGTATAGCTCATAGTGATAGATTATGCACGAGTGGGATAATTCCGTTAGGTGGATTGTTTGCGGCCATCTACATAATTTAACAAAGCTCAATTTTAGTATTTTCGATATCATTAAATTTTAATCGTTAATACCCTTTATGTCTCCAAGACAATTAAAGATTAAAATCTAGAACCCAATGTTATATCCACATAGCATGTAGGTGACTTTTATCCTACTATTGAATTAACAAGGTAGTCAACGTTTGACGATTGCAACACTTTGCAACTTCTAGTTTTATGGGATCGGTTAAACATCATATGTTTAGTTGGCATGTTTAATCCCATCAACACCTTTGTATGCCATGCTTTGGTGACTCTATTCACATGGTTTCCAAATCAAGTCGTCCTACTTACACACACATGTGAATTTGCACATACAAGTGGTTAGGTGACCTTTATCCCACAAATATGGCAAACCCTCCTCAAACTCACAAGTTTCCTCCAATGTGGTTAGGTGACCTTTATCCCACGTCGAGTTCCCAAGTGATTCGAGTGTTGTATAAAAGGATGGTGTTAAACTTGTTTTAAAAGGTATTTAAGTTTTCTAAATTCTAGATTGGAAAACTATTATGTACCTTGCATTTGCATGCATTCAAATGTATGGTACTTTGTATGAAAACCAATTTTCAAAGTTCCTTTTAATAAAACCTATTTTATTGTGAAATCATTAACCTTTAATAAAACCAATTTTATTACCTAATGATTTCTAAGTAACCAATTTTATGCAAGTTGTTGATTTTAAGTTTTAACAATCCATATGCAAAACAAAATATAAATCAACCAAACAAGCATAAATAAACAACCACAAGTCCATAACCATAGCCTCCTAAAATGACAACACTTTTTGACCGAAACAAGTGTGCCAAAAGGTCTCTCCTAAGGGACGAGAATGACACAAGGCATGTGTCAGTGAACTCCCACTTGATCCCGAATCCATATGCTTCAAGTGTCCACCTTGTGTTGTGACTCTTCCACTTTATTTGGGCTTCCATTTGGGCTCCAACTTCAGCTCCTAGCTACCATGGGCCCCCATGTTTGGGCCTAAATCCCATCTTGGACTATGAGGTCCATTAAGGCCCAAAACCAAAACCGTAACCTTGTTGCATCTTCTTTTACAAAAAACATATCCTAATATATTTTTCTCTAGTAAAAGAAATACAACTAATCTAATTATTATTACAAACCAATATGAAATGAATAAATAGATTACAAACCCAAATAAATGAATATTACAACCAAATTGAATAAATCGAATAAATCACAACACAAACACACATCCAAAAGGTCATGGCTAGGTTATGAACATCCAAATGCACATCCAAATATGCAAGGTCTTAGAAGACCAAAATGGTTCCCTTTAACCCATAAGACCTTCGGCCAATGCTAACCAAATCGAAAGTTTCGGGTTTTGTCCAAACAAAATAATTAATCATCCAAATGACTTTAAATCTTCAAGATTACCACATGCATGTAAACTATAATCTTGAAGAACCAAGGGGTAACCAAAATCCAAAAAACATTCGGCCATATGGTGAACCACACCATAAAACCCGAAAATTTTTAGATCTATAAGCGGCTCTTGATGCCATTGTTGGATTTTAACAAGATTATCAAAGTCATATAAACCCATTTATATGAAAAACGCAGTGGATTAATTAGTTTTAAATCTTGTTAGTTTGATAAATATAAAACCAATGTTATATAGATAAACCCAATGCCCGGATCCATATACAAAACACATGCTATCAAAACAACCATAGGGTGTTTTAGCATACTACCTTTCAAGAAGAAACTTGAAGAGGAGAATGATCTTGAATGACAAGTCTTCAATGTAAAATATCCTCAAACTTGTATACCCACAAGCCAATAACAAAATACCCTTGATTTGCTAGGATTTCACACTTGAAACTCTTTCTTGTTCTTCCTTGTTCTTGGCCGAATTCAAGAGAGGAAGAGAAAAGAAGTTTATTTGCAAATGTGTTGTGTTGGACAGAGAGAGAGAAAGAGTGCAACCGTTGCACACTTATCTTGGCCAATGTCTACACATGCATTATCTTGGAAGAGTATATATTATTAAATAGATGAAAGAGAGAGAGAGAGAGAGAGAAATATTCCCTCCCAAATATTTAAACTCTTTCAAATTATTTACTTATGTTATCTTTGTTACATAATAAAATGTAACATAACATGTTGTAAGTAACATGCATCATGTTATTTAACCAACTTAAATAACATTATAAAATATATCTCTCAAAATATAGATTATCCATATAATGTTTTTTACCACACAAGTGCAAATATTTAGAAACCCACTTTCTAAATGTCGTAAGTGTTGATATTTATTTATTAGATCATATCTTAAATAAATATCGTGGGTATTTGTCTAGCTTGTTATTGGGTATGACCCCACTTGGATCATAATGTACTAGCCACATTAACTCTAATATGTGTCTTGGGCAGATCGATTCCAACAGATAGAAGGTATGGGATAAAGATTGAGATTGAAATGAAGATGCCAAGGAGATGGATATGAACTCACATGTGGTGCACTGGTGCCATTAAGATAATAAGAATGACGGCTAAATAGCTTCAGGGTTTACTAAGCACACAATAATATATCTTTTTATTTCTTTTTACTTTTTTTAACTAGGTTATAGTTTTCATCTTTTATGTTAAAAGATTTTATCAAATTTGACCCTAAAGTTTAATCCTTGATCTTGTAACATTTGATGTAAAAAACTAATATTATATAATATATATAATATCATTTATGACTTCATCTGGCTCAATAACTGGCCCACCCTCCCGGTCCGACTTGTGACCCGGTAAGGAGATCAGGTCGATGTCCGATCTACGTCTGAAAATATTGCAATTTGTAAACTCAATAACCCACCCATTTAAATAGCCACCACCACTGAACATCATCACCACAACCGCCACCACCACGATCTCTCTCTCTCTCTCTTTCTCTATCTCTTTCACCTAAAAAACAAATGCTTCTTACCGGGTTTTTCTTTAATCAGTGGTTGTCACAAACACAGACCCTATACCCCGAGAGAGGAGTCGTGAACACGAGCGGTGTTATCAGTGTTTATTATTAAAATATTTAGTAGCGGAAAAATTCACTAAGATCGTAGTTAGGAAAAATCATCAGAGTTTAAAATCATTGTGATTCTTATTTCATAAACTGAGGATAAACGCCATATTAATGTAAACATAATTTTTATAGAGATACACCCTAATATAAAAAACATATTTATTTATTTATTCTGATGACAAGCCACTTATTTAAGTTGGAAGCTCGCATGCATCATTCATGTGTCTCCAACAAGTCACCTGAAACATGTTTTAAAATATATTATCAGCAAGAAATACTAGTGAGTACATTTATTTGTAAATAACAAATTTTTGATAGTTACAACATTAATATGTTTATACAGTTGTTTGCTTACAAGTTACCAAAAGGTACTTATAACTCGATCGTATGTGACTGTGGTCATATTACTTATTGGCTAACACGTGTCCAGTAAGTAACGTGTAATAGCCCATTAGGCAAGCCTTATATACAAAACCCCAATATACCAAAAGTAACCATCTCGTAAGTGTAAGATTTAATCACTATAATGTTATGAAAAACCTTTTGAAAATATTTTGAAAGCATCAGAAAACCAAACCAGTTGTCTCACGCAAAAGTGAGTTGTACAAAAATTTAAATGTATCTGCAACATCCCACCTACAACCGCACCATAATATTGTCCGCTTTGGCCGGAACGTACCACCATCGCCTCACGGATTTGCTTTTGGTTTCCCAGGTAGTCACCCATCCTCATACTCTCCCACATAAGCACGCTTAACTATGGAACACGCTTAACTGTGGAATTCTCCTCCCATCAACTACCATTAAGCGCCCAAAATGCGTTATGATGGGGAAGGTATCCACCTCCTTAAAAAGAAGGCTTAGTTCTCCTTCCCAACCGATGTGGGATGTCACAGTCTTGTAACATCCGGCCCTCGCACCACCAATATTGTCCGTTTTGACCACGAAGAGCTCACGGATTTGTTTTTGGATGCCTAGGTGGAGACTTACCAGGAGGTCACTCATCTTGCTACTACTTCCAGCTGAGCACGCTTAACTGCGGAGCTCTCCTCTCGTTCACTATCATTAAGCCACAAACACGTTGCTGATTTAAGAGGCGGAGTATTTACTTATGAACCAAAGATCTCACTTGTCCACGACCGATGTGGGATTTGTCTAGGATGTTACAAACACCCCCTTGGACTTATCGTCCTCAATGAGGTTTTCCCCCACCATCCCATCCAGGATGTGGGATTTGCCTAAAGTGTACCTCATGACACCCCCCGGGACTCACCGTCTCTAATGAGGTTTGCCCCACCATCCTGAACAACACAATAGTGGCTCTGATACCACCACTTGTAACATCCGGCCCCTCGCACCACGAATATTGTCCGCTTTGCCCACGAAGAGCTCACGGATTTGTTTTTTGTTGCCCAGGTGGAGACTTCCCAGGAGGTCACCCATCCTGCTACTACTTCCAGCTGAGTACTTTTAGCTGTGAAGCTCTCCTCTCGTCCACTACCATTAAGCCTAATACGCATTGGGATTTAAGAAGTAGGACATTTACTTATGAACCAAGGATCTCTCTTGTCCACGGCCGATGTGGGATTTTCCTAGGCTGTTAAAACACCCCCCTGGACTCATCGTTCTTGGTGAGGTTTGCCCCACCATCCTATCCAGAATGTGGGATTTTCCTAAGGTGTACCTCACGACACCCCCGGGGACTCACTGTCTCTAATGAGGTTTGCCTCACTATCCCGAATGGCACATGAGTGGCTTTGATACCACTTGTAACATCCGACCCCTCGCATCACCATTATTATCCGCTTTTCCCAAGAAGAGCTCACGAATCTGTTTTTGGTTGCCCAGGTGGAGACTTCTTAAGAGGTCACCCATCCTGCTACTTCCAGCTGAGCACGATTAACTGTGGAGCTCTCCTCTTGTCCACTATCATTAATCCCAAAACGCGTTGGTGATTTAAGAGGCGGAGCATTTACTTATGAAGCAAGGATCTCTCTTGTCCACGGCCGATGTGGGAATTTCCTAGGATGTTACAGTATCACCTTGAAGGTGTACAATTATGAAGCGTCTTCGTATTAAGCACCTAGTTAAACACAATGTATGTAAGGCCCCGAACCTGGTGCCCTACATTGGATGTTGGATTTACTCATCAAAACATTTCTAAATATTAGAGTGATTTAAAACTTTCACAAATATTAAAACCTCAACCATAAGTTAAAATATATAACATTCTTGTTTAAAACATTCAAATTGTCTTAACTTAAACCATCATAAATAAAACATCATGTCTTCCTTCTATAGACGCCAGCCACGCAGTTCCTACCATGTTCCTTCCTCAAGCCAGCTTCTTTAGCCTATCTACTTGTGTGCATACTAAAAGTCAGCTACGCTGAATGAGTTATAGTTAATCAGGAAACTTACATTACGTTCACATACTTACATATATGTATCCAGAGACACATACTACATACTTAACCTACTTAACATTCTTTCGTACATACATATGTGCATACCTTCATTCTTACCTTCATACATTCATTCTTTCTTACTTTCATACTTTCATATGTTCATGTACTTTTACATACATACTTATATGTTTTATAAAGAGCATTTTTCCCTATAACCTCACATATAGTATTAGGGTCTAACACCATCCTTTCACAAATATCATTAGGGTCTTTGACCCTCCTTTCACAGATATTATTAGGGTCTGTCACCCTCCTTTGACATATATTATTAGGATCTGCCACCCTCATTTCACATATATTATTAGGGTATGTCACCCTCTTTTCAAAAATATTATTATGTTCTGCCACCCTCATAACCATACAACCATACATACATTTCTTTATATATATATACATATACACACACACACACACACACACACTTTCATACATACTCCTAACCCTTTCTATATCATTCATAAAATATTCACATGTCATACACTTAGCACTCAAGGTAATTGTATTAACTAATCACATCTAGTATGCACATAACCCCGAGAACATAACAAGGAAACAAGTTTAGAAACTCACATGAGTCATATTTCTTTATGAGTTAACTATAATACCCCCACCTTAGATGCGCATGGCTAACTATGTAACAATTATAATATCAATTAACTACTTCTAACTAGATCATACTTCAAGGTTAGTGAAGCCCCTAACAAACGCGGGGTCAGGGGCAGCGCCCATGGTAGCGGAGTTCTAGAGACGGCAACCCCTAATATAGTCCAAGGGGCAGAGCCCTTGGCTGGGATTGAGTTGTGTCGAGTTTCGTTTAAGTCTTTACTAAAAACTTTATTTTCATTTAAGTCGAATTGAGTTTCATTTAAGTCGAATCAAGTCAAGTTTCATTTAAGTCGAATCAAGTTTCATTTATGTCAAATCGAGTTTCATTTAAGTCGAATCGAGTTTTAGTCGTGTCGAATTTCATTTAAGTCGAATCGAGTTTCATTTAAATCGAATCGAGTTTTAATCGAGTCAAATTTCATTTGAGTCGAATCGAGTTTCATTTTGATCCGATTCGTTTCATTTCGATTAAATTTAATTCATTCCGTTTCGATTCAATTCATTTCGTTTTGATTCGATTCATTTCAATTGATTCAATCCGATTCGATTCGTTTCGATTCGATTCGAGCATTCTTCAAGAATACGATTCAGCCCGATTTTCATGCCTTTTGCCATAATCGATTTCCTTCGACCCGTTCTACCATTATGACGAGTTCTAGTAGCCATTTTATCTTCTTGTTTTTAAGCGGTTCGAACGTCCCTCGTTCGTCTCATTCCAAACATATTGTTTATTTTAATGTTTATGTTTTTCTTACATGTTATGACATAATTTGCCTTAGTGCCAAATCTTAAAGCAAACCGTCATCTAAAACCTAACTTTTACACTAAGAACGTACCTTTTCCTTGTTCGGTTTGAGTTTGGCTCAATTCTGGTTTGAGCTTGACTTGAGCTAAGATCTTGGTGTGCTTCTTGGTCGTTCGGCGGTGATTGAAACACGAAAATAACTCGGTTTATCTTGGATCTTGAATCCGGTTGAGAGAGAGTGTTTGTGTGTATTTTTAAGTGTGTATGAGGCTAGGTGGTGGAATGTGGGTTTAGGGTTTTATGGAGGTTTATGGTTCTTATATAGGATAAGCCCATGGACCATAAGGCCCATAACCCTTCCCCTAGTCCATCTTTTATTTTCCAAGACCACACTTAAATTATTATTATTCATCATAGTTTAGATGAGAACACACAATTAAATAAACAAAATCCTTTTATTTAATATATCAAAGTAGGATGTTACAATGTAGTACATCTATATTAGAATAAACCGATAACCATAAAGATAATCATGAGATTAGAAATTTTGCATGATGACATAAAGCCTTACCTTGTTCAGGTACAGCTTTTGGATTCGTGTACTAGGATTCTTTTGATCGGATTGGCTATGACTACTCGAGGTATTATACAACATTCTTATGTAAGAACACGTGAGACAGATTAAAAGATTTTAAGACGAAAAATGAAGGTATGAATTCCTCTCCTTTTATAGTTGAAATTGGTTCCTTCGCTAATTGCGAAAACCACAAACAAAGGGTGGCGCATAGCGCGACGGAATATTAGGATTGTCGAGTCAGCCCTAGCTATGTCACATGGTGTACAACGTGTCTGTTTTAGTCAAAAATCGGTTTTAAGGATTATGCAACCAAATTGATATAGTGAGGTATAGTGCTTGTATAATAACAATTAATATGTAGCAAAAGTAGATATGGACACAGATTACAAGGAAAAGCCCTTGATCGATTAAGGATCGCCGGCACAAAAATTTCGCGTGATGACAAATGTCTATCACCACTATATTAACCAAGAAATAGTGTTACAATGGTGGATCTTAAGATCGGTGAATACAATAAAGCTAAGTGTAAGTGATAGCAGCTGGAATAATCTCTGCGAACTGTGGTGTGTAAGTTGTGTGTAACCTAGGCCGATCATAGCTCAATTAATATACAAAAGATAACAAACTACTTTCCCTACAAATTCGCCATTATCGCCATGATACGTTGCACCTTTTTGACCACGTGCTAAACTCCATGAACATGCGAATGAGTAGGTAGACTTAGTCCCATAGCCGTTGTATCTGTTAAATACAACACCATTAAAAAAGACACAACTGTTAGTGGATTAGTACTGAGGATCCTTGATCCTGCGTAACCTAGAACATATCTTAAGGATAACTAATCCAAAAGTCACATGAGAATAACATATCCTCAGCACAAAAATATGTGACCTAACAATTTCCCCCCAAAATGGCAGTTATGAGTAGATAACCGTTGTCATTTTGAATTTAAATCACCTGTAAAAAGAAGTTTATATGTGACAGGTTATAATTATCACCTATCCTGTTTTACCATCTCCCGCCTATAAATGCGACTACTTGACTTCTTTTATAATCACATCTCGACAGTCATCAGGTATCCTTACCTCTCCTTTCTCCTCTTTCATTTTCTTTTAATAATGTTTACTAATTCTGTTTCGTCTTCCTCCGAGCAATCGGAATCAAGTGACCTCCGATCTCAAGGTTTCCTTACTCATCCTTCATCGGAAATGTTAGAGCAGATATTTTTGATACTGAGGATATGTTATTCTTGATGACAGATCTGGATCAATTATTCTTCTAAAGGGTTCCGGAGCTGTGATAGGATCAAGGATCTTCACAACTTAGTATTATTAACAATTGTCTCTTGTGTGTAGGTTGTTATATAATAATAAAACGGCTCTAAGACTCAGTCCACCGCCTAATTCGCTACATGGAATTCTCGAGCACGTGGTCAAATGCATAAAGGAAGAGAGTGGAGAAGATGGCGGATTAATAGGGAATATTGTTAGTTAGTATTTTCTTTATAATATCGAGTTAACGATTAATTAGATATCACTTGTATTCTCACACACTAGAGCAAAACTCGTAATTCTCTCTACACACTAGCATTCATTGTAACATTGATCGTAATCTCCAAAACACTTGTAACCTTTTTGTGATTAATAAATTGGTGATTGACGAGTTGTCATCACCCGTGGTTTTTTTCCTTTGATCTAAACAAGATCAAGGGGTTTTTCCTCGCAACAAATCACGGTGTTCATCTCAATTTCGTTCATACAATTATTATTGTCATCATAGCACTAGACCTCACAATTACAGATTTGGATACATTATCCTTAGCAGATTTTTGTCCAAAACAATTTGCGCCCACCGTGGGGCAATTGGTGCTATAATCTAGAAAATACCCTATTGATATTCAACTTTTCACTACCTATATCAATCTCAATGGCCTCTCAATAAACCTCTGCTTCATCAACCATGCCATCTTCGGCTCCTCTCTCCTCAAGAACTTTGCCACCGATGCCTCCTCCATTGACGGGAGCACCAAGGGCTGCTGCTTCTAGGAACAAGACACAACTACCAGTCTTCCAGAGCTCGAAAACTACCGCTACCACTTCGGTAGCTAATACTAACAATGCTATTTCTAATATGTTTTCACAGGTTAACGCATACATGGAGAAACAGAACAAGACTAACCAGAGGATCCTTTGGGAGATAGAAGATCTCAAGAGGACGAAGAGGCCAGTAGAGGATCAGACTCCTCTAGAGCCTAGGATGCTGGATTTCACTACTCCAGGATCCTTGGCTCAACATGCGCAAGGATCATCCATCCTTCAACAGGGGTCCATGGGTCAGTTAGCTCAAGGATCCCCAACTTTTTAGCAACGATCATCCATCCTTCAACCGGGGTCCATAGGTCTATCAACTCAAGGATCCTCAACTTTTTCGGCGAGGATCATCCATCCTTCAACCGGGGTCCATGAGTCAGTTAGCTCAAGGATCCTCAACTTTCTAACAAGGATCATCCATCCTTCAACCGGGGTCCTACGGGTCATATCTTCAAGGATCCCTCAATTCTCAACCATTGGGACCCTTTGTCCACAATCAAGGATCCTTCTTCCAGGATCAAGGATCCTCAGGGGTTCAACATCAACGATCCTCTGAGGTCCATGAAGGAGATATAATCCTTATGCAGACCGTAGCTTCGGGTGTACCAACTTCTATAGCAGACGCTTCTTACCTCAGCCACTCTTCTGGAATACCGACCTTTACACAACAAAGAGGTAACACGTATAATCCTATATCCTTAGGTGCTAACCATGGTTCAATGCAAGACGCAGGTATCAACCAAGCTATGGCTAAGGAACTGCAGAAACTCAAGGATATGATATCCAGCGTACCAGGGGTGATCCGTCCAATTCCTGAGATACCGGAGGGAAGCCACAAGTTATCCATATTTGCTCTACCAATTTGTGACGCGGAGATCCCGAAACGCTTTCAAACCCCCAACATGAAGACTTATGACGGGACCACTGATCCTGAGGAGCATATAGCCCATTACAGGGAAATGATGGAAATTAATCCAATCCCTGAGAGGCTCAAAGAGGCTTGTCTATGCAAAGGTTTTGGAGCCACACTATCAGGATTTGCTTTGAAATGGCTGCTAAGTCTTCCTCCCTTTTCTGTTACTTATTTCTCACACTTAGTTAACTTGTTCAACAGTCAGTTTTCCTGTAGCAGGAAATTTAAGAGGTTAACTAGTGATTTATACCGCGTTATCTAACCAAGTGATGAATCCCTTAGGGATTTTGTTACAAGGTTTGGCAAGGAAGCTCTAGAAATCCCTAATATTGACATGACTACTGCTGTTGAAGCATTCAATATGGGAATTCATAAGGGCTCCCCCTTTTATGATGATCTTGTGATGACTCCTTGCAGGACTTTAGATGAAGTAAGGAACACAACATTGAGGTTCATACGGCTGGAAGACGAGAAAAAGATCCAGGAACGGTTAGGGGCTCAAACGAAGCAAGAATCCCCTGACAAGAATAAAGGATCCTCATACGGAAACAACAATTCGAAACCATACTCCAAATTCAACAATCAAAACGTTCGAGCTGTTGAAGAAGATGATGATGAGGATTATCCCAGCATTTCAGAATATTGCTTCTCCGTAGACACCCATGGCTTGATTTGTGCCATGAAGGATCTAGGGGAGAAGGCAAGGTGGCCCCGAAAAAACGAGAAGTCAACCACCTTCAGAGACAAATCCAAATGGTGTGCCTTCCATGACGATTTTGGCCACATAACGGACGATTGCATCGGTTTGAGGAGGGAAATCGGATACCTCCTAAGCAAGGGCCACTTTATGGAATTGTTGGGAAGAAAGAAGTCCAGGATCCAGGATCCTGAAGAGGCTCCCCAAAAGGAAACTCCAACCCCACCAGATGCTCCAGTGATCAACTTCATTTCCGGTGGCTCAGACATATGAGGAACTTCTTTCTCAGCAGCTAAAAGGCTGTCCAAGGAGACCAAGTTGGATAACGAGGAACGACCGGTTATATCACCACCTTGACAACAGACAAAAGGATCTTCTTTGATGAAGAAGATAAATCAACCATACAGGATCCTCATCATGACAGTTTGATTGTTACTTTGTTTATTGCTAACCATTATATATGCAGGATCCTTGTCGATGGTGGAAGCTCGGTTAACATCATCCAACATGATATCCTTCAGAAGATGAACATCCCAGATTCAGAAATAATCCCGAGGACATCGGTGTTAGTCGGCTTCGGTGGAGAGACCAAGAAGACATTGGGGAACATCAAACTCCCAATATACATCGAAGGGTTAAATTCTTACCAAAACTTTTGTGCTATAGATAACCTTTCTTATTGCAATATTATTTTAGGCAGGCCTTGGCTACATGGGATGAAGGCAGTGGCCTCTACTTACCATAAATGCATCAAACTACTAACCCCTTGGGGAGTAGTAAGGATAGATGGTGACCAAGTCGAAGCCAAGAACTACTACTCTTCATTAATGAAGCCAGCAGCTAAACAAACGATAGTATAGCATCCACAGCAACATGCTAGGGACGTGCTGGAAGCTAGTGAGAAGGACTTAAAGGAAGTATCCTTGGACCCCGAGGATCCAGATGTGAAAGTGTTCCTATGATCCAGGACCCCTAGTGAGATCGAGGAGGATATAATATCCTTCCTAATACGAAGAAAGTCCATGTTTACCTTCAAACATTCAGACATGACAGGTATTTCTAAGGACGTAATTACTCATAAGTTAGGCCTTGATTTATCTATTAAACTCATCCATCAGAAGCGAAGGAAATTCACTCCTGAGAGGAACACGATCATACAAGAAGAAGTTGAAAAAATTCTTAAGGCCGGTATGATCAGAGAGGTTAAGTATCCTCGATGGTTAGCTAATGTGGTTGTTGTTTCTAAAAAAGAATGTAAAGTGGAGGGTGTGTGTCGATTTTACAGATTTAAACAAGGCATGCCCCAAGGATCCTTTCCCATTGCCACATATAGATTCCATGGTGGATGCAACGACAGGATATGAGATGCTCACCTTCATGGATGCTTCCTCTAGATTTCAACAAATTCAGATGGAACCATCCGATCAAGAGGATACAACGTTCATGACTCCTACCGGCATATACTGTTATATTGCTATACCGTACGGACTAAGAAATGCAGGATCAGTATGGCAAGACCATGGAAGTCTACATAGTTGACATGGTGGTGAAATCAAAGAGAGCTGAGGATCACCTCAGAGATTTTGAATAAGCTTTCAACATTCTGGATCAGTACAACATGAAGTTGAATCATTCAAAATGCCATTTTGGTGTCAAAGCTGGAAAGTTCCGAGGATACATGGTGACCAAAAGAGGAATAGAGGCAAGCCCTGAGCAAATAGAAGCCATCATCAACTTGAAGTCTCATGTGAATGCTAAGGATGTCCAGAGGTTGACGGGAAGAATAGCTGCTCTCAACAGATTTATTTCCAGGTCCTCGGAGAAGTGCAAAGACTTCTGTGACATCCTCAGGAAGAATAAGAAGTTTGAATGGACTGAGAAGCATGAAGTCGCCCTAAAAGCCTTAAAGGATTACTTATCCTCAGCACCAGCTCTGATGAAGCCTGTGGATGGAGAATCCTTATATCTATACCTTGATGTTTCAGGAAATGCAGTCCTTGTCAAGGATCATGAAGGTGAACAGCATCCCGTTTATTATGTAAGTAGGAGTCTTTTAGATGCGGAAGCCAGGTACTCTCATTTAGAAAAATTAATCCTTGCACTCATTATGGCTTCTACTAAATTGAGACATTACTTTGAAACACATACCATTATTTTGAGAACTAATTATCCTGTTAAGAATGTGCTTAGCAAACCAGCGTTGTCAGGAAGAATGGCCAAGTGGGCTGTGAAGCTGAGTGCATATGATATTCAGTATGAGCCTAGAACAGCCATCAAATCGCAAGCACCTAGCAAACTTTGTGGCTGATTTCAGCAGTGATATGCAAAAGGAAGCTGATTTAGAGGTCTAATAACTAGAAGAAACCAAGGATTCTTGGATCCTCTTCACAGATGGAGCTGCCAACGTAAGAGGGACAAAATTAGGTATCCTACTAAAATCTCCAAAGGGGCGCATATTACCCCAGTATATAGCCTATGAATTCCAAGTAACGGACAAGGAGGTACAGTATGAAGCTCTGATCATAGGTTTACAATTAGCTAAGTATATGAGGATCAGGTATCTTCAAGTATATATAGATTCATTGTTGATTGCTAACCACTTTAATGGCTCATATGTTGTTTAAAGGAGAAAAACTAATTAAATATCTAGATGTTGTGAAAGAATTAGCAAAATCCTTCGAATTGTTTAGCATTGTACAAGTACCAAGGGAAGAGAATGCTGGGGCAGAGGACTTGGCAAATTTAGCCTCATCCTTAAAAATCCAGAAAACACGAAGATCCCAATCATTCATATACTCTGGCCATCAGTAGGAGAACAAGAAGTCGGATAGATAACAACTGGCAAACAGATTATACTCTGGGATCCATTATACTCAAATAGTCAAGGATCCTGGATCCTACCGATCAAAAAATACATTCAAACTGGAGAAGATTCCAGCCACGGAGAATCCTACATATTTCAAACTCAAGGTATCACAATAAATTTTATTAGATGATACGCTAGGAAATCTCTTGCAGGTCCATACTTGAGGTGTATCAAGGATCCTGAAATTCAAGAGGTGCTCAAATACTTTCATGAAGGTGATTGTGGTAATCAAACTGGAGGTAGAGCCCTATTCTCAAGGATTCTGAGAACATGATACTATTGGACAACCATGAAGAGAGACGCCATGAAATATTCAAAGAAGTGTGATGCTTGTCAAAGGCATGCAAACATCCTACATCAACCAGCAGAACCTATGTATCCTATATCCTCATCATGGCCTTTCATGAAGTGTGTAACGTCCTAAATATTATAATATTAAATAAGAAAGATTTCGTTAAGTTTTCGAGCGTTAAATAATATTAGCTAGTGTTTAATAAAAGATCATGGACTTGGACTAATTATGATGGATTAAAGGGAATAGGCCTTAGGTCCACGGGCTTTAAGGGATATAAATATCCCCTTAAACCATACTAAAACCCTAACTATCATTTCCATCTTTCATAAATCTCTACACACTCAAAACACACACACATCCTACACCCCTATATACGGCCGAGCGGGAGAGGCGAGATCCGAGCCAAACGAACATCGATTCTTGATAGATCCTCATAGTGCAAGATAGATACAAGACCTAAACTTCGTAACCAAGCTAAACTGTAACCGTAAAACACGTAAAGGTATGTTCTTGACCTTAAAGTTCACGTTTTTATGAACGGTTAACCTTGAAACCCGAACCTAGGATAGATCGGGTATAAACGAGTATTAAAGTAGTGAACTTGATGCTAGGACAAACCTAATAAACCCATAAACATGTACGGTTCGTTTAAGATAAACCGTAGATCTTGTATTGAACGTTTTTTAAATTAAAGGTCCAAACTTTATATGTTTTCGGGCCAAATCATATCCAAAAAGACCATGGAAATGAGCACGGGTTTGCCTAATACTATATTCAAGAATTTCGATGAAACAAAGATGATTATGGGGGGGTTAAGTTAGACCAGCGGCTGCTGCAGGGCAACTTCGCCTGCAGCTAAGCTCGCTGCAGAACTTCGCTACATGCAAGTTCGCTGGTGGCCAACTTCGCTACATGCTAAGTTTGCTGGTGGCTAACTTCGCTTGTATAAGTATGCTTACAGTTTATTTCGCCTCACATAAGTTCGCTTGTATATAACTTCGCTTGTATATAAGTTCGCTGATGTTAAGTTCGCTCGAAATAAGTTCGCCACTGACATATTCGCTAAACAAATCAAATAGTGAATCAGACTTAATTCGTTATGAGGAATGACTTAACGAATTAGAAAATAAATTAAAATCCTAGTGGAAAATGTGTTAAGACAGTTAATGGAAATAAAATTTTTAAGGGAGCTTAAAATGTGTTAAGGCAGCTTAACCCCAGCCAAAGGCTCTGCCCCTTGGACCCCGCTAGGGGCTGCCGCCCCTAGAACCCCGCTGCCAGGGGCGCTGCCCCCGGACCCCCGTTCGCTGAGGGTTATGATTGGACTAGAAACGCAAGATGAGTAGTGATAGTTAATTGATGCATATAATTATTATACAGTTAGCCGTGCCCAACTGAAGAAAGGAATAACTATTAACGGTGAACGTAAACGACTTCAGGTGAGTTTCTAGCCCCACTTCCTTGTTATGTTTTCAGGGTTGTGTGCTTACTTGATGTGATAGTTAATACGATTTCCTTAAGTGGTAAGTGTATGCCTTGTATGATTTATGTATGATGATTGCTTGACAGTGCGTGAACGATCTTCGGATATTGCAAGTACCGTTAGATGGTAGTTAAGGATATGATTGATATGTATGATGTAAGATATGATGTATGTATGAATATATATGATGTATGACATGTTGATGGTACATGAACGCTCTTCGGAGATTGCACGTATTGTCAAGGAAAGTATGCAAGAGCAGGTATGGTACGGTTGCATGAAACAAAGGGACCAGGCCCTAATAATATCTGTGATGGTAGGGACCAGACCCTAATAATATCTGTGATGTTAGGGACCAGACCCTAATAATATTTGTGATGTTGGGGACCAGACCCTTATAATATTTGTGAAGTTAGGGACCAGACCCTTATAATATATGTGAGGTTATAGGGCGGAAGGCTCTTTAAATAGGATGGATAGTTATATATGAAGAGTAAGTATGATTAATGTACACCCCTTGGGGCACGGGTGCAAGTATGAGAACAGATTGTATGTTGTATGATTAACTAGAACTCACTCAGCGTAGCTGACTTTTAGTATGCACGCAGGTGAGTAGATTGAGGCAGCTTGCATAAGAGGGAGCACATGGCATGAACTTGAAGAAGCTGGCATCTCAAGAAATGTTATGTTATTCTAAAGACAATGTTTTATGTTTTAAATAATTTGAATGCCCGTTAAGACAACAAAGTATGGTTTTGTAATATGATGGTTTGAATGTTTTAATATTCCGCGAATGTTTTTATTAACTCTGATATTATAAACTGTGTTCATGAGTAAATCCAACATCCAAATGTGAGGCACCGGTAACGGGGTCTTACAAAGTGGGGCATGGATATTGTGGGTAAACTACCTAAGGCACCAGGAGGAAAAGTATACATGCTTGCGATGACTGATTACTTTTCAAAATGGATAGAAGGAGAAGCTTTTGTTCAAGTACGCGAAAAAGAGGTGATATCTTTCATTAAAAGAAATATTATTACTAGATTTGGTATCCCTTCAGAAATTATTTGTGACAATGGTTCCCAGTTTATCGGGAAAAGAACCACCAACTTTTATGACATTTGGGGCATAAAGATGATTACTTCAACTCCAGTGGATCCTCAAGCTTATGGCCAGGCAGAATCAAGCAACAAAATAATCATCAATAACTTGATGAAGAAATCAGGATCCAAGAAAGGAAAGTGGGCCGAAGAGCTACCTTATGTTCTTTGGGTTGATAGAACAACACCCAGGAATGCAACAGGCCAAACATCCTTCTCATTGGTGTTTGGGTCAGAAGCAGTAATCCCTACAGAGATGGTGGTTCCTACAGCCAGAACCAGCATCCGTGATCCTGAGGTCAATAAAGAAATCCCCTTCGGGCATGGGTGCAAGTATAAGAACAGATTGTATTTTGTATGATTAACTAGAACTCACTCAGCGTAGCTGAGTTTTAGTATGCACGCAGGTGACTAGATTGAGGCAGCTTGCATAAGAGGAATCACATGGCATGAACTTGAAGAAGCTAGCATCTCAAGAAATGTTATGTAATTCTAAAGACAATGTTTTATGTTTTAAATAATTTGAATGCCCGTTAAGACAACAAAGTATGGTTTTGTAATATGATGGTTTGAATGCTTTAATATTCCGCGAATGTTTTTATTAACTATGATATTATAAACTGTGTTCATGAGTAAATCCAATATGTGAGGCACCGGTAACAGGGCCTTACAAGTTGGTATCAGAGCAAAGTTCTAGATATTTAAGCATCCTACATGCTTAGACTCGAACAGATAATGGGATTAAAGTAAGAAAAGAAAAAAGATGCCAGTTCAAGAATGTCATGTGTAAATCAAGCAGCATGCTCAGTAAAGGTAAAGTATATGTTAATTGCTAGAGAAAGGATATGTTGGTAATAGAGATAGGGTTTATTGATTGCTTGATTGTTTAACTGCTTAAGATTATATTAGCAAAAATGGAATCATAAGAGGAAGTGTATAGGACACGGAAAGTAACGTGATCAGCTAATTGCAACTGGCCACTGTTATTACCTGTTAGCCTTGCTATCCTTGTACTAAATAGTTCCTTGAGTGATGATGTTTGTGTTTTCCCTTTTAGAATACGATGAGTGGAGCTGGAGAGATTGCAGGAGCTAGAGGCCGCACTGGACGTCGTGCAGGCCACGTCGTGTCCGACAACTTTCGGTTGAAACAGCTTCCAACACCGGAGACGAGAGAAGCACAGCTGGAGGAAACCCGAACAAAAATGAAAGGGTTCAACTGGATCCCGCAATCCAAGCAGCTATTGTTCAAGCTGAGCCACTGCTGTGAAGAATATGACTCTTGGAGGGTCTGTTGGAAGCCGTGAAGGAACTGCTAAAGGGGCAGGAGGTGATGGTAGGAGAGACGAATAAGAAGAGAGGGAGGCCCCGAGTGGGGTTAATTTTGTGAAAGCCGATGGCGGGAAAAGAGGCCGAGGTGGGTGCAACTATAAGTCCTTCAAGGGTTGTGACCCGCCGAAGCTGTCCAGTTTGGGAGACGCAATCGCTACTCTTCAATGGATAACCGCCATGGATAAGATTATCCGAATTAGCGAGTGTTGTCCCAACCAAGCTGTGGGTTATGCCACTCAATCAGTCGGTGATGAGGCTATGTATTGGTGGGAAAGTGTGGAGCAGAGGAAGACTCGAGACGAGGTTAAGGCCAGGAAGTGGGAGGATCTGAAGGAGTTAGTGATGAAGAGATTCTGTGCTGATGCAGAGGTAGAAAAGGTTGAGATGAAGTTCTTAAGTCTGAAGGCGGGTAAGATGACACACCGGGAATACCTCACTAAATTCAACCGTCGGTCAAGGTTGGTGCCGGATATGGTAGACACTGAGGCCAAGCGGATCAAATGTTACCTTAGGGGACTGCCACAGAACATTCGCGTCTTGGTCAAGGCGGGTAGACCAGGTACTTTTGATTCTGCTGTGGGGCTTGCAGAAACGGTTTATGAGGACTTGGCAAATGAGGTGGTTATGGAAGAGAAGAAATAGAAGAAGTGGGTCGCTCCTTCCAAACGAACTGGTACTCAGTTATGGAAGCCCAAGAACAAGCAACCAAGAGTTTGGGAAAGGAAGTCGTGTAAGACCTGCGGAAAGATGCATGGTGGTGAGTGTAAGTGGGGTAAGAGTTCTGATGTGTGTAATAAGTGTGGAAAGGCTCATGGTGGGGAATGCAGGATGGGGTCGAATGCATGTTATAAGGGCGGGAAGGTAGGGCACTATGCTAATGAATGTGATGCAAAACCCGCATGCTACAAATGTGGTAAGATGGGTCATATGGCGAGGGAGTGTACTGATGGTGGAGCTGGAGGTAGTGGAAAGAAAGATGCTGATCAGGCTAGGCCAAGAACTATAGCCTACATGCTGAGCCAAGAACAAGCCAAGCAGATTCCGGATGTCGTCACTGGTACGTTTTTAGTAAACGGTATTACCGCTTCAGTATTATTTGATTCGGGTGCGAATAGAGTTTTGTAGCTACACCATTTAGTAAACTACCTAAAATGAAATGTTGCCGAGTGTCTGAAACTTTTATAGTAGTAACCGCTAGTGACACTTCGGTTAAAATAATGAAAATGGTTAGGGACTGTAAGATAGAGTTGGAGGGACATGAGTTCCCTGTTACCTTGTACGTTATAACCTTAGGAGAGTTCGATGTAGTTTTGGGCATGGATTGGTTATCTGAGTTTGAAGCTCAGATAGTATGTAAGTGTATGATAATAAGGTTAAAGTCTTTGGATGGTAGTGAGGTGACGGTTTATGGTGGTAAGGAAAGTTCGGGGCTTAATGTCATTTCGATGATAAAAGCCGAGGGTTTGTAAAGGCGAGGGTGCGGTGCCTACCTGGCGTATGTTGTCAAAGTTACGGTCGAGACAAAAGAAATGAAAGATGTTCCTATCGTGTGCGACTACCCAGAAGTATTCCCAGAGGATCTTCCGGGGTTGCCACCGGAGTGAGAGATAGAATTCCAGATAGATTTAGTACCAGGAGCCCACCCGTCGCGAAAGCTCCTTACCATTTAGCGCCGTCCGAGATGAAAGAACTGATGTCCCAACTGCAAGAACTCCTCGACAAAAGTTTCATAAGACCAAGTGTTTCCCCGTGGGGCGCACCGATGTTGTTCGTAAAGAAGAAGGATGGAAGCATGAGAATGTGCATAGATTATCGCGAGCTGAATAAGCTGACGATGAAGAATAGGTATCCTTTGCCAAGGATTGATGATCTGTTTGACCAACTGCAAGGTTCAAGTTGGTTCTCACGGATAGATCTCTGATCAGGCTATCATCAGCTGAAAGTGAAAGAGGCAGACATCCCTAAAACAGCGTTTCGGATACGGTATGGACACTACGAGTTCCTCGTGATGTCATTCGGTCTAACGAATGCTCCCACATCATTTATGGACATGATGAATAGGGTATGTCGACCTATGTTGGATAAATCGGTAATCGTCTTTATTGATGGCATATTGATTTATTCAAAGAATGAGACTGATCATGCCGATCATTTAAGGGAGGTATTGGAGACTCTGAAGAAGGAGAAGTTGTATGCTAAATTTTCGAAGTGCGCGTTCTGGTTGCAAGAAGTGCAATTCCTAGGACACGTGATTAATCCGGAAGGGATTATGGTAGACCCCGCAAAGATTGAAGCGATAACAAATCGGAAGACTCCGCAGAATCCGACTGATATACGAAGCTTCTTAGGGTTAGCTGGCTACTATAGGAGATTCATCGAAGGTTTCTCCAAGATAGCCGCACCGTTGACCGGTATGACCCAAAAGTCGGTAGTATTCAGTTGGGGAAAGTTCCAAGAAGAAGCATTTGAAGAGTTAAAAAAGGCTCACACAAGCACCAATCCTTGCTCTGCCCGATGGTGACGAGGATTTAGTTGTTTGTGCTGATGCCTCGCATCAAGGATTAGGTTGCGTGTTGATGCAACGAGGAAAAGTGATAGCCTATGCATCTAGACAGTTGAAAGTCCATGAGAGTACTTATCCGACGCATGATTTGGAACTAGCGGCAGTTGTACATGCTCTCAAGATTTGGAGACACTACTTGTATGGTACTAAGTGTACTATCTACACCGACCATAAGAGCTTGAAGTACTTATTTGAGCAGAAAGAACTGAATATGACGCATAGAAGGTGGTTAGAGCTGATAAAAGATTACGATTGTGATATAAAATATTACCCCGGTAAAGCTAATGTGGTCGCTGATGCGCTAAGTCGTAAGAATGAGGAGGTCATTGCAACAGTGAAGTCCTACCATCTGATTATGAACTCAAGCCTTTTTGAAGAAATCGTCAAGGTGCAGACAGAAGTACTAGCTGATGAAGGGTTAGTGAAAAAGGAAAGAATTTACGGCCAGTAAGATGAGTTGACGGAAAACACTCATGGCGTTAAGACTAGATTTGATTGCATGTGGATCCCATGCCGTGGAGATCTTAGAGGTCTAATCTTAGATGAAGCTCATAAGTCAAGATACTCGATTCATCCAGGATCCAACAATACCAAGACCTGAAAAGAGACTACTGGTGGCCAGGAATGAAGAATGATGTGGTGGATTAAGTTAGTAAGTGCTTAACCTGTTTACAAGTCAAAGCCGAACATCAGAAGCCTTATGGGAAAATACAACCGCTTGAGATACCTGAGTGGAAATGGGAACACATCACCATGGATTTCATAACTAAGCTACCTCGTACAGCTAAGCATCATGATACCATTTGGGTGATAGTGGACCGTTTGACCAAAAGTGCTCACTTTCTGCCCATACGAGAAGCCATCTCGTCCGAAACATTAGCAAGTTTGTTCATCAAAGAGGTTGTAGCTAAGCATGGAGTGCCACTGTCAATCGTGTCCGATAGAGACACTCGATTCACTTCGAGGTTCTGGAAGAAATTCCATGAAGCTATGGGAACAAGATTGAATATCAGTACGGCGTATCATCCTCAAACTGATGGGCAGTCTGAAAGGACGATCCAGACCCTTGAGGATATGCTACGAGCTTGTGTTTTAGACTTTGGAGGAAGTTGGGATGATCATCTTCACCTAGCAGAGTTCTCCTACAAAAATAGCTACCATTCAAGTATTGGTATGCCGCAGTTTGAGATGCTTTACGGTAGATGATGTAGAACCCCGGTATGTTGGGGAGAAATTGGTCAGAAGGAGATGGGAAGTCTAGAGGTTGTGCAAGAAACCTCATCAAAGTTTGATCAGATCCAAGCAAGAATGAAAGCTGCTCAAGACAGATAGAAGTCGTATGCTGATAAGCGGCGATGACCGATTGAGTTTGACGTTGGTGACAATGTGATGCTCAAGGTCTCTCCTTGGAAAGAGATTATCCGTTTTAGGAAAAGAGGGAAGTTGAGTCCGAGGTACATCGGACCGTTTAAAATCTTAGATCGTGTGGGTGAAGTAGCTTATAAGCTGGATTTACCTGATGAGTTAGAGGGAATTCATTCAACCTTTCATGTTTCTCATCTGAGGAAGTGTCTAGCTGATGACACGTCTCACGTGCCATTAATGGACATCGAGGTTGATGAACAGCTTAACTATATCGAGCAATCGATAGAGATTGTTGATCACAAGGAGAAGCAGCTTCGCCACAAGGTTATACCTTTGGTAAAAGTAATATGGAAGCATCGCAAGGGATCATATGCTACTTGGGAAGATGAGGATGAGATGCGCAAGTTCTACCCTAGTCTGTTTAAGTAATAGTTAGGTTTCGGGGACGAAACCTCTTTAAGGAGGGAAGACTTGTAACGTCCTAAATATTATAATATTAAATAAAGAAAGATTTCGTTAAGTTGTCTAGCGTTAAATAATATTAGCTAGTGTTTAATAAAAGATCATGGACTTGGACTAATTATGATGGATTAAAGGGAATGGGCCTTAGGTCCACGGGCTTTAAGGGATACAAATATCCCCTTAAACCATCCTAAAACCCTAACTATCATTTCCATATTTCATAAATCTCTACACACTCAAAACACACACACATCCTACACCAATATATACGGCCGAGAGGGATAGGCGAGATCCGAGCCAAACGAACATCGATTCTTGATAGATCCTCATAGTGCAAGATAGATACAAGACCTAAAGTTCGTAACCAAGCTAAACCTTAACCGTAAAACACGTAAAGGTATGTTCTTGACTTTAAAGTTCACGTTTTTATGAACGGTTAGCCTTGAAATCCGAACCTAGGAGAGATCGGGTATAAAAGAGTATTAAAGTAGCGAACTTGATGCTAGGACGAACCTAATAAACCCATAAACATGTACGGTTCGTTTTAGATAAATCGTAGATCTTGTATTGAACTTTTTTGAAATTAAAGGTCCAAACTTTATATGTTTTCGGGCCAATTCATATCCAAAAAGACCATGGGAATGAGCACGGGTTTGCCTAATACTATATTCAAGAATTTCGATGAAAGAAAGATGATTATGGGGGGTTAAGGTAGACCAGCGGCTGCTGCAGGGCAACTTCGCCTGCAGCTAAGCTCGATGCAGAACTTCGCTACATGCAAGTTCGCTGGTGGCCAACTTCGCTACATGCTAAGTTCGCTGGTGGCTAACTTCGCTTGTAAGTACGCTTACAATTAAGTTCACCTCACATAAGTTCGCTTATATATAACTCCGCTTGTATATAAGTTCACTGATGTTAAGTTCGCTCGAAATAAGTTCGCCACTGACATGTTCGCTTAACAAATCAGATAGCGAATCAGACTTAATTCGTTATGAGGAATGAGTTAACGAATTAGAAAATAAATTAAAATCCTAGTGGATAATGTGTTAAGGCAGCTTAACCCCAGCCAGGGGCTCTACCCCTTGGACCCCGCTAGGGGCTGCCGCCCCTAGAACCCCCCTGCCAGGGGCGCTGCCCCCGGACCCCCGTTCGCTGAGGGTTATGATTAGACTAGAAACGCAAGATGAGTAGTGATAGTTAATTGATGCATGTAATTATTATACAGTTAGCCGTGCCCAACTGAAGAAAGGAATAACTATTAACGGTGAACGTAACCGACTTCAGGTGAGTTTCTAGCCCCACTTCCTTGTTATGTTTTCGGGGCTGTGTGCATACTCGACGTGATAGTTAATACACTTACCTTAAGTGGTAAGTGTACGCCTTGTATGATTTATGTATGATTATTGCTTGACGGTGCGTGAACGATCTTCGGATATTGCATGTACCGTTAGGTGGTAGTTAAGGATATGATTGATATGTATGATGTAAGATATGATGTATGTATGAATATATATGATGTATGCATAATGTATGTATGATATGTTGATGGTACATGAACGCTCTTCGGAGATTGCACGTATTGTCAAGGAAAGTATGCAAGAGCAGGTATGGTACGGTTGCATGAAACAAAGGGACCAGGCCCTAATAATATCTGTGCTGGTATGGACCAGACCCTAATAATATATGTGATGGTAGAGACCAGACCCTAATAATATATGTGATGTTGGGGACCAGACCCTTATAATATCTGTGATGTTAGGGACCAGAACCTTATAATATATGTGAGGTTATAGGGCGGAAGGCTCTTTAAATAGGATGGATAGTTATATATGAAGAGTAAATATGATTAATGTACACCCCTTGGGGCACGGGTGCAAGTATGAGAACAGATTGTATGTTGTATGATTAACTAGAACTCACTCAGCGTAGCTGACTTTTAGTATGCACGCAGGTGAGTAGATTGAGGCAGCTTGCATAAGAGGGAGCACATGGCATGAACTTGAAGAAGCTGGCATCTCAAGAAATGTTATGTTATTCTAAAGACAATGTTTTATGTTTTAAATAATTTGAATGCCCGTTAAGACAAAAAGTATGGTTTTGTAATATGATGGTTTGAATGTTTTAATATTCCGCGAATGTTTTTATTAACTCTGATATTATAAACTGTGTTCATGAGTAAATCCAACATCCAAATGTGAGGCACCGGTAACGGGGCCTTACAAAGTGGGACATGGATATTGTGGGTAAACTACCTAAGGCACCAGGAGGAAAAGTATTCATGCTTGCAATGACTGATTACTTTTCAAAATGGGTAGAAGCAGAAGCTTTTGTTCAAGTACGTGAAAAAGAGGTGATATCTTTCATTAAAAGAAATATTATTACTAGATTTGGTATCCCTTCAGAAATTATTTGTGACAATGGTTCCCAGTTTATCGGGAAAAGAACCACCAACTTTTGTGACAGTTGGGGCATAAAGATGATTACTTCAACTCCAGTGGATCCTCAAGCTAATGGCCAGGCAGAATCAACCAACAAGATAATCATCAACAACTTGATGAAGAAATCAGGATCCAAGAAAGGAAAGTGGGCCGAAGAGCTACCTTATGTTCTTTGGGCTGATAGAACAACACCCAGGAATGCAACAGGCCAAACACCCTTCTCATTGGTGTTTGGGTCAATAGCAGTAATCCCTACAGAGATGGTGGTTCCTACAGCCAGAACGAGCATCCGTGATCCTGAGGTCAATAAAGAAATCCTTCTCGATGACTTGGATACTGTTGAAGAACTCAGGGACCTAGCCAAGATCAGAATGGCGGCATATCAACATAACGTAGCTGGGGCATACAACAAAAGCATAAGGATCAGAAGATTTCAAGAAGGAGATCTGGTCTTGAGGAAAGCCTTCCAAAATACAACCAACCCAGTCGATGGAAAGTCAGTTCCTAATATGGAAGGTCCCTATTTGATTGAATCAGAAGTTGGGAAAGGGGCATATCATTTGCTCACTATGGAAGGCAACAGCTTACCAAGAGCATGGAACGCTATCTGTTAGGACTGATATTTTCTCTGCTGAGGATATATTATGCTTGAACATATGTCTGGATCAGTTATCCTCCCGAAGAGCTCCAGAACCATGTCAAAGATCAAGGATCCTCAGAGGTTAGTATTATTAACAATTGTTTCGTGTGTGTAGGTTAATGTCCAACAGAAGTAACGACTATGTGACTTGGTCCACCTTAAATATCGCAACTTGGAAGCTACCAGCACGTGGTCAATGGACGTTGGAAGACTAGTGGGATAGTGTCGAATAGATAGGACATATTGTTGTATTTATTTTCTATATATCGAGATAAGATCGATTAGATAACTCACTGTATTTCACACACACTCAGAGCTGAACCCACTATTCTCTCTGCACACAATAGCGATTCTTGTAACATCGATCTAATCTCCACAACCTTTGTAACCCATTTTTTGATATTAATAAACCGGTGATCGACGAGTTGTCATCACCCGGGGTTTTTTTCTTTTGATCCGAACAAGGTCAAAAGGTTTTTCCTCGCAACAAATCACTGTGTTTACTCCATTTTTGTTCATATAATTGTTATTGTCATCGTAGCACTAGACCTCACATTAACATATTTGGACACGTTATCCTTAGTTGATTTTTATCCAAAACAATTTGGCGCCCACCGTGGGGCAATTGGTGCTATAATCCATATTATTCATATCATTTTCAAGCTTTTCATACCCATATCCCTATCAATGGCCTCTCAATCAACCTCTGCTTCATCAACCATGCCGTCTACGGTTCCTCTCTCATCAAGGACTTTGCCGCCGATGCCGCTGCTGGAAGCAAGACACAGCTGCCAGTCTTCCAGAGCTCAAGAACCACTGTTGCCACGCCGGTGATTAATACTAACAATGATGTTTCATCTATGTTTTCGCAGGTTAAAGCATACATGGAGCAGCAAAGCAAGAGCAACCAGAGGATCCTTCGTGAGATAGAAGATCTCAAGAAGAATAAGAGGCCAGCGGAGGATCACACTCCCCTGATACCCAGGATGCTGGATTTCACCAGTCCAGGATCCATGGCTCAGTTTACTCAAGGATAATCTATCCTACAACAGGGGTCCATGGGTCCACAGACTCAAGGATCCTCACTATTTCAGCCATGATCATCTATCCTTCAACAAGGATCCACGGGTCAGCAAAATCAAGGATCCTCACTCTTCCAACAAAGATCATCTATCCTTCAACCGGTGTCCATGGGTCAACTAGCTCAAGGATCCTCAACTTTCCCACAAGGATCGTCCATCCTTCAACCAGGATACTTTGGGTTATATCACAAAGGATCCTACAATTCCCAACATCAAGGATCCTTCTATCAGAGTCAAGGATCCTCTGGAGTCCAACAACAACGATCCTCCGAAGTCCATGAAGGAGATATAATCCCCTTGCAGACCATAGCTTCTGGAGGACCAACTCCTATCGCAGACTCCTCTTATACCAACTACTCATCCGGGATGCCAACCTTCACCCAGCAAAGTGGTAACTTGTATGATCCTATATCCTTCAACGCTAACCGTGGTCCCATGCAGGATGTAGGCATCACCCAAATTATGTCCAGGGAGCTACAGAAGCTCAAGGATATGATATCAAGTGTTCCCGGGGTGATACGACCAATCCCCGAGATACCTGAGGCAAGCCACAAGTTATCCAGATTTGCTCTACCTATCTGTGATGCTGAAATCCCGAAGCGATTTCAAACCCCCCAACATGAAGACATACGACGGAACCATTGATCCTGAAGAACATGAGGCACAATACAGAGAAAGGATTGAGATCAACCCTATCCCTGAGAGACTCAAGGAAGCTTGCTTGTGCAAAGGCTTCGGATCCACACTCACAGGATCAGCATTAAAATGGCTGCTAAGTCTTCCTCCCTTTTCAGTTACTTCTTTTTCACATTTAGTTAACTTGTTCAACAGCCAATCCTGTAGTAGGAAATTTGAGAAGTTAACTAGTGGTTTATACCGAGTTATCCAACCTAGTGATGAATCCCTTAGGGATTTTGTTACGAGGTTCGGCAGGGAAGCTTTAGAAATCCCTAATCTTGACATGGCTACTGTGTTGAAGCAATCAAGATGGGACTTCATAGGGGCTCCCACTTTTATGATGATCTTGTGATGACTCCTTGCAGGTCTCTAGATGAAGTAAGAAACAGGGCACTCAGATTCATACGGTTGGAAGATGACAAGAGGATCCAGGATCGTCTGGGGAATCAAAAAAAACAAGAATCCTCTGACAAGAAGCAAGGATTCTCGTTCAAGAACAACAACTCGAAGCCCTACTCCAAATTCAACAATCAAAACGTTCGAGTTGTTGAACAAGAGGATGATGATGAGGACTACCCCAGCATTTCGGAATATTGTTTCTCTATGGATACCCATGGCTTAATTTGTGCCATGAAGGATCTAGGAGAAAAAGCAAGGTGGCCCCGAAAAATGAAAAGACAACCACCTTCAAAGACAAGTCTAAATGGTGTGCTTTCCACGAAGATTTTGGCCATATGAAATACGAATGCATTGGCTTAATGAGGGAAATCTCATACCTCCTGAGCAAGGGCCACTTCAAAGAGCTCTTGGGAAGGAAGAAATCCAAGATCCAGGATCCTGAAGATCTTCCACAGAAAGCAACACCACCACCACCAGATGCTCACGTGATCAACTTCGTCTCCAGAGACTACGACATATTTCAAACTTCTTATCCTAAAGAAGAATTCAAGTTGGATGGTGAAAGAAGACCACTAATCCCTACTACTCGAATAACGGATAAGAAAATCTTCTTCGATTCAAGTATCCGGGATCCTCACCGGGATGACCTAGATGTGCGAATGGTTAATTTCATCTTTGGAGGATTAGACATATGTGGAACTTCCTTCTCCGTAGCAAAAAGGCTCGCCAAAGAGATCAAGCTGGATAACGGAGACCGACCAATAGTATCCACCACCTTGACAACAGACAAAAGGATCATCTTTGATGAGGAAGATAAATCAAGCATCCAGGATCCTCATCATGACGGTTTGATTGTTACTTTATTTATTGCTAACCATTATGTACGCTAGATCCTTGTCGATGGTGGAAGCACGGTCAACATCATCCAACATGATGTCCTTCAGAAGATGAACATCCCAGACTCAGAAATTACCCCGAGGAAGTCGGTGTTAGTCGGCTTCAGTGGGGAAACCAAGAAGACATTGGGGGACATCAAACTCCCAATATACATTGAAGGGTTGAACTCTTACCAAAAGTTTTGTGTTATAGATAACCTTTCTTGTTGCAATGTTATTTTAGGTCGGCCTTGGTTACATTGAATGAAGGCGGTGGCTTCTACTTACCACCAATGCATTAAACTTCCAACTCCTTGGGGAGTAGTGAGGATAGACGGTGACCGGGTGGAGGCCAAGAATTATTACTCTTCATCAATGAAGCCGACAGCCAAGCAAACTATAGCATAGCAACCACAGCAACATCCTAGGGACGTGCTGGAAGCTCGGGAGAAGGACCTAAAGGAAATATCCTTGGACCCCGAGGATCCAGATGTGAAAGTGTTCCTAGGATCCAGTATCCCCAGCGGAATTGAGGAGGATATGATATCCATCCTAAAACGAAGAAAATCCACGTTTTCCTTCAAACATTCAGACATGACAGGTATTTCAAAGGAGGTAATCACTCATAAGCTCGGCCTTGATTTATCTATTAAACCCGTCCATCAGAAGTGAAGGAAATTCGCTCCTGAGAGGAACAAGATCATACAAGAAGAAGTTGAAAAACTTCTTAAGGCCAGTATGATCAGAGAGGTTAAGTATCCTTGATGGTTGGCTAATGTGGTTGTTGTTTCTAAAAAGAATGGAAAGTGGAGGGTGTGTGTCGATTTTACCGATTTAAACAAGGCAAGCCCCAAGGATCCTTTCCCGTTACCACATATAGATTCCATGGTGGATGCGACGACAGGACATGAAATGCTTACCTTCATGGATGCTTCCTCTGGATTTCAACAAATTCAGATGGAACCATCTGATCAAGAGGAATACCGCATTCATGACTCCTACCGGCATATATTGTTATATTGCTATGCCATTTGGACTAAGAAATGCAGGGGCAACATATCAAAGACTGGTCAACATGATGTTCAAGGATCGGTTGGGCAAAACCATGGAAGTCTATATAGACGACATGGTGGTGAAATCAAAAAAGGCTGAGGATTATCTCAGGGATCTTGAAGAAGCTTTCAATATCCTTGACCAGTATAACATGAAACTGAACCCGTAAAAATGCCACTTTGGTGTTAAGGCTGGAAAGTTTCTAGGATACATGGTGACTAAAAGAGGAATTGAAGCAAGCCCAGAGCAGATTGAATCCATCATCAACCTGAAGTCGCCTGCAAATGCCAAAGATGTCCAAAGGCTCACGGGAAGAATAGCCGCTCTCAACAGGTTCATCTCAAGGTCCTCCGAGAAGTGCAAAGATTTCTACGAAATTCTTAGAAAGAATAAGAAGTTTGACTAGATGGAAAAGCATGAGGCTACGCTCAAAGACTTGATGGATTACTTGTCCTCAGCTCCAGCTCTGATGAAGCCTGTGGATGGAGAATCCTTATATCTCTACCTAGCTGTTTCAGGTAATGCAGTAAGTGCCGTCCTCGCTAAGGATCATGAAGGTGAACAAAATCCAGTTTATTATGTAAGTAAGAGTCTTTTAGATGCGAAAGCTAGGTATTCTCATTTAGAAAAATTAATTTTTGCACTTATTATGGCTTCTACTAAATTAAGACATTACTTTGAGACTCATACTATTATCTTGAGAACTAATTATCATGTTAAAAATGTTCTTAGAAAGCCAGAATTATCAGGTAGAATGGCCAAGTGGGCTGTGAAACTAAGTGCATATGACATTCAGTATGAGCCTAGAACAGCTATCAAATCGCAGGCACAAGCAGACTTTGTGGCTGATTTCATCAGTGACATGCAAAAGGAAGCTGATTTAGAAGTACAGCAACTAGAAGAAACCAAGGATCCTTGGATCCTCTTCACAATTGGAGCATCCAAATTAAGAGGAACATGATTGGGCATACTACTGAAATCGACACAGGGGGACATAATACCCCAGTCCATTGCATGTGCATTTCAAGCCACCAACAATGAGGCAGAGTATGAAGCACTCATCGCATGTTTACTTTTAGCCAAAAGCATGAGGATCAGTTATCTTCAAGTTTATATGGATTCTTTACTTACAACTAACCACTTTAACGGCTCTTATACCGTAAAAGGTGAGAATATGATCAAATATTTAGAAATAGTGAAGGAATTAGCAAAATCTTTCGAATTGTTTAGTATGGTACATGTACCAAGGGAAGAAAATGTTGGGGCAGATGCCTTAGCAAATTTAGCCTCATCCTTGAGAATTCTAGAAGATATGAAGATCCCAATCATCCATATACTCTCGCCAGCATTAGGAGAACAAGAAGTTGGGGAGATAACAACTGACAAACAAATCGTACTTTGGGATCCATTATCTTCAGCTAGCCAAGGATCCTAGATCCTCCCAATTAAGAAGTACATTCAAACAGGGGAAATCCCAGCTCTGGAGAATACCAAATTCTTCAAACTCAAGGTATCACAATATATTTTGTTGATGATATGCTATACAGAAAATCTCTTGCAGGTCCATACTTGAGATGCATCTAGGATCCTGAAATCCAAGAGGTGCTCAAAGACTTTCACGAAGGTGATTGTGGTAATCACACTGGAGGTAGAGCTTTGTTTTCAAGAATTCTGAGAACAGGATATTTCTGGCCAACAATGAAGAGAGACGCCATAGAGTATTCAAAGAAATGTGATGCTTGTCAAAGGCATGCAAACATCCTACATCAACCAGCAGAACCTATGTATCCTATATCCTCATCATGGCCATTTATGAAGTGGGGCATGGATATTGTGGGTAAACTACCTAAGGCACCAGGAGGAAAAGTATTCATGCTTGCAATGACTGATTACTTTTCAAAATGGATAGAAGCGGAAGATTTTGTTCAAGTACGCGAAAAAGAGGTGATATCTTTCATTAAAAGAAATATTATTACTAGATTTGGTATCCCTTCAGAAATTATTTATGACAATGGTTCCCAGCTTATCGGGAAAAGAACCACCAACTTTTGTGACAGTTGGGGCATCAAGATGATTACTTCAAATCCAGTGGATCCTTAAGTTAATGGCCAGGAAGAATCAAGCAACAAGATAATCATCAACAACTTGAAGAAGAAACTAGGATCCAAGAAAGGAAAGTGGGCCGAAGAGCTACCTTACTTTCTTTGGGCTGATAGGACAACACCCAAGAATGCAACAGGCCAAACATCCTTCTCATTGGTGTTTGGATCAGAAGCAGTAATCCCTATAGAGATGGTGGTTCCTACAGCCAGAACGAGCATCCATGATCCTGAGGTCAATAAATAAATCCTTCTCGATGACTTGGATATTGTTGAAGAACTCAGAGACCTGGAAAAGATCAGAACGACAGCTTATCAACAAAGGATAGTTGGAGCATACATAAGAACATCAGAATTAGAAGTTTTCAAGAGGGAGATTTAGTTTTGAGGAAAGCCTTTCAAAACACCACCAATCTAGCTGATGGGAAGTTAGCACCCAAATGGGAAGGTCCTTATATGATCGAGTCGGAGGCCGGAAAGGGGGGCATATCATTTTCTCACTATGGAAGGCAACATGTTACCAAGAGCATGGAATGCTATCCACCTCAAGAAGTACTTTCTCTGATCAGGATCAAGTATCCTTTGAGGATTGAGTATCCTTAAAGGATCAAGGATCCCCAAAATTGGTAATATCTATCTAATCATTTATCCTTTTAAATTTCTTATTACTCATCTGAGGATAACATATTCTTAACACTTGTGTTTTCCAAGTTTTAAGTAACAATGCAGGATGATTAATAAGATATTCAATAGCTAAGAGGTTGGCCACCTCTCCTTTATATTTGAGATACTTTACTATTTTCCTTGGCCTAGCCCACGATTGGATATGACCCCCGATGGTCATATCCCTTAAGGTTTAAAGGTTTTCACCTTTCTTATAAATTAGAGTTTCTACACTCTCGCCTGGAGCGCACGCTATCCAATGTATAGTCTGGGGCAGCGGGACCAGTACACGCTTAGTGGCTGACAATTTCGTTGTCTTCGGCTATATGGAGGATCCTATGATTTATGGTAGACGTACCATACCACCGATTTAACGTTTTCATGTTATCTTACGTTTGGGCTAAATCCCGGTTTGGTCAAGTCCCCAGTTAACATCCGTATTTGGGCTTGTCCCCAGTTTTGGGCTTGTCCCCAGTTTCACGGTCTTGTCCCCAGTTCACGGGCTTGTCCCCAGTTGCACGGGCTTGTCCCCAGTTTCATGGGCTTGTCCCTAGTTTATTATTTGGGCATGTCCCCAGCTTAACGGGTTTAATCCCATTTGACATTATGAGTTGTTGGCAACATATTTTTTAAGTTCTTTGTGAAGATCAAAACTTATGGACTCAAAATCCTTAAATTTCTTCTACAAGGCTCGCCGAAGGTTCAATAGTTACGGTAACTTAGGTCTATTTAGACCTTGTGGTATGATTTCTAGTTTTAAATTCATTTTGGTTTGGCTAGGATCCTTATATATCGTTTTGTTTAAAGAATTAACATCTTTGAATTATTTCTATTAGGATATTCTATCCTAAAAATTTTAATTATTTTTCTAAGGATATTATATCCAGAATTTCTATAATCACTTTTTCTTAAGGATATTCTATCCTAAAATTTTACTTAGAATTATTCTTTAAAATTCCTAATAAGTATAAGATTATATCAAGTAAATTTTCAAAATAACAAGTAACAAAGCAAACAGTCAAAAGATTTAGATTATCATTAATATAAGTCACGTGGACTTATCCAAAATCCTTAACCCGGTTTTCACCATACTAAAGATGGACCATCCACCCGGGTTAAGTAAAGGTTACTAATTGTTATTAAGATGCAGGAAAATAAAAGTCAGAGGCACTAAAGGTTTCATCCCCACAAACAGAGGATCCATCCACCTTCAGTACCCTTAAAAACTGTCTTGAGGATCACAGATCCTTAAACCCTACTTACTATTGTTTATTACAAACCAGATTATCCTTAAAACATCAACATAAAAAACAAAAACTGGGCTCGGGCCTTGTCTTCTTTATTTTTTCATCGCCCACTTATGTTGCGTCTTCATCCTCTGCAGCACCTTCTCCTTCACCAGCTTCAGCCACCTCCTTGACACCACTAGTCCCAGCCTCATTTTCCTCAGCCATCTCCCCATCATCTTCGCCACCAAGAGCCTCTAGGGCAGACTTCCACTTGTTCACGTCCCTGGTCGCCTTATCGAAAGCAGGTTCACTGGTCTCCTTTGCTGTCTTGATCCGTGCTTGGAACACCGACCTAGCGGCCCACATCTTGGCCTCATCTGTAGCCTGCTTCACCGCTTCTTGGTGCTGGGTCTCCGCTAAGGATAGTTGATCCTCCAACTGTTTTTTTTCTTTGGAAAGTTGGATCATGGCTTTGTCCTTGGCAACCACGGCTTTTCGTAGTCCTGACAGCTTCTCACTCATCTGACTGACAACCTTTTCGAAATGCTCTTTGAAAGCATTCATAGCCTACAACCGACGAGAAGAATAAGTTACGAGGATATTGGATCCTTAAAATCGATGTTACAGGATACATGATACTTATATTAAGGACCATGTCATAGTGAGTTTCGGGATCAGAGGACCTCTTCCTCTTGGATGCGGCAGACTTGGCTCTGGTCGTTGCAGTTTTAGGTTCGGAACTGGTTGCTGCCTTCAAGGCTTCTTTCTTGATGTCTGGAGAGGTGACCATACAATCGATGTCTTCTAAGGAAAACTTGCTAGCTGACTTCTGAGACTTCTTAGCGCCTACAAAGGTTAAGTAAACAAATAAATATTTCTTCTAATTCTATTTACCTTAAAATTATTATAATAAACTTAATTGACATGATGGAACCCGAGGAGATATCACAGAAAGCTTCAACAAAGCGGGCTTGAAAGGTTCTAACCTTGGTATCTAGTGCAAGGAACCGTTTTGTTTTTTCTTCTGTACCAGGTAACTTACCCAAAGAAGCAAAGTTGTACACTGCAAATAAAAAGAAGATTCATAATTAAAATTAAAGCATCAAGGATCCTGCTATTTTCTAAGGATCCAGGATCCTACCCTTTCTAACCCACTTTAAAGGAAGGTCAATTCCCCCAGGTATGGAGTCACGTCTTACAAATAAAAATTGGTTCCTCCAGAAGAGATCGTTTAAAGTCACTTTCTAGATCGGATGGGGTTGGCGAGGCATGGATTTCAAGATGAAGCGGGCATGACCGTGGGTAGTAAGGGTGTACAGATGTGAAAGTTCTGGGAGACCGAAGTCGATCTTTTGTTCCTCGATGATTCTTTCTGTAGTACTGAGAAATCGCCACACCATAGGCATCACCTGAATATAGGATATGCCCGTGGAATCGAAAAAGCTTTGGGTAAAGGCAGGGAATGGATAGAGATAACCAATCAATAAAGGACAAGCGGGCATACAAACCCAGGTCTGAGAGTAAATATCGCATCGGATTCCGGCATCATATGGACGGAACACTGTTCTCGAATGAAACAATGTTCGGAGTTCATTTATTTCGGGATCTGTTAGCTTGCAGATTTCGATAGAAGGGTTTGCTATCAAGTATTGTGGTTGCATCTCAGATAACCCAGATTCATCGGACGCTTGGTCGGAGTAACGCGAAGGGGAAGAAGTAGAAGAAACAGTAGACATTATTCAAAGACAAAGAAAATAAGAAAAGAAAGAGATGGATACCTGATGCGTCGCTTGGATATGTGATTATAAGCAAGATATAGGGCGGCATATATAGGCGTTTATGATTATCTCAGGGGCTTAATGGTAAATATGTCTGGCAAACCGTCCTATCATCCAGTTTTCGCAGAAGTTTGAAATTCAAAATGACAGCTGTGTTCCACTATCACCCGCCATTTTGGGGGCAATTGTTAGGACTGATATTTTCTCTAATGAGGATATATTATCCTTGAAGATATGTCTAGATCAGTTATCCTCCCGAAGATCTCCAGAACCATGTCGAAGATCAAGAATCCTCAGAGGTTAGTATTATTAACAATTGTTTCATGGGTGTTGGTTAATGTCCTACAAAAGTAACGGCTATGTGACTTGGTCCACCTTAAATATCGGGACTTGGAAGCTACCAGCACGTGGTCAATGTACGTTGGAAGACTAGTGGGATAGTGGCGAATAGATAGGACATATTGTTGTATTTATTTACTATATATCGAGATAAGATCGATTAGATAACTCACTGTATTTCACACACACTCAGAGCTGAACTCACTATTCTCTCTAAACACATTAGCGATTCTTGTAACATCGATCTAATCTCCACAACCTTTGTTACCCATTTTTTTATATTAATAAACCGGTGATCGACGAGTTGTCATCACACGGGGTTTTTTTCTTTTGATCCGAACAAGGTCAGAAGGTTTTTACTCGCAACAAATCACTGTGTTTACTCCATTTTTGTTCATATAATTGTTATTGTCATCGTAGCACTAGACCTCACATTAACATATTTTGATACATTATCCTTAGTTGATTTTTATCCAAAACACTATCCACCTCAAGAAATACTTTTTCTGATAAGGATCAAGTATCCTCTGAGGATCAAGTATCCTTAAAAGATCAAGGATCCTAAAATCGGTAATATATATCTAATCACTTATTCATTTTAGATTTTTACTTATTTAAGGATTCCAAGTTTTAAGTCATAATGCAGGATATTAATAAGGTATTCATTAATCAAGAGGTTGGCTACCTCTCCTTTACTTTTAAGGTACTAAACTATTTCCTTTGGCCTAGCTCACGATTAGGTATGACCCTTGATGGTCATATCCTCCAATGTTTAAAGGTTTTCACCTTTCTTACGAACTAGAATTTCTACACTCTCGCTTGTAGCGCACGCTATCCAACGTATAGTCTGGGGCAGTGGGACCAGTACATGCTTAGTGGCTAAGAATTTCGTTGTGTTCGGCTATAAGGATGATCCTACGATTTATGGTAGACGTACCATACCACCGGTTTATAACATTTTCATGTTATCTTATGTTTGGGCTATATCTGCGTTTGGGCGAGTCCCCAGTTAACATCCATATATTGGGCCAGTCCACAGTTTGGGCTTGTCTCTAGTTTTTGGGCTTGTCCCCAGGTTTTGGGCTTGTCCCAAGTTTGGGCTTGTCACCAGTTTGGGCTTGTCCCCAGTTCACGGGCTTGTCCCCAGTTGCACGGGCTTGTCCCCAGTTCATGGGCTTGTCCCCAGTTTATTATTTGGGCTTGTCCCCAGCTTAACGGGTTTAACCACAATTAATAATATAAGTTCTTTGCAACAGATGTTTCAAGTCCGTTAACAAGAATCAAGACTTATGGATTTAAGATCCTTAGCTTATTTCTACAAGGATCACCAAAGGTTCAATAACTATTGTAACTTAGGTCTACTTAGACCTCATGGTATGATTTCTATTTTCCCATTTACATTTGTTTAACTAAGACCCTTATAAATATTTATGGTTTGAAGATTTCAGATCTTTGAATTTTTTCTAAGGATATTCTATCCTAAAATTTTTTTCTTTTAATTACTTTTCTTAAGGATATTCTATCCTGAAATGTTTGCTCAAGATTGTTTCTTAAACTTTCAATAAAACTAAGATTATATAAAATAAGCTTTCAAAAGAATAAATAACAAAGCAAATAGTCAAAAGATTTAGATTATTATTAATATAAGTCACCTGGACTTATCCAATATTCTTAACCCGGATTTCACCATACAAAAGATGGACCATCCATCCGGGTTAAGGCAAGTTGTTACTAACTATTAAACTAAGTGCAGGAAAATAAAAGTCAGAGGCACCAAAGGCTTCATCCCCACAAACAGAGGATCAATCCACCTTCGGTACCCCTCAAGATTTTCTTGAGGATCATTGATCCTTAAACCCTAATTACTATTGTTTGTTACAACCAATTATCCATAAAAACATCAACATAAAAAAAAATGGGCTCCGACCTTGTCTTTAATATCCTTCATTGCCCATTCAAGCCGCATTCTCGCCTTCTGCTGCATCAACTTCTTCCTCAGTCTCCACAGCATCCTTAGCCCCGCTAGTTCCAGCCTCGTTTCCCACTGTCATCTCCACATCTTCATCACCACCAAGAGCCGCCAGAGCAGTCTTCCACTTCTTCACGTCCCAGGTCACCTTATCAAAAGCAGGATCACCGGCTTCCATCTCCATCTTGATCCTTGCCTGCAGCACTGACCTGGCCGCCCACATCTTTGCCTCTTCTGTGGCCTGCTTCACCTCTTCTTGGTGTTGGGCTCTACTAAGGATAGTTGATCCTCCAACTGCTTTTTGTCCTTTGAAAACTGGATTAAGGTTTTATCCTTGGTAACCACAGCACTCCCCATCCCGGACAGCTTCTCACTCATTTGGTTCACAATCCTTTCATAGTGGTCTTTGCAAGCGTTCACAGCCTGCAACCAACAGTTAAGTGAGGATTAGAAGGATGTTGGATCCTTAAATTCAAAACAACAGGATATAGGATGCTTACAGTGTGGATCACATCAAAGTGGGTTTCGGGCTCGGAAGGTCTCTTTCTCTTGGAAGCAGCTGACTTGGCTCTGGTAGATGCGGTTTTTGGCTCGGAAGTAGTTGCTGCCTTCAGTACCTCCTTCTTGATATCTTGAGGAGTAATCACGCTGTCGATATCCTCCAAGGAGAATTTGCTGGAAGATTTCTGAGATTTTTTAGCACCTGCAGGGATAAATTGACAAATAAGTACTCTATCTAATGCCATTTATTTCAAATTATTATATTAATCTTACTTGACATGTTGGAGTCTAAGGAGATCTCGCAAAAAGCTTCAAAAATCGGGCTTGAAAAGTCCTAACCTCGGAATCCAAGGCAAGGAATCGTTTTGTTTTTTCTTCTGTTCCAGGTAGCTTGGCCAGGGAAGCAAAATTCTCAACTGCAAATCAAAAAAAAAGAAAAAGGATTTAGAGTTAGATCGGTCATCACGGATCATGTCTTGTTAAGGATCCAGGATCCTACCCTTTCTGATCCATTTCAAAGGTAAATCAGCCCCACCAGGCATGGAGTTGCGATTTATAAAGAAAAACTTATTCCTCCAAAAGGAATCGTTTAAAGTCACTTTTGAAATTGGATGGGGTTTTCGAGGCTTGGACTTCAGTATGAACCGGCTTGGACCGTGAGTGGTTAGGGTATACAAGTGAGACAATTCCAGGATGCCAAAGTCAACCTCCTCTTCTTTAATAATTCTCTCAATGGTACCTAGAACCCTCCAAATCATGGGCATAGCTTGGATATAAGATATGCCCTTGGTTTCGAAGAAACTCTGTGTGAAAGGGGGAAAAGGATAAGTGTAGCCAATGAGAAAGGGACAAGCTGGAAAACACACCCACGTTCAAGAATAAATGTCACATTGAACGCCAGAGTAATACGGTCGGAAAATGGTTTCCGGCGGAAACAATGGTCGAAACTCATCTATCTCGGGGTCAGTGAACTTGCATCTCTATAAAAGGATTGGCTATGAGGTTTTGGGATTGCATCTCCGTCAAACCGGAGTCGTTGAAGGACTGGTCGGAAGGCTTAGAGGGAGGAGATGAAGAAGAAGCGACAGACATGTTATCGGAAAAATTAAAAGAATAAAGAGAGAAGGAAGGATACCTGATAAGCTGCTTGGATATGTGGTTATAAAAGGATTATATGGATCACATATATAGGCGGTTATGATTAATATCTCGGGTTAGATAATAAATATCTCTGGCGACTGTCATATCATCTACTTTTTGCAGGATTCAAATTTCAAAATGCCAGGTGTAAAGCATAAACACCCGCCATTTTGGGGGAAATTATTAGAGAAGATAATTTTGATATTGAGGATATGTTATTCTTGACGACAGATCTGGATCAGTTATCCTTCTGAAGGGTTTCGGGGCTGTCATAGGATCAAGGATCCTCAGAACTTAGTATTATTAACAATTGTCTCTTGTGTGTAGGTTGTTACTTAATAATACAACGGCTCTAAGACTCAGTCCACCGCCTAATTTGCTACTTGGAATTCTCGAGCACGTGGTCAAATGCATAAAGGAAGAGAGTGGAGAAGATGGCGATTAATAGGGAATATTTTTAGTTAGTATTTTCTTTATAATATCGAGAGAATGATCAATTTTATATCACTTGTATTCTCACACACTAGAGAAGAACTCATAATTCTCTCTACACACTAGCATTCATTGTAACATTGATCGTAATCTCCAAAACACTTGTAACCTTTTTGTGATTAATAAATTGGTGATTGACGAGTTTCATTACTCGGGGTTTTTTCCTTTGATCTAAACAAGATCAAGGGGTTTTTCCTCACAATAAATCACGGTGTTCATCTCAATTTCGTGCATGCAATCGTTATGTCATCATAGGACTAGACCTCACAATTAAAGATTTGGATACATTATCCTTAGCAGATTTTTTTCCAAAACAGGAAATATGCAAGTTCACGGACCCTGATATCGATAACCTCCACTCGTCGTTTCCTTCTAGCGCGGTTTTCCGGCCGTTCGATTCCTCTGTCCAGAGTGATTCTTGTTCCAAATCCTAGGTTTGTTTCCCGGCACAACCTTTCTTGATCGGTTATTCATACCCTTTTCCGTCATTCACCTAGAGCTTTTTTACCTTAACTGGCATTAGCTATTTCCAAGCGATGTCGATGCTTTTCCAAGCGATGTCGATGCTTTGGAGAGTGTTGCACACCATAGAGAGAATCATTGTAGTGGAGGACATCGAGTTTGGTTTATCGGACCTAGCATACCTCTATACTTTAGTTACCCATGGATCTACCGTTTCATATTGAAATCAAAGCCACATCAGCAAACTCCCATCCATAAAGCAACCCAAAATGGTTCTTTTTGGAAAAATCAGTTCTTTTGTGTAAAAAGGGACTTCATTTCTGGTGGGTTTAATCTACCCATAAAATGGATTAGGCAGGGTAGGATCACAGATCCTCTGATAAGCCGGAAAGTATAACTTATCATTCTTCAACTGACTTTATTTTTGCTTTTCAGTTGATATATTTGCTTTGCTGGCTGATCTTCTTGGAGTAGAGGAAAGAGTGAAGAAATTCCTTGCATTGGATCCTGAAATTAGGACATTTCAAGACAAAGCTACTACAGCCATTCAAGAATCGATTTCAAAGTCATTAAGCAATCTGTCAAGTAAAAGTTAATAATAATTTATATTTATGAAAAATAAGAGAAAACTTATCTTTTATATTGTATTTCGTTGGTTCTCATAAGTCTAGCAAATCAGCTTCCCATTTCTCTTTGGAAGACATCGGCTGCCTATTGTTAAGAAGGAAGTTCCAAAGAACACTCTAGTCCATGAGCCACGTCCGGTAACAACCCGTGCCAAGTCCGAAGCTTCAAAGAGAAACAAGACTGCTGAGCTGGAAGATCCTTTTGAAGCTGGAAAGTATCTCATCACCACTGTAAGGATTCTTTATCCTCTTTGTTTGCAACTGTGGATCCCATATCTTATTGAACTTATTTTTTTGTAATATGTTGGCTATGGATTCTGCCAAAAGCTATCATGACAAGATCGTCAAAGGTTATGTATCCTGTCAATGAGAGTCATGGCCGCTGACAATGACAAAACCATCTCCAAGCTGACCAAGGAGAAGAAGCAGTCAGAGGATCATGTATCCTCGTTTGAAACTCAGTGCAAGAGGAGGTGACCCGTGCTACCAACGAATTAAAATTTTGGGTCGCCAAGTCTGTTCTTCGAGCTAGAATCAAGATCATGACTGAGGCCAATGATCCTTCCTTTGACAAGTCAGCATGGGATTTGGAGAAATGTAAACAGGCTCTGGCAGCAATGGGCAGTGGTAAGGATGAAGCTGGTGAGAGCATGGAGACTGCAGCTGGTGGACATGAAGCTGAGATGGCTGAAGCAGGGAAGAATGCATAGGGAGAAGCTGTTAATGTGGGCAATGAAGGATAAAGAAGACAAGGCCTGAGCCCACTTTTTTATTTGTTTATGTTTTGATGGATATTTGATGGTTTGTACTAAGACAATAGCTAATTAGGGTAAAGGATATGTGATCCTTAAAACAATTATGGGGGGTAGCAAAGGAGGATGGATCCACTTTTTTCGGGGATGAAGCCTTTGATGCCCCTTCCTTTATCTTTCCTGCACTTTATGAACTGTTAGTAACACTTGCTTAACCTCGGTGGATGGTCCATCTTTTGTATGGTGAAATATGGGTTAAGATTTTTGGTAAGTCCAGGTGACCTTTAACAAATTATATCTTTTGAGTATTTGTTTATTGTTTATCATTATGAAAAAAATAGTTGTTATAGTTTAGATTCATAAAAAGTTTTAAGAAATGTTTCAAGGGTAAGTTATCATTGTAAATACATATTAAGGATCCTAGATCCTTTTAAGAACTTATAAAGATTTAATCTGAATAAATGTAACTTGATGAGTAAAGTTCATACCGTGAGGTCTGATAAGACCTAAGTTACAATAAGTGTGAATGATTACATAATCCTTATAGTTAGACTTAGGATAACTGATGCAAAAAGCTTATCATATTAACTGAGATTAAACCAAGAAACTGGGGACAAGCCCAAATAAACTAGGGACAAGCCCAAGAAACCGGGGACGAGTGCAAATAAACAGGGGATAAGCCCAACAAACTGGGGACAAGCCCAAATAAACTGGGGACAAGCCCAATAAACTGGGGACAAGCCCAAATAAACTGCGGAAAAGACCAGATTTATGGATGTTAAACCTGGGACTCGCCCGAACCGGGATTTAGCCCAAACGTGAGTGCCGTGAAAACGCCAAAACCTTAGCTAACATGAAAATGTTAAAAACCATGTGTATGGCACGACTACCATTAATTCGTAGGATCCCCCATATAGCCTAAAGCAATGAAATTTGTCAGCTACTAAGTGTGCACTGGTCCCATTGCCCCGAATTAAACTTTGATAGCGTGCGCTACAGGTGAGAGTGTAGAAAATCTAATTCATAAGAAAGGTGAAAACCTTTAAACCTTAGAAGGTGTGATCATCACAGGGTTACACCTTAAACGTGGGATTAGACCAGAGAGATGTTGATGTACCTTAAACGTGAGGGAGAGGTGGCTAACCTCTTAATCATTGAATCTCTTACTGACATCTGCATTGTCACTTAAAGCTTGGAAAAGATAAATGTTAAGAATATAGTTTCCTTTGGTTAGTAATATAAATCTGAAATGAATAAATGATAAGATGAGATTTTACCAACGTTAGGATCCTTGATCCAGATTATATGAAGTATTTCTTAAGATGGATGGCATTCCAGGCTCTTGGTAGTCGGTCTCCTTCCATAGTAAGTAGATGGTATGCCCCCTTTCCTGCTTCTGATTCAATCAAGTAGGGCCCTTCCCATATAGGTGCAATCTTTCCATCTTCGGGATTAGTTGTATTTTGGAAAGCTTTCCTTAAGACCAAATCTCCTTCTTGAAATCTTCGAATCCTGATGTTGTTGTATGCCCCAGGTATCCAATGTTGGTATGCAGCCATTCTGATCTTTGCTTGGTCTTTGAGCTCGTCAACAGTATCTAGATCATGGATAAGACTTTCATCGTTGGCCTAAGGATCACGGATGCTTGTTCTAGCAGTAGGAACCACCATCTCTGTATGAATCACTGCTTCTGCTCCCAACACCAATGAAAAGGGTGTTTGACATGTTGTATTTTGGGTGTTAATCTATCACCCCAATTAAGAACATAAGGAAGTTCCTCAGCCCACTTGCCTTTCTTGGATCCTAGCTTCTTGTTCAAGTTGTTGATGATAATTGTTTTGCTTGACTCTGCTTGACCATTGGCTTGAGGATGAACTGGTGTAGAAGTAATCAACTTGATGCCCATCGATCCATTATTGCAAACAATTGCAGATGGGATACTAAATCTAGTTATAATATTTCTTTTAATGAAGGATATAACTTCCTTTTCACGAGCATGAACGAATGCTTCTGCTTCAATCCATTTTGAGAAGTAGTCTGTCATAGCAAGCATGAAGACCTTTCCACCGGGTGCTTTTGGTAGCTTGCCTACAATATCCTTTCCTCATTTCATGAAAGGTCATGTAGAGGATATATGATACATAGGTTCTGCTAGCTGATGAAGAATGTTGCCATGTATTTGACAAGCATCACACTTCCTTGAGTACTCCATAGCATCCTTCTTAATTGTTGGCCAGAAGTAACGTGTCTTGAGTATCCTGGAGAATAGAGCTCTGCCCCCTGTATGGTTGCCGCAATCACTTTCGTGGAAGTCCTGAAGTACCTCTTGTATTTCTAGATCCTCAATGCATCTCAAGTAGGGACATGCAAGAGATTTTTGATATACAGTATCTTATAATATAATGAACTGTGATACCTTTGTTTTGATTGCTTTAGGATTTTCCCCTATAGGGATTTCTCTCTCATGGAGGAATTTCTTGATTGGAAGGATCTAAGATCATACATTTGGGAAGGATAAAGGATCCTTAAGTTCTTCTGCGCAATCCAATGTCACCTCCATAGCTTCATGTTCCCCAATTGCCGGAGACAATATGTGAATGATAGGTATCTTTATATCGTCCGGGATCTTCAAGGATGATGCTAAGTTTGCTTAGTCATCCGCCCCAGCATTTTCTTCTCTCGGTGCTTGCATAATGCTAAACAACTCGAAGGATTTCGCTGATTCCTTCACAATTTCTAAATACTTGATCATATTCTCACCTTTCATGGTATAAGAACTGCTAAAGTGGTTAGTTATAAGTTAAGAATCTATATAAACTTAAAGATACATGATCCTCATTTGTTTGGCTAAAAATAAACCTACAATAAGTGCTTCGTAATCTGCCTCATTGTTGGTAGCTTGGAATTCACATGTTATGGACTGGGGTATTATGTCCCCCAGTGGCGATTTCAGTAGTATACCCAATCTTGTTCCTCTTATATTGGATGTTCCATATGTGAAGAGGACCCAAGGATCCTTGGTTTCTTCTAGTTGCTAAACCTCTAGATCAGCTTCCTTTTGCTTGTAACTACTGAAATCAGCCACAAAGTCTGCAAGCGCTTGTGACTTAATGGATGTTCTAGGCTCATACTGAATATCATATGCGCTCAATTTCACAGCCCACTTGGCCATCCTATTTGACAATTTTGCTTTGCTAAGCACATTCTTAACAGGATAGTTAGTCCTTAAAATAATAGTATGTGTTTCAAAATAATGTCTCAAGTAAGTTAAGGCCATAATTAAAGCAAGAATTAATTTTTTAAAGGTGAGAATACCTGACCTCAGCGTCTAAGAGGCTTTTACTTACATAATATACCGGATGATGTTGACCTTCATGGTCCTTGGCTAAGACAGCACTGACCGCATTACCTGAAACGGCTAATTATAAGGACAACGGTTCACCATCTATCGGTTTCATCAAGGCTGGTGCTGAGGATAGATAATCCCTAAGAGCATTCAGTGCATCTTCATGCTTTTGAGTTCATTCAAACTTCTTTTTCTTCCTCAAGATATCATAAAAGTCTTTGCACTTCTCTGAAGATATGGAAATGAATCTGTTCAGGGGAACTATCATTCCTGTCAGTCTTTGGACGTCTTTGGCATTCACAGGAGACTTTAAATTGACGATGGCTTCAATTTGCTCAGGACTTGATTTTATTCCCCTCTTAGTCACCATATATCCTTGGAATTCCCCAGCCTTGATACCAAAATGACACTTTGATGGGTTTAGCTTCATATTATACTGATCCAGGATGTTGAATGCTTTTTCAAGATCTTTAAGATGATCCTCAACTTTCTTTAACTTCACTACCATGTCATCTATGTAGACTTCCATGGTCTTTCCTAGAGGATCCTTGAACATCATGTTGACCAATATTTGGTATGTTGCCCCTTCATTTCTTACTCTGAACGGCATAGCAATATAACAATATATGTTGGTAGGAGTCATGAATGTTGTATCCTCTTGATCAGATGGTTCCATATGAATTTTTTGAAATCCAGAAGAATCATCCATAAAAGTGAGCATTTCATGTCCTTCCATAGCATCCACCATGGAGTCAATGAGAGGTAAGGGGAAAGGATCCTTGGGACATGCCTTGTTTGAGTCAGTAAAATCGGCACATACCCTCCACTTTTCATTTTTCTTAGAAACTACCACGACGTTGGCTAACCATCTTGGATACTTTACCTCTCTTATCATACCTGCTTTGAGAAGTTTTTTGACTTCTTCTTGGATAATGATATTTCTTCCAGGCGCAAATTTCCTACGTTTATGGTGGTCAGGCCTAATAGAATTATCTATCCATAATTTATGTCTAATAATATATTTAGATATACCTATCATATTAGAGTGTTTGAAGGCAAAGGTGGACTTCCTTTATTTGAGGAAGGATACCAAATCCTATTCAATGTTGCTGAGGATATTGGATCCTATATACCCCTTTACATCTGTATCCTCGAGGTCCAAGGATACTTCTTTTAAATCTTTTTCCCGGGCCTCCAGCACCTGTCTTGAATTATGCTTTGATTGCTATGTGATGTTCTGTTTCGTAGCTGGCTTCATAGAGGAAGTATAGTAGTTCCTTGCCTTTGCTTGGTCACTGTTAATCTTCACTACTCCCCATGGGGTTGGAAGCTTGATACATTGATGGTAGGTGGAGGCTACTGCTTTCATCTCATGTATCTAGGGCCTTCCAAGAATCACATTACAACACGAAAAGTTACCTGTAACACAAAACTTTTGGAAAGAATTCACACCCTCAATGTAAATAGGAAGATTAATGTCCCTCAATGTGTTTTTGGTTTCTCCACTAAAACTAACGAGAACAGACGATCTTGGTGTGATTTCTGTTTCAGGGATGTTCATTTTCTTGAGTACATTGGTCTGAATAATGTTCACTGAACTCCCACCATCTACGAGGATCCTACGAACGTAGTGGTTAGCAACAAATAGAGTTATGATCAAACCGTCATGATGAGGATCTTGAAGGTGCATGTGATCCTCTTCGCCAAAGGTTATGATCCTTTGATTGGTTAAAGTTGTTGTCCTGATGGTTCTTTCACCATTCTCCAATTTCGTTTCATTGGCATGTCGTTCTTCCGAGGAGAATGAGGTTCCACAGATGTACGAACCCCCGGAGATAAAATTGAAAATCTGTGCATCGGGTGGTGGTGGAGCTACACTCTGTGGTATTTCTTCAGGATCTTGGATCTTTGATTTCTTTCTTCCCGTCAGCTTCTTGAAGTGACCCTTGCCTAGAAGATACCCAATTTCTCTTTTTAGACTAATACAATCATCGGTCATGTGGCCGAAGTCTTGGTGGAATGCACACCATTTGGACTTATCCGTAAGGATATTGACTTCTCATTCTTCCGAGGCCACCTTGATTTTTCTCCAAGATCTCTCATGGAACATATTAAGCCATGAGTATCAACGGAAAAGAAATACTCGGATATTCTTCATCAACGTCATCTTCTTCGACCACATGGAAGTTTTGGTTGTTAAACTTTGAATATGGCTTGGAATTGTTATTCATGTAGGAGGATCCTTGTTTCTTATCGGGTGACTCTTGTTTTGTTGAATTACCCAACCTTTCCTGGATCCTTTTATCATCCTCTAGTCTGATGAATCTCAACGCTCTATTCCTGACTTCATCTAATGTCCTGCATGGGGTCATTACAAGATCGTCATAAAATGGGGAGCCCTTTTGTAATCCCATCTTGAATGCCTCAACAGTCATAGCCATGTCATGATTTAGAATCTCCAAGGCCTCCCTTCCAAACTTGGTGACAAAATCCCTTGATTATTCACCACGAAGTTGGACAACATGATATAAACCACTAGTTAATTTCTCAAATATTCTACTACAAGAAAATTGGCTATTAAACAAATTAACTATGTGTGAAAATGAAGTAGCAGAGTATGAAGGAAGACTTAGCAGCCATTTGAGAGTGGATCCAGTTAATGTGGATCCAAAACCTTTGCACAAGCATGCTTCTTTAAGTCTTTCCGGAATAGGATTGACTTTCATTCTTTCCCTGTATTGAGCCACATGCTCCTTTGGATCGGTTGAGCCATCGTAAACCTTCATGCTGGGGGTTTGAAAGTGCTTCGGGATTTCAGCATCATATATCGATGGAGCAAACTTTGATAGCTTATGACTTCCTTCCGGAATTTCTGGAATGGGTCAAACCACCCCTGGACACTGGATATCATATCCTTCAGTATCTGTAGTTCCTTGGCCATGGCTTGATTGATACCTGTATCCTTCGTAGAACCAAGGTTAGTGTCTAAAGATATATGATTATAAAGGTTACCTCTTTGTTGATTAAATGTTGGTATCCTAGAAGAGTATCCAGGATAAGAAGCATCAGCTATGATAGTTGGTCCACCCGAAGCAATGGTTTTCGTAGGGATGAAGTTTCCCTCATGAACTACCGACGACCTTTGATGTTGAAATCCCGAGGATCCTTGATTCTGCACGAAGGATCCTTCAGGCTGAGAATTGAAGGATCCTTGATGAAACAACCCATAGGATCCTAGTTAAAGGATGTATGATCCTTGCATGAAGATCAAGGATCCTTGAGTGTGCTGACCGATGGATCCCGGTTGAAGGATGGATGATCCTTGATGAAAGATTGAGTATCCTTGAGTGTGCTGACCCATGGATCCTGGTTGAAGGATGGATGATCCTTGATGAAAGATCGAGGATCCTTGAGTGTGCTGACTCATGGATCCTAGTTGAAGGATGGATGATCTTTGCTGAAGGATCGAGGATCCTTGAGTGTGCTGACCCATGGATCCTAGTTGAAGGATAGAGGATCCTGGTTGGAAGAAAGATGATCCTTGTTGAAGCATGGAGTATCCCTGAGCAATTTGAATCATGGATCCTGGAGTGGTGAAATCCAGTACCCTAGGCATCAAGGGAGTCTGATCCTCCACTGGCCTTTTCGTCTTCTTGAGATCTTCAATTTCACGTAGGATCCTCTAGTTGGTTTTGTTCTGCTGCTCCATGTATGCCTTGACCTGTGAAAACATAGCAGACACATCATTGTTAGAAGTTACCACATAAGTGGTAGCAGAGGACTTAGAGCCTTGGAAGACTGGGGTTTGCATCTTGCTCCCAGCAACGTTGGTCCTATGTACTCCCGCGGGTGGAGGAGGCATCGGCAATGAGGCTTTTGATGAGAGAGAGAAAATGATGAAGTCGTGGTAGTTGAAGCAGAATTTTGTTGATAAGCCATTGGTAACGGTATATGTTAAAAAGGGTTGAAAATTGATGAGAAATTTTCTGGATTAAAGCACCACTTGCCCCACAGTGGGCGCCAAATTGTTTTAGTCAAAAATCGTTTTAAGGGTTATGTAAACAAATCGGTTTAGTGAGGTAGAGTGCTTGTATAATAACAAGGATTATGTAGAAAAAATAGATATGGACATACAGATTTGTTATGAGGAAAAGCCCTTGAGTGACTAAGGATCGCCGGCATAAAAACCCCGGGTGATGACAAATGTCTATCGCCACTATATTAACCAAGAAATAGTGTTACAATGGTGGAGCTTAAGATCGGCGAATACAATAAAGCTAAGTGTAAGTGATAGCAGCTGGAATAATCTCTGTGAATTGTGGTGTATAAGTTGTGTGTGACCTAGGCCGATCATATCTCAGTTAATATACAAAATATAACAAACTACTTTTCCTAGAAATCCGCCATTATCTCCATGATACGTTGCACCTCTTTGACCACGTGCTAAACTCCATGGACTTGCGAATAAATAGGTAGACTTAGTCCCTTAGCCGTTATACCTGTTAAATACAACACCATTCAAAAAGATACAAGTGTTAGTGAATGATTAGTACTAAGGATCCTTGATCCTGCATAACCTGGAACATATCTTAAGGATAACTGATCCAAAAGTCACATAAGAATAACGTGTCCTCAGCACAAAATCTGTGCCCAAATAGTGTCATAACTGCGTCGTGACCACGTCGCGTAGGGCGAAAGATTACTTAAACATTCGTCGCGTAGCGCGAAGAACACCAAAATTTTCTGGATAATTATAGGTCACCACGTAGTACGGCGTTTCTTATCTCCACCCATCACGTAGTGCGATGGTTTAAAATTTTTGTTTTTCATCAAATGTACTAAGGCGGCTTGCGGCAATTCGAGCAAAGTGAAAAGTGCGTCATCAAAGTTCCACATTGCGTGCATCGCAGTTCGCCTGGGTCCATCTGCGTCAGGGGCTTTGTACCCTTGCTAAGACCATCGAGTGTGTCTTGTCATACAAGAATATTATCATGTGAGCTATTTTCCTTATAATAAGCTCAAAAGTTTTGTAATCTAACGATGTGGGACAAAAACCTACTTTATTATTTCTATCAAGATGGAATGATTCATTTTCTTCCTCCACCAATGTAGGATTAAAACTCTCGTGTGCTACTCTTTTTGACTAGTTTATTTATTTATCTGTAAGTTGTTATAGTGGTGCTAAGCGGTGGCGGGAAAACATGTTTGACCTAGGGCATCGAGGACACAAAAGGAGGATATATAGAAGTCTTTTGTAATTTTAATAATGATAATATAATAAAATAAATAAATAGACTAAAAGACTAAAATACCCCCAATTTTACAATGAAAATTAACGGAGTTAACGATTTGGATGTAACTGGCAAGAAGTAGGAGACCTCGATGCTCCAGTTGCGAAAAGAAACTTTTCGAAGAAAATTCGAATATTTGACAAAACCTCGAGGACGATTTTGACACTTTACTCTTTTTTAAAATGTGGAACTAATTTATCTTTTTACAAACGTTTATAAGAGCATTCTTATCATTTCCTCTATCTCCACATCCAAAATTACGTTAGAAATTATTACATTTTCTCTCTTATTATTAATAAAATAATATTTTTATACATTTATTATTACCTTTCATCTTTTCTTTACTCACCACTTTCAAAATATATTAAAAATTTTATAAGATGCTAGATTAACTTTTCAAATATACGAAAAAATCATTACACTTTCTTTATATTCCATTCATAATACAATAAACCACTTCCTATATTATAAAAACCTTAATCACAAAATAAATAAATAAAAGGTGCATGCTCTAAAACTGATTATTATACATAAAGTTTAGTGTAGTTATAACTTCTGTCACAAACTCATATAAAACTGAGTGGTGAATTTTTTTTTTTAACTATTTTTTTTATGAAGTAAAGGATTATAAAAATCAAATACCTTGCGATCATTTATTTTAAAATTATGCCATTTATTTACGGTCCTTTTTTCTATCGGGTATTTTAAAACTCTTCGCGACAAGTAATTAATAAGTCGCAAGTGGATAACAGCATAGTTTTTGTTACGGTTTGACCGTCCATTATGGGCACCCTTGAGACGGCCTTGGGGGCGTGAAGGTGCAACACACCGTCGAGGGGCGCGGAAAGGGGGCGGCTTAACAACGATGGGTGTTGTTCTCTCTTTATCTCTCACAAACACATACATATATTAATGTGTGTGTGTAATGGGGCGCTAAAGGGCTTTAAACCACAGCAGGGTATTGTGGAGAAGTGCCTCGAAGTCCCAGTTCTTACCTGGCGATAACGTGGCACTATAGAAGGGCTTCGATGCCCCCCCCCCCCCCCCCCCATAAAGAACAGCCTTAAGATCATCCTTTGTGGTCCCTAGTGGAGCCGCGAACGGCCTAATGCGAGCTACGTAAGCCATGCACGCCGCAACAACCCGGCGCGACCGCCTCCACAAGCAAGCGAGCGTCTGCGAGCCGACTTGTTTGGGCTGAATTGGAACGTTGGGTGGGAATTTTTAGGGACGTGCATTTGACCGCTAAAAAAAACTTTCTATATTAACCAATGTTGTAAAAGTATATTTACAAGACCGAGTACTCGCTACAAGGTATATCGTCGAGACAAGTTTCTTTACTTCGCCTAGTAACTAAGACTCAATCAAATGTGGTTAACCTTAGCCAGAATCACATCTAGTCGGTGAACTTTGGCCGATTTAGACTTAAAAAAATAAAATATAATTCGTATTTATATAATATTAAACAAAAAATATCATTATCATTAATGATTTGGAATTTTTAGAATAATTTATTATTTAAAATAGTATTTCTCTTATTTATACTGATATTCACCTATAATTTGAAATAAATATTAGCAAACTTATAATATTTGATATATATAATTTATAAATTTAATTTTCATTATGGATATTAACCAATAACCATACATACTTTCACAAACCAAAAAACTACCAAAAACAAATAAAAAAACAACTCACCAATTCTACTCACAATACATGCAATTGTAAACTAAAAATGCAATGGAATTTATTTTATTTGCATGACTCTTCGAAGAAAGACGATCTTATTTTTTAAATCGGGAGGATAATAGTTAATTTGTTGGTTGAACGGTTTCAAGGGCAACAAGGACTAACAAGACAATCAGTTCTTCTTCTTGATCGAAGGGGCGCTAACGAAACTTCTGGTACGTCATTATTTTAGTACCGATCCCATTTATGACGAACATCATTTTAGGTATGGGTTTCGAATGAGTAGACAATTATTCATGCGTTTAACAAATGATTTGTTTGATCGGTATCCTTTTTTTCAACAAAGACAAGATGCAAGAGGTAGACCCGGTTTCACGACTATGCAAAAATGTACAACTGTTATTCATCAACTACCGTATGGAATTTCGTCAGACGCAATGGATGAATACTTAGAATTGTTTGAAAAAGTTGTGAGAGACTCACATCATTTTTTCTTGTCAAGGTATACATATAAACATATATGTTTTGCGTAGTTATATTTTTATATTGTTCAAGGGTTTACTTGGCAATGTTTATACATAAGGATCATATCAATTTACTCACGGAGATATGTGCGCAAACCAACTTTGTATGATATCCAACTCATATACGAGGTGCAAAGTGAAAAAAATGGTTTTCCCAAAATGCTTGGTAACATCAACTATACGCATGTTGGACGAAAATGTGTCCTACGGCCGGGCAAGCTCAATTCCACCAGGGTGATCATCCCAGCCCCAGTTTTATAGTTGAGGTGGTGGCCTCCCCAGATCTTTGTTTCTTGCATGCCATTGTTGGTGTTGTCAGGTCAAATAACGAAATAAATGTTGTCGAACATTCATCGATATTCGATGACATTATTGACGGGGTTGAGCCAGCTCAATCATTTTATGCGAACGGGGTTCAATTCAATCATGACTACTACCTGATTTATGAAATTTATAACGAATGGTCGATGCTTGTTCAAGCTTATGCATCTCCAGTTGAAGACAAACGAAATTACTTTAAGAAGCAAGAATCGTCACTAAAAGATATTGAAAAGGCGTTTGGAGTTCTAAAGAAAAATTGTCATTTGATTTTGAGGCCACTATGGATTTTGTCAGGGGAGAAAATAAGGGATGTCGTCTACACTTGTATAATTCTTCACAACATGGTTCTCGAGAACCAAGGTATGGTTATTTGTAAAAACTACCAGACGTCCCATGACCCGAATCGACAATCATCGATGATGAAAAACTCCAAAACGTCATATATATCAAGAACCGGGAGGTTCACGGAAACTTCGTCATGAGTTGGTCGAGCATTTGTGGACTAGACGTCTCGATGATCTTGTACTAAACTAGTATTACTTGTTACTTTTAATATTTTTATTTTAATGTAATATTAGTTAGTTTACAAAATCAGAAGAAAAAATTAAATAAATAAATCAAAAAACTCGTTGAAGGAACCGTTCGCCTGAACCACAACAGGCTCTAGCGGCTTCAACGAGTATTCAGTGAGTATTTCATGACACAATATTACTTCATGAATTCAGGGTCCGGCTTTACCAACAACACATAGTCTAAAACTGAACATCCATAATAAAACCATTTTTACATGGTGTTTTTGTATGCCATGTTGTCACTTGTCTAGCCAATCATCATATTTCTCTCTCATGCCTTACTCATAATTGTTTACAAAATAAAAACATAATTTCTATCACATGTCTATTCATTCAAATCATACTCACAAGGTTGGTTTTACATACTATTGTAGAAAAACTTAAACCCACCACCTCTCCTTCACATCACACCCTCTCACGTCCACATCATACTATCTAGTCTCTCCCTTTAAAAACATTCTTAAAACTCCTGTTGTGAATGCTTTAAGAGCATTCTTTCTCAACTCGTTCTTTATAAATATGTGAAGGGGATTTGAAAATTATATGATAGGTATGCGTGGTTGTGAGTAAATGAGAGAAAAAATGTTATATGAGTGTTAATTTTGGGTTTTATTGTTTATATACGTATAACTTTTTAATATTTTCTAAATATGGTTGTGAGTGGAGAAGAGAGAAAATATAACGATAAAGGTAAAAAGTATTAGTTATTTGAACATAAGAAAGAAAATACACTTATTTTAGTGTAATTATATTATATATATGAATATATTGTAGGAAATGGGTTGGGAATACTCTAAAAGCATCCCCAATAAGGAGTCACAAAAACACCAAAAAACACGTCTAGTCAGTTATCACGTCATTAAAATGTCATTATTTAATCCAAAACTCACGCAATAAAAAATCTTAAAAACATCCAAAAACATTGCCACATCATAACCATCTTTTACATTCTACACCATTCTTTTAACAAAAATTTTCTTTCTAAATTAAACACTCAACCTAGAGGTGCACAAAAAACCCAAACCCAAAATCATACCCGAAAAAAAAATCTGGAACTGGTTTTTTATACCCGGGTTTTTAATACCCGAACCTACCTGTAGGGTACGGATAGGGTATGCATTTCAGTACCAAAACTCGTACCCGAACCGGAGCCGATTTGTACCCGATAATACCCGAAAACCGAAACCAGGTTTTTTCAAATACCCGAAATATGCCACTAAAAAGTGCAACCCCTTAAAAAAACCTATCTATACCCGAAAAATATCCGGAGAAAACCCAAAAGGGTTTTTTCAATACATAGAAATAGGATAAACAAATACCCGGTTTTAGAATACTCAGTTTTATGCCCGACCCGAACCCGAACCCGATACATAGAGTATGATTTTTAGAGGCAATACCCGGACGCAAACCCGACCCAAGTATTGCCGATACCCGATTTTTCAATACCCGGTCATACCCGAACTTTATTTCATACCTGAAACCGGATATTTGAAATACCTGATTTGTACACCTCGTCTCAACCCCCTAGGTCCCACCATCTCCAAAAATCATTGTTGTTTCATGTTTTTGTGAAAGAACTAATTTGAAAACGAGTTATAAAAATGCTAACACACAATAAAAAAAATAGATGAGGTGGACAAAAACCTAAAAAATCTCATAGAAATGCATTGTTGTGAATGGTCTAAGAGCATTTTAAATAGGATAGACCAAAAACGCTTTAAAGTTGTCGTGATACTTAAGTATTAAAACTACATCCAACTTGTTAAAACATCTATTTACTTTCCGATCCTCTATAAAAGGCGCGGACCTACGATTTAGCTATGGGATCATCTACACCTCAAGGTAATAATAAAAAAATTAGTGAGATGTACAATAAAATCCTGATTGACCCACGAAATTTCAACATTGACCCTTACATGTCACCCTATTTTAATAAAGTAAAATAATTGTGAACACTTTTCATTTTTTGGCTATTCTCATAATTTTTTTTCCTTTAAAACTAAGATCTTAATTATGTAATAGTTCAATAATTATTAACTTTTATTTTACACTTTTTTTATATTATATTTACACATTTTTGTAAAAATAAATATTGACATATTATTTTACTTTATATTTTAAAATACTTGATGAAATAAACAAATCAACAACAAAATCATGTTCGTCAAATATTGAAATGAAGAGTTTAGTGTCATTTTTAATACATGTGGTTTGTGTAATTACACAACTTTAGTACCGATTTAGAATTTATTGCAAATGGCTACCTCACTTTTATAATACTTATAATTTTAGTACTTTTTTCTAACTCTGTCTATTAATGTTCGTTAAGTCAAGGGTAATTTCATTATTTTATTCCTTTTCTCTTATTGAAGAGGTATGCACCCGCCTTAACATCGAGCGGGGCGGGTCAACCCACAAGATATAGACAAGAGGCTTGAAATCAGGATGTCATGAAGACACAAAGCCAAAACCTATGCGCGTGGCGCATATCACATATGCTCACGCATATCACATATGTTCACGCATCACATATGCTCACGCGTATCACATATGCTCACGCATCATATATGCTCACGCATATCACATCTGCGCGTGGCGCATATCACATATGCTCACGCATATTACATATGCTTGCGCATATCACATATGCGCATGAAACATCTGCGCGTGAGAATAAAGAGAAGACCTCGCGCATCCCCAGGATAGGCGCATATCACACATGCACATAATCAACCACGTCCTTATCCAAATCAGGATAAGGACAACCATGATTGTGCTCATCAGACAACCTTCCAGAAGGTATCCTTTAAGGAATAAAGAATATGCTGATGTTGACAGCTGCCAATGAAGGGTGGACAACTCAGCAAAACCCATGTGTTACCACGTGATTGCACATGGGTCAGGTGAAATACCTTGGTCAGAGAATAATCAATGAAAAAGCACCAGGTGTCCTAAGGACACGCGGCGCGAAGCAATTGGATGAGGCCAAAAAGGCCCTAATTGGGTCTGAGCCCAATCATTGGAAACCCTAATACTATAAATACCACACCACCTCCACAAGGGGAGGTAAGCAAGAAAATACATTCTAAGTCCTTACTCACTTTCAGATTATTATTATCTTCTCCTACAATATCTTATTCTCACACCGGAGGGTTACCCCAAAGAGGACCCTTCTGTCCCTTTCTGAGGGGTAAGTTCACGGTGCTGCTCGTTTTGTAGGTGGAAGAATTCATATTCCGGAAAACCATCGGTGATATAGCACACTCATACCCGAGGAAAGTTGATCGTACACTAGTAAGTCGATCCACGTTTCTTCATTGGCGCCATCACCTGTTACAACGGCAACAAAACAACTATCTCATCAGTTCTCTCTGAAAATCTTCACCATGGTTTCCGGTGTTCGAAACAGCGATCAAGTTCTGGAGGATAATGAGCTTGAGGATGTTAATGAGGGACATCAGTTTCTGAGGGCGCCGCGTGATACTGCGCGCACCACCAGTAACCATCCCTTCATCACAACACCTCATAGCCAGACTGAAACTCCTCCAGACGATCTCACGTTCCAAAATCTGACTGGTGCAAAACAAAAAGGACCAATGTGTCCGGAAGTTGAAACCAATGACCCTAAAGAATGGCTCATAAACGAACAACGGCGTTTAATGGACAAATACAATGAGCTGGTCAAACACAAAAAGTTAGCCGACTTAACACAAAGGCTCGCATTTGATAAACAAACCATTCAGGGAACAACAAAAAGGGCGCACGCGCCGGAAGATGGTCACTCTGTTCACACCGAACACGCTGATGTTAGTGATGAGGAAGAGGTGCACAACATGAGGAAGACGCGAGATACTCATGCAGGAGGTTCACAGCTTCGCGCGCACATGAACATAGCGCCTGGAGCCAAAGTTGATATAGATCTATACACACCGTACAACCCACAAGCGAAAGGGCAAGTGGACGTAACCACACCATATAGGCCAGCCATCTTGGTGAAGCATTCAAAATTCACTGAGCGCATTGCGAAGGCTCCCATTCAACACAAAACCAAGATGCCAAGTGGTCCAGGCAAGTACGATGGTACAACAGATCCAGATGATTTCTTACAAGGTTTTTACAACACTGGAAACCTAGAAAGCTGGACGATGCCAACATGGTGTCATATGTTTGCTCGCTGCCTCATGGGCGCAGCGCGTGTCTGGTTCGAAAGCTTGCCGACAGGACAAATCGATGGGTTCGAAGAGCTATTGGAGAAGTTCCAGGCTCACTTTGTACAGCAGCGCAGACACACGCGCGACCCCGATGACATCATGCACTGCGTGCGCAGGAATGATGAAACCATTGAAGACTACATAACTCGTTTCAATCAGGAATCTCTTGCAATTGGAGGTATCACTGAACAACTCTTGCGCGTGGCCTTTATACAAGGTGCGTGCAGTGATCAACTCCGCAGAGCTCTCGTGAGCAGAGATGGCATGCCAACCACTTGGGCTAAGCTTATGGAAGCATCGCGAGTCTTCGCGCGAAAAACAAATTGCCCAAGACAAAGCAAGAGATAGAGGGCATCAAACAGAAGCACCACGCAACAATGAAAGGAGGGGCAAACAAAACTCCGTATGGTCCAGGTTGCAACAAACCAGTTATTCTCCCGCAGAAAAGCAAGCGCAACAAAGTTCACCCCAGCCCTAAAAAGACATTCGTAATCGCGGAGAAGGTGACAAGAGGGAAGGCGGCAGAGAGCCTAACAGACCTCTACCAAGAATATGGACTCCCCTCACCAAAACGCCTTCGCAAGTGTTAAGCACAGAGAATGTCCAGTTTAAAAGCCCCAAGCCATTACTCCATAAGGGACCACCAAACAGTGGCAAGTATTGTGAGTTTCACAAGTCCACAGGGCACAACACCGATGCATGCCACCATTTGAAGGATGCGATTGAAAGAGATGTGAAATCAGGCAAGTTGGCTCACCTGGTGAAAAACCCAAGACCAGAGAATGTACAACCAGACGGAGCCTCAGCCAGTAAAAAATTCAAAAGAATCTGTGTAGCTGAAGGAGGAAGGCAAGGGCAAAGATCAAGGAAGAGAAGCGCGCAAGTCCATGGGGATTGGCGCGAGCAACAAGTAATCTTCCCAAGAATCAGAGGAGGCCCGTCTATCAGCAGTCCTCTAGTCATCACTGCACACATCGCTCATTATGAGGTGTCAAAAGTCCTGGTGGACACCGGCAGTGAATCAGACATCATGTATGAGCAATGTTTCAGGAAGTTGGATCCAGCAGACCAAGCAAGGCTCGAAATTGTGAATGTACCAATCTCGGGTGTCTCAAACGAAATTATTCACCCCCTAGGTCAGATACAATTCGAACTAACTATGGGGGATGAGAAACACAAGCGAGCTGAAATTGTCAACTTCTTGGTCTTGCCCACCACTTCATGCCATAATATGATTTTGGGTAGAGGAACGATTGCCCAATTCAACGCCATACCGTCACCAGCGCACGGCGCGTTGGGGTTCCCAACACCAACAGGAGTAACATTTGTATACCGAGATCATTTGTGCGCAGTAACAAGTATACCGCGAGAAGGGAAAATGAAGCTTCCAATGGCAAACAACGCGCCAGAGGAATGGATTCTCAACCCAAAATTCCCAGAACAAACAATCACAATTGGAGCTACGATATCAGATGACACAAGGGTGAGAATGAAAAGATTGCTCACAACGTATATATCGGTCTTCGCGTGGCAACATTCTGATATGACTGGGGTTCCGCGAGACCTGGCGCAGCATTCTCTCAACACATTCAAGTCTGTTGAGCCAATTGCTCAAAAGAAAAGAGTCATGGGGGATGAGAAGGCAAGGGCCATGAATGAGCAAGTAGAAGATCTACTGCGTGCAAATATCATCCGCCCAATACGATACCAAACATGGGTAGGCAATCCTGTGATGGTAAAGAAGAGCAATGGGTCATGGAGAATGTGCATTGATTTCAAGGACCTCAACAAAGCGTGTCCAAAAGATTGTTACCCCCTCCCAAACATTGACGCGAAGGTGGACTCTGTGGCGCCATTTAAGCTCAAATGTTTCCTGGATGCCTATAAGGGCTATCACCAAATTCAAATGGCACCACAAGATGAGGACAAGACTGCCTTCAGAACTGACAAGGATGTTTTCAGTTACACAAAAATGCCCTTTGGTTTGAAGAATGCAGGAGCCACTTACCAAAGACTCATGGATGCGGTTTTCAACGAGCAAATTGGAAGAAACTTAGAAGTCTACGTGGATGATCTGGTGATTAAAAGCAGGGAGGAAAAACAAATGCTCAAAGACATCGAAGAAACCCTTTGGCGCCTAAAGGAAGTAAACATGAAGCTCAACCCGAGCAAATGCACATTCGGCGTAGAAGAAGGGAAATTTCTCGGTGTAATGGTCACCAAGGATGGTTTCAAGGTGAACCCAGAGAAGGTGGAGGCTATCCTTGACATGCCCTCACCATCCACCATGAAGGAAGTTCAAAAGTTGAATGGCAGATTGGTATCAATTAACAGGTTCCTAGCAAACCATGCAAGCAAATCTACCCCATTCGTTAACACATTGAGAAATTGCTTAAAGAAAAGCTAATTCAAGTGGACGCCTGAGGCCGAGCAAGCTTTCAATGAGATAAAAGAATGTCTGATAAATCTGCCTGCGCTCACAGCTCCACTTCCTGGTGAAACTTTAACGTTGTACCTGTCAGCAGGAGAGCGCGCCATTGGCGCAGTATTACTGGTGGATCGCAAAGGGATCCAAACACCAATTTATTATGTAAGTCGGGTGCTGACAGATCCTGAGACGCGCTACACCATCATAGAAAAGTTAGTTTTATCACTAACGCATGCGTCGCGCAAGCTTCACAGATATTTCAATGGTCATCCTATTGAAGTCCTGACTGGTTACAACATCCAGCAAGTCTTGCGGCGTCCCGCGCTCTCAGGAAGGCTGACAAAATGGGCGCTGGAATTAGGAGAGAACACGATCGCCTATAAGCCTCGTCCAACAATCAAGGGACAAGTCTTAGCTGATTTCATCGCAGAAATCCCTGAAGGAAAAGTTGAAGAGGCTCAGCGCGAATTAGACCCTCCGCAAGCCAATAATGAAGAAAACTTTTGGAGATTATTCACTGACGGAGCTTCAAACAACGAAGGGTCCGGCGCAGGCCTCAAGCTGGTGGATCCAGAAAATCATGAGTATACTTACGCAATCAGGTTGGATTTCAAGAGCACCAACAATGAAGCTGAGTATGAAGCCCTGCTGGCTGGTTTGCGCATTGCGCACAAGTTCGAAGTCAAAAAGCTAGAGGCTCATGTAGATTCATACCTGGTAGCAGAGCAAGTCAATGGCCTTTATGATGCCAAGGAGAACACCATGCCTCTGTATCTAGAGCAGGCGAAAAAACTCATCGAACAATTTGAATCTTTCAGAATCATACACATTCCGCGCAGTGAAAATAAGTCTGCCGACGCGCTGAGCAAGATGGCATCAACCAGCTTCGATCACTTTGGCAAAGATGTCAGGGTGGAAGTAATGAGCAACCCGTCGGTGGGAGCGAAGTCTGTCCTTGTAATTCATACAACACCTTCATCATGGATAACTCCAATAATGGAATTCTTGAAGGAGGGAAAGGTACCGAACGATCGCGCACAGGCGAGGAAGATAAGACACAAGTCGCAGAACTACGAACTGCTTGATGGTACGTTATATCGACGCTCTTATCTTGGACCGCTCATGAAATGCCTGGATGCTGAGGAAGCAAGCTATGTGATCAGAGAGATACACGAAGGAATCTGTGGAATACATGCTGGCCCGCGCATGGTGGTTGCCAAGGCAATGAACGCAGGTTACTATTGGCCAGGCATGTACTTGGACGGGTTAAAAGAGATCCAAAAATGCAAAGCGTGTCAGAGCTATGCGCCAAACACCATGCGGCCAAAGAACAACTTGATTCCGGTGACCTCTGCATGGCCTTTCCACAAATGGGCAATCGATATTGTGGGTCCCTTACCACAAGCGCAAGGGCGGTTAAAATTTTTGGTAGTGGCAGTAGATTATTTCACAAAATGGGTTGAAGCCAAGCCACTGGCAAAAATCACAGCCGAGGCAATGAAGCAATTTATTTGGGGCCACATCATATGCCGTTTTGGCCTGCCCATGGAAATTGTGAGTGACAATGGCAAACAATTCATTGACAAGAAGATATCCAGTTGGCTCAAAGAATTGCGCATCAACCAGGTCTTCACTTCAGTATACCACCCTCAAGGGAATGGCCAAGTGGAACGCGCGAACCAAAGCTTGCTGAATGGGCTGAAGAAAAGGTTGGAGGGAGAATCCCATTCATGGGTCGAGGAGCTACCTAATGTCCTGTGGGCGCACAGGACATTAAGCAAAACCAGCAATGGCGAATCCCCGTTCAGCCTAACCTATGGAACGGAGGCTATGATTCCAGCAGAGATTGGATGCCCATCCTATAGAGTACTCATGATGAGTAAAAAAGACAACGAGCAAGAAAGGAGGTTGGATCTCAACTTACTTGAAGGGCGCAGAGAGGCGGCTATCATCAGTGAATCCAAATACAAGAAAAAACTAGAAAAATATTACAATCAGCGCGTGAAAGAATGCCACTTCAAGAAGAATGATTTTGTCTTTCGGAACAATGAAGCTAGTCGCGCAATACCCCCGGGAAAGATGTCTCCCAACTGGGAGGGACCTTATCAAGTCTCGGAAGAATTGGGAAAAGGCGCATACGCTTTAAAAGATTTGAATGGAAAGAAGATCCTGCGCACATGGAAAGCAGCACAGCTTAGAAAATGTTTCATGTAAAAGTTGTCAAGTTTGTAATCAAGGCCCTTTAAGCCATTATGAATAATGATGCGCGCTATTTTCTCTTAATGTGTGTTCTATTACCTTTTGCATACATGTTTCACACTTCCCTTTATTAATTTTGAGCAATATGACAACATTGTATTGACATCAAACTAAAAATAAAACGAAGTAAAACATACATACGCGAGCTTCAAGCTCAAACGCGTTAACGAGTTTTAACTCTAAAACGTCGGGGCCTTAGCCCAATAATATGAGCCTTAGCTCAAATCACTCACAACATCCATCCTACATGCTGTGCAGCTAGACCATAAAAGTACCTAAGCACAACTAAGGCAAAGCGCATGCCAAAACATAGTTGTTAAGGTCTCAGGTCGAGGTCGCGCATGGGATTATAATGGATATCAGAGTAACACATACTGACACGTTAAGGCTAAAAAACTCATTCATAATTCCCTATAATAAATGCGCGATAACGTCGCGCAAAAGAGGAATAATGAAGTGCCAAGGCACGTGTCAGCATATTCAGAATATTGCAAAATAACTTGAAATGTGACAACTGTTAAGGATTAAATAAAATAATTTCCTTACAGCCTTGTCCAAGTTTCAATGTGTAAGCATACCTTATATTCAACGAGCATAAACTTGCAATATAAAGAGATGAATTGGGAATGCGCAAGATGCGAATAAGGGAAAAACAAAATTTCATTCCAAAACATAGAAGTTTACAAATTTACAAAATGATGAGATAAAAACTACAAACAAAAAAAAAACATGAAGGGCTTTTCAAGTCTCTATATCAACATCAGCCTCTTCATCGCCCTCATCATTACCTCCTCCCTCAGCATCTGGCGCAGCTCGCTCCTCGTCATCTCCAAACTTACCATAATCAAGTTGTTCGTCTTGAATGGAGTCGTCTTTTATCACGATAGTGTCAGGAGTAGGTCCTTTGGCCACGCCAGAGCCGCTAGCAGAGGCAGCATTGCCCGCGCCATCATCGCTGCCACCAGTCCCTTCACATTCGTCAAGTAATTTCTTAAGCGCGCCAAGATCGGGCTGGTCAGCAAGCGCGGCTATCTGCAAGTCACAAGGAAAAGTATGAGTACAAAAGATTAGGAAAATAAGTCAAGGTAAACTCATTAAGGTTAAAATACCTGCTCAAGGATGGGAATTGGAGTATTCAAGTACTTCTCCCCCACCTCGGCCATGTCAGCGCAGACAACGTCGAGCTGATAAGGGTAGTCGGATGGATTCTTCTTCAGCATGCCATATTCATTGCCATCCTTAAACCCTTCAGCTCGACCCACAAAGCGCGACGCAGCATTGCAATCCATCACAAGGGTCTGAAACTCGTCTGAATATTTCATCGCATAAGCGCAACGAGTCACACCCTGTGAAACTAGGCATTGACGATCCTGCGCGAGGGAAGAAACAGACGTCTCAAGAGCAGGAATCTGAGAGTTTAACAACTCAACAGTTTCCTTGGTTTGTTTTAGCTCTTCTCTGTCAGACGCTGCTGCCGCCAAGGCTTCATTCTTTTCTGCTCGCGCAGCATCGAGCTCTTCTCTGTCAGACGCTGCCGCAGCCAAGGCTTCATTCTTTTCTGCTCGCGCAGCATCGAGCTCTTTCTTCAGGCGCGCAACCTCACTCTCTAATAAAGATTTGTCAGTGTTAGCCTGCGCAAGAGTTTGATCACGCGCCTCTGCCTCCAACTCCAAGTCACGCGCTCGACGCGCGTACCTAGCCGCATCCGCTTCTGCCGCTTGCAGCTTCTCCCGCGCAGCCTGCAGCTCATGCCCGCGCTTCACAAATGCAGCTTTGGCACTTACTCGGTTCTCGCTAAGTTCTGCTTGGAGTTTCTCAGCTCTCTCTCGAGCGTCAGAAAGATTCCAAGCAGAAATCTTAGCCTCTTGCTTGGCCTCCACAAAGGCATCACGCACTTTTATATAATCATTGCGAAGCTCTTGGGAGGCAGCAAAGAACGCAGACCCAGCAAAAAGGTGGTCGTTGAGCAAGTCCACGCGAGCGCGGTCCTCCTGAAACCTCCTTTCAGCCGGAGGAACAGAGTGAGCCCAGAAGTCTTCACACACGCCCATGGATTGAAATGAGCTATCTTCAGTAATATTCCAGCTCGGGCGGTATATGTGATCGGCTTCCTGTAAACACAAAGCAACGCAAAAGAAACGTTTTAGTCATCTAAACACTAATCTGGAAGTCCGCACAGCGGAGCAAAACAAACTTATACCTGCGGAGAGCCGGCAGAAAAGTCAGCGCCAGCCCCACGAGAAGAAGGCTGCGCCACGAAATCTCGTGGCGCTATAGGGCTTGCGCGGCCACCATCGGAATCTTCAAAATTGACCTCCTCATCATCCTCTGTAACAGGTCTTTTCTCCTGCGACTTGGAAAAATCAAAAACAGTCTCACGAGGAGGGCTGCGCGTAGGAGGAGGTGAGGGAGGTCTTGACGCCGTTAGATCAGCACGTAAAATAGTCTCCTGCTCCTTAGTAATCCCAATGAAAGGAGATTCAGTGCTTGTTGGAGCAGGAGCAGAACTAACGGCGCCGGCGCCAGCAGTGCCGCTAGCAGCTTGTGTGCCAGCTATAATTCCTATGAAAAAACCAACATGGAGAAATGATTCATGACTTGATCTAAAGGAAAAAATCAGAAAATCAAAGCGCAATAAATACCTTGGCGCACCGCAGTCCGCGAATTGAGCATCGCCATGAAGTTCATTTTCCCCCTTTTCGAGAGTAAAACAGGGGACTTCAAAGCAACCTTCGGCGCAGCCTCGGTACCTTGCTGCGCCTGAGGTTGAGCCACCAAAGTCGCCGGCTCTACAAACATTTGAGTGAGCAAAGATTCATTAATAACTCTATCGGAATCACGCTCATAAAACCACAAAATATAAACAAAGTATACCTGTTGGAGAAGATGAAACAGCAGGCGCAGCGCCGCTTCCCTGGTCCGCCGCGTGAAGAGATGAGGTGGCAGCACCATACCTCGTGTGGACGGGAGGATTGCCCACACCTCGAGGCAAAGAAGACGAGGAAAACTTGGAGGTAAATCCCTTGGTTTTCTCAAGTCCCTTCGCTTGGGTAGGAGGAGGATTCTGGGCAACAGGGGCATCATTTTTCTTCTGTTTTTTACTGGCCCCTGCGCCAGTTTTGCCCTTAGCTTTGCGCTTGAGTTGTGGCGCCTCAGCTGCTTCCTCCTCCACCTCCTCTTCCGCAAGCTCCAACTCATAGTTCTCGAGCGCATCTACAATACGTGCAACAGAAATGTTAACCAAATTTGGTATTCTAAAGGCATAAGCATAAGTACAAAGGCTTACCAGGCGCATCGCTGTCAAAGCAAAACTCTAAATCGACAGGGATTAACATATCATCGAAGCGATCGGGGAAAGCAACTTCCCCAGCGCTCAGCGCGACAGAGCCACCCTCCATATGCTCGTCATAGGCGGCGTGGACGTATTCCTTGCTTACTGCATAATACAAGACAAATGATATCAGCAAAACGAATTATATTCGCGCAGAAATAATGCAATGAGCTAATAACTCACCTAAGCCATCAACTTGGACGACAGGCTCAGTCGCGCTGTCGGTCCACCTCTTGCTCATACCAACCCCCACCAGCGCCTCCTCGCAAATATTCTTGGCGGGGGATGGTTCAGCAGATAACTTGTTAACCCATGCGCCCGTTGGGTTCTTAAGAACATTCTCATCCGCGGGCGCAGAAGTGATCGAGCGCATGGTCATGCGGATAGGAATCACACCAGCCTTAATATAAAAAAAATTTTCAGCCCAGTCATGAAGGCTTTTGAAGGAAACAGTGCAGCACTTAACCTTCTGACTGCGCGGTATGAATGAGAACCAAGAATCTTGGATTTTTGGCTTGTAAAAATATTGAAAGCGCCGAGGGGTGGGCTCCTCGCGCTGAGCTTTGCACATGAACTCAAAATGAGTCATGCGCACTAGTCCACAATGATGGACTTGGGATATGTGAATCCCATAAAACTGAAGGAGCGCACCCATAAACCTTGTCATCGGAAGACGAATGTTACAGTGAGTGAAAAAGTGAGAGTATAAAGAGATATAGCCGGTGGGCGGATCTGCCGCCGTTTGCCTGGTCGCCGGGAGCAGACAGCTGTACTCAGGGAGAAAACCCTGAGAGGCGACGAGATTGTCGAAGTCAGACTGTTTCAATTTGCAGGGAATCTCATCCCATCTCTTCACTGTTTTGTTCTTCCCCGCCTCCTCCAACGAGGCCTCGGCAGCCCGTTTACCCTTGCCGGTCTTCTTCAAAGTGGACATAACTAACGATTTTACACGGCGTTTGCTGGGGGAAATTGTGGTGTCTGGGTTATCAGACATACAATTGTGAATCAAACAGCGGTTACTTTAAGCATGGAAATCTGGAAGCAAAAGATAAAGGCTCTTAATCGGAATGAAAATTGAAGGAGAAAGAGCTCTGAAAATAACAATGAAGATGAAGAAAAAACCACTCAAAAGGCTTGCTTTTATAGGCCCAGGAGAGAGAAAGAAACAGGTACTGATCAGAGTTACGCTCACGCGCCCCCACTCGCAGGTGCAGGCCAACATGAGCGCGACACGTGTTCCTGACACTGTATGAGGAGACATGAAAGGCCACTGTAGCACCTCGAGCACATGAAAAGTCTGACACATAACGTCTCCATCTCTGACGCATATCAGCACCAACCAACCACGTACATGGACGATTCATTTCAACCAAAAGGATAGAATTTCGCGCAACGCACATATGAGAAATAAAAAAGAAAAGACAAACCCTATCAAAAGAGCAAACTATTAAGTCTAATATCTATCTTACCTCGCTCGCGCGAGACAAGACACACATTAGACTGGGGGGGCTTGAAGAGGTATGCACCCGCCTTAACATCGAGCGGGGCGGGTCAACCCACAAGATATAGACAAGAGGCTTGAAATCAGGATGTCATGAAGACACAAAGCCAAAACCTATGCGCGTGGCGCATATCACATATGCTCACGCATCACATATGCTCACGCATCATATATGCTCACGCATATCACATCTGCGCGTGGCGCATCTGCGCGTGGCGCATATCACATATGCTCACGCATATTACATATGCTTGCGCATATCACATCTGCGCTTGAAACATCAGCGCGTGAGAATAAAGAGAAGACCTGGCGCATCCCCAGGATAGGCGCATATCACACATGCACATAATCAACAACGTCCTTATCCAAATCAGGATAAGGACAACCATGATTGTGCTCATCAGACAACCTTCCAGAAGGCATCCTTTAAGGAATAAAGAATATGCTGATGTTGACAGCTGCCAATGAAGGGTGGACAACTCAGCAAAACCCATGTGCTACCACGTGATTGCACATGGGTCAGGTGAAATACCTTGGTCAGAGAATAATCAATGAAAAAGCACCAGGTGTCCTAAGGACACGTGGCGCGAAGCAATTGGAGGAGGCCAAAAAGGCCCTAATTGGGTCTGAGCCCAATCATTGGAAACCCTAATACTATAAATACCACACCACCTCCACAAGGGGATGTAAGCAAGAAAATACATTCTAAGTCCTTACTCACTTTCAGATTATTATTATCTTCTCCTACAATATCTTATTCTCACACCGGAGGGTTACCCCAAAGAGGACCCCTCTGTCCCTTTCTGAGGGGTAAGTTCACGGTGCTGCTCGTTTTGTAGTTGGAAGAATTCATATTCCGGAAAACCATCGGTGATATAGCACACTCATACCCGAGGAAAGTTGATCGTACACTAGTAAGTCGATCCACGTTTCTTCACTTATAAACCATTTTCCCCTTAATAATAATAACATTCCAGGGGACGTTCCCCATAAACCCTTTTATAAAACACTCTTTCATGTGTTCAACCTTCACCATCAATCCCCTGCTGCTGCTGCTTATTCTTCTTCTTCATTCCTACACTTAGGATTTCATCTTCATCTTCATTTTCATCTCATCTGTTAGGTTTACTTTAATCCTCCACCATCACTCCCAATACAATCCACACGCCTAGGGTTATACACAAACCGGGATTCCTTCATCCGAACAATCTCCATGCGCCGTTGGGATACCAACTTCATTGATTAGCAATTCGTGCTTATTACTCCTTAAATCGCCGTTAAATCATTCTTATTTTCCCAAATTTTAATGGCATTGGGTGATTTGATGGAATCTGGGTTTTCATAGTCGGCAATAACGAATCACCTGGACTAGTATTCGAATTATATGAATTTGAGTTCAAGTGTTATTGTAGTAGATGATAAAATCAGGGATAGGGATTCGTCTTCGGATTTGGTAGATGGAATGCAGAGGATGGAGAAAGATAGTAATATGGATAGGGAGGATTTAGAGACGGTTATTAGTAATGCTCTTACTGGGATTGAATAAGAGTTTGATTGAATTAATCGTATACAACAGCCAGTTCAGAGTTAGACGATTCATGTCGAACAAGCCAAATTCAGCCATATTTGGGGATTCGATGATCATATTTCTCGATTACTTGAAGATTATATGATCAATCGATGCGAAATGCTTATAAATTTTAAGAATCTATGTGGAGTGAGATTAGGTTATAAGGAATTAAAAAGGGGAGCATGTTTTAAAAAGGATAAGGATAAGACGTTTAAAAGAAAAAATGAATAAAATAACAAAATTACCCTTGACTTAATGAACATAAATAGTCGGAGTTAGAAAAAAATACTAAAATTGCAAGGTTTAATAAAGTGAGGTACCCATTTGCAATAAATTCAAAATCGACAAACAATTGGTACTAAAATGACATTTAACTCTTAAAAAGAATACAATTTTATAAGTCGTCGTTACTATGTGTATAGTAGAAGATTAATATGTTTTCATTTTATAAAGTAATTTTGTAATCATTATATTGTAAGTATATGCTTAAAGGTTGATCCATTTGTTAAAATCAATCCATTTATGTATATTGTTGTTGTAAATTTTCATATAAATTTATAAATTATAAATATATGCTTTAAATTTATCCATTAATTTTTTAGGTTAATTTAGTAAATTATTATATATGTTAAAATGTAATGATAGTATATATCAATCACTTTCAGACATAGCAAAGTCTATCATTTTAATTTCTTATTTTTTTTATCAAGAATTATTTCGGGTTTTTTCCGAAACTTAAATTTGATTTTATGAGTCAAAAGTTGATAAACGGATTGTTTGGTACAAGTTAACTACATTTATGTCAAAATTTGTTATGGCTAAAAAAATGGATAATCTGAGTATTCTTAAAGTTTGAGAATGAAATAGGTTTATCGTCAAATTTGTTACGGGTTCAAAGTGTTGACTTGAAAATGTCAAACGGATGAAAGTTAGAATTTCAACATGATCCGGGTTTCAATTTTTTTTTATCAAAGGCATTTTAGGAAATAATCAAAAGGTTCGAGATTTAACAAATCGAATATTTTTCCCTCGACTATTAAAATTTAAGAAAAGATTGAGAACACATCAACATGCCACCCCAGGCCTATCAATACTTCAAACATTTATCAAATTTGAAATATTTGTGTCAGCGTTAACTTTTCTTTCAATTGTGATTAGAACGTTATATAAGAAACATGTCATGCAAAACTATACTCAAATGAAGCAAAATATTCACATAATTGAAAAGGTTAGCATGTTATTTTTTATGTTGTCATTATGACAAAGTCGAGAATTCCCCTAAAACTTATCAAAATCTTTTTCATAGTATAGTTTATAAAAACATAGTTCTTGAAGAACATCAGTCGTTACAATATAATGTTCTTTGTTCCTTCGATGGGTGGTAAATTGATAAATATATCAATAAAGGTAACACTTCTTTTGTATTTAGGCTGAGTGGTCAGAACAATTATCGTATGAGAAGTCTTTTTTCCAAAGTTGGTTTATAAACAAAATTCTTTCAATTATACATATATGACACCGAGAATGTGATAAGAATCATTTTGTGATAAAAATAAAAATCAATTTATGTACACATTATATAGATACAAACATATATGTAATACATTTTTTCATATGCGTTATGTATTATTTGTTTTACTTGTAATTTTATATTTGGATAATTGCGTATGTTACATAGGCTATTTAGCTAGTTATTAATAGAGAAGGAATAAAGATTGATAAAAAAAATCGCCGGGATTTTTTTCCAGCAAGGGTCTTAGTTGCAGGCTTCAACGCATAATAGAAGTGGAGATGATAGAACGGATGGTCATTTAAGTCTATTCTAAAATACTGCAATTTTCCTTTGCCTTGCCATTTCAAACTTAACTATTGAAAAATATGAAAAGTATAAAATATTTATTAGTAACAACAGAAAAAGAAAAAACATCTTTAGTTTACTGGATTTTTTTACTTACTAGTTAAAGAAAGTCTCTTTAAATTAGTCTGATTCTTATTTCATTTATTCTTTACTTTATTATTTTACTAGGTTAGTGACCCGTGTAATATACGTGTAGCAGAAATTAAATTTAATAATGGTAAAAAAATTGATAAAATGATTAAAATATTACATAAATAATATAAATTTAAAAATTGGTGATACTTTGTTTCATGCACGTGCTCACATATTGAGCCTTTTTGTTTCATTCTTATAGTAAGATTTTTTTGAAGTTATGTAAGTGTTATATTAAGAGTTTTTACATAACATATTCTATGATTTAATTATTTGGATAATGTGGTTGATGCATTGTTTTGGTCTAAACATTCATTGCAACTTTTAGTAACACCTAAGGACTGTTGTATTTGTTTGGTTTGAACATCCATGGCCATTTGTAGCCTATTTTGAAAAGTTGGCAAACAAAACAAAGATTTAGACTGCAGTTTGGGGCTGTTACATATTATCTGAAATGGGACTGGTTTTTTTTTAAACTGTAAAAGATCAGCTACGAATTGGATTGTTGCATAATGTTGCATACGTTAAAAAAACACTTTCAACCTAAACAATTCGAAAAAATTCCAAACTGTTTCAACCATAAGAAAACAATTTCAACCTAAAAATTCCCCAAAAATTCCAAACGGTCTCAATTTAAACAAAACAATTCCAACCAAAATATTCCGAAAAATTCTAAACATTTCAACCTAAACATTCCAAACTCCAAATATACACCAAAAAGAACATGAAAAATTATAATGGAGCTAAAGCATATCAGTTTGTGTACGCAGCAACAACTGGTAAATAAGCTTCCCTTTAGCCTTTTCATTAGCTTTCCCCTACCATGGACCTTTGCATGATCTATTATTGTATTTACTATAGTTTTAATATATAAACCAACTTGGTATCCTGAGCCTTCTACCCCCAAAATGAGTCTCTTGCTTCTGCAGTTTTCTCAATGCACTTTCTTAAGTGTTGTTTGTTTTCCAGAGGTAAAATGTTTGCAGTCTGCGGACCACATCTGCAGGAATTTGTAGCAGAAGAGGTAGACCAAACCTCTGCAGTCTGCAAAAAGAATACTATTTGTTTTTTAACGTCTGCAGACTGCTAAAATCAAACATAAATTTTTAAAGAAGCTGAAATTTAAATAAAAATGTCCTTCAACATAAAAATTTAAATAATAGTCAAACAACATTGAAATAATATTTATAAAACCACATAAACATTTATTTAAATAACTTGTTTCGTACTTTGCATAAATAATGTTATTTGATAGATTTTGTGCTTAAAACAATGTTGAAGGTGAATTGTGAAAGTTGAGAACAATTCCTCTTCTGTATCTATTCTATCTTTTGCTAACATATAAAAATATACAACAAAAATGAAAATACAAAGAAACTTGCTTTAGGTAAAATATTTTGTTCAAAAAGATTATTAGATAACAAACTCAAGCCAAAATCATCCTATTTTAAAGCCTATATGTCAAATCCTATTAATCCTAGGTCAATTATCGTCAAAACTCATAATATTATTTCTTTAACAGAAACACACATGACTATTTTTATGGCGCAAAAAAAGAGGTTGCGCATATCTTTTTTAGCAAAACAAACACCACCTTTTATATTTATCGTATCAATATAAGATAAAACAAATTTTGTAAATCAAGAAGAAAAACCTGGGTTTGTATGGTTTCAAGTCAAACATGTAGTTATTGGGGGAGGGTCTAAACTCTAAACATAGTAGTCTACATACTAAGTTATATATGTTATTTTAATATTTGGCTTATTTTTTAAGTAAACATAGATTTTTTATGCCCTGAAAATAAAGAGGGTGTTTTTAACCGTACCCGATCAGGGAACATGACCTTAAGCTAGCCAAGATCCGATTAAAAATAATTGAACTTTACGAACCCGATTACACATTGGACATGAACTAAAACGAAAGGTTTTGTGGGGCAAAAGCAAAAGTCCAAGATAAAATGCAACCATTTATCTTATATAAGGCAACATACTAAAAAAAAGCCTCTACTAACCGTAGCTAGTTCTAGCAAACAACCAAACAATCTCTTGCCAAGTAAAAAATAACTAAACACAAGACACTTGGGAGGATCCATGTCAAAAGAAAGCCTATAGGAGCACTTTCAAAACATTTTTCTATGTAATTTGTGATGATTTGAGACACCTCTGCAAAGTCCCAACTAATCACACTAAGTTGAATTTAAATATTTAATCCATCTTATCCTCTTGCAAAATAATCTTGCACCAAAATACTTATTTTAACAAGTTATGAGTTGTGACCATTAATTGTATAAAAATACTTAAGGAAAGTAACTGAAGGTGATAAACTAATATATATATATATATATATAGCTTTTAGCCCGCGTTTACGTGGGTTACTTTTAGTTTTTTTAATAATTGTTTTTTAATTATTGTTTATGTATATTTTTCATGTAGGATGTGTTTAGGTATTAAACTTAAAGGTTACATGAACTTATAAAATATGTTTTATTTGTAGTTAAAGTATAGTTTGTTTTGTGTTTTGTTTATATCTCAAATGGGTCTCATTGGTCTAGTAGTTAACGTGACCCAGCATTTTGTTATTTAAGATGCGAATTTTCGTCTTAATTTACATGAATGCAAAAAAGAAATTTATATGGTTTGTGTTATTTTCGTTTGTATTGAGTTGTTACGGTTCGTTGGTGATGTAGAACGTATATGATGTTTAATGGTTCACCAAAAATTAGCTCTCATGTGTACGTCAATTAAAGTAGCCCAACATTTTGTTTTTTGTTGTTTAAAATACGTATTCTATGCTTGATAGTGAACTGAGCTTTTAATAAATTGATGTATTTGAATTTCTATAGGCCAATTCTAGTTCCACGTCTATCTGAAATGGGTACGTCATGTGTTATCAATTCATTTTTGGGTGAATTATTAATTTATTATATTTTTTCCAGTATGATGTTTAGTTTGTGATTATCTTATTATTTTGTATGTATTTGTTGTATTTATAGATTTTGTAGTTTAGTTATCGTTGTGTATTAAAAGAACATTTAATTTGTTACTTAGTTTGTATTCTCATCAAAATGGAAGTTATATTAGTTTTTGAATTATATAAATGAAATTTTATGATCATATGTAAAAACTAAGTTTTTAAAAATTTATTTTTTATTAATAATGTATAAGTTTTTAATATTTTATACATAAATTTTTGTATTATGAAGTTTTGTAGATTTATTTCTTTTTTATATTTTATTATAGGTAATAATTGGAAGCCGTCATTTGAAAGTGACGTTATAATGATAATAAACCGTCTTGAGAAACTCTTATTTCACCTTCTTTATTTCTTTATCAAATTATTCGTTTCATCTAACAATTAGAAACCCTGAGTTAATATTCCCCTTAATTAGGACGAATTTAGTTGTTAAGTGGAAATTTTGTAGGTTGTTGAAGGGATTTGTGTTTTTTCTTAGTTTATTTAATCAAACATTGTGTCAATAACAATTTACAACCCCTTTAAAAATAATATATTGGTTTTAAATTATCTCAACTATCACCTTTTGACCACTGCCGATCATAACTAACGAAATGACTAATGACAATTCCACCTTTTATCATTTTTTGTTTATACCAATGAACCCTGACTAACGAAATCCTAACATTGTTAGCTTTCATGATGTGACATTCTTATTTTGGTATATATTTGACATGCTTGTGTGACATATTACACTGCCAACACCACCAGCACCATGGCAGTTACCACCACCACCAGTTTCCTAAAAATATTAAAATATTTTATATTTGTTTTATTGGGTGAATTTTGATTTTTGAAGTCAAGCCAACAAGTTTAAAAAGAAGATAAACTATTAATATCAAACATGTCACTTAACTTCTAAAGTTGACATGATACTTCAATGAAGCAAATGATAATACAAGTTTTAACCTTGATGGCTTATCCTGCCACATATGAAGTTGATATTATGACTCATTTATAAACAGTCCATTACAAAGCATTATCACAAAGAAATTGTGTATACCTGTTGTATCTTCTTTATCATAAGAATTATATTTTGAGGATATAATTGAGCTAAAATAGCATTCATCTTCAGCCAAGGTATTCATAAAATTCTGTCAAGGTTAGGTCGGACTGCGTGAACCCGTTAGCATGATTACAGAAATACAATGCAATAAATTTTAGACGACTTTTAATCCGTGTGACCCATATGACCCTTTTAAGATTATGTTTTATTCTTTCTTCTAGTATTGTTAATTTGAGCTTGTAAATGTAGAAAGTTAACTAAAAGTGTTTATATAAATATATCTAAAGTTACTACTCTAAAAATATACGATATTTGTTATAACTTCTAGATGTATTTCCAATCAGGTTATTGTAACATCCCGTTTTCTCGTTTCGATTAATAAAATAAAATATGAGTTGTTATGAGATGGGCTTGTGTTTGGTAAGTAATATAGGTAATGGACTTCGGTTAGAAAGGAAGGAAGAAAATACCATGGGCTTAAGCCCATGACCCATAATATATAATCAATTATTACCCATTAATCCATCCATTCCACTCATTCTATACACCATTAAAAACACATACTTAAGCTCTCTCTTTCATATCTCTCATTCTCTAACCGAAACCAAGAAGAAGAATTGATTCCCGACCCGAGGTAATGATAGTACGATATTGTATGGATCCAAACCCGCAAGATCTAGTCGTGAAACGACGAGCTGACACCATAAACCGTTAAAGTTATGAGATCCGGATGGAATCGGGTATAAACCGATCAAAAGATGAGCTTAGAAGTCACCCTAGCTCAGATCTGGATCGGGCGGAACAAAAATGGTGAAAATGGTGGAAAACAACTGAGATCTCACTTTTCCGGCAAGATCCCCGTTTTCCGGCGATGACGACACCCTAGTTCGTTAGCAGAGATATAACGAATTAACAAACAATTCGTTATGCTCATTCGTTAAGAAGAGATAACGAATTAGAAGTAGTTCTTTAAGTATTTCGTTAACGGGGAACTGACGAACGAACCCCCAGTTCGTTATAAAAGCCAGTTCGTTATAGAAGCCAGTTCATTAAAGAAACCAGTTCGTTATAAATGTCCATTCGTTATGAGAGAACACATCTGTTAAGAAATAACGAAGGAATCCATTCGTTAAAGGGATGAATGACGAACTGGATAACGAATTAGAGTTTGAAAGAATGACAGAAAGGTCCTTGGACTTAGAATAAAATGGATTATTTACAAAGAAGCCCTCGAACTTTATGATTTAGCAAATATAGTAATAAATTAAAATTCTAATGAAAAATGTGTTAAGACAATTAATAGAAATAAATTTTTTTCAAGCTGACCTGGCAGCTCGACCCCAGCCAGGGGCTATGCCCCTTGGACCCTGCTAGGGGCTGCCGCCCCTAAAACCTCAATGCCAGGGGCACTGCCCCCAGACCCCTGTTCGTCGAGGGTTATAATAAACTAGAAATACGACATGGGTAGTGATAGTTAATTGATACGTGTAATTGTTATACAGTTAGTCGCGCACAGCTAAAGAAGAGAATAACCGTAAACGGTGAACGTAACCGCATTCAGGTGAGTTTCTTGCCCCATTCCTTGTTATGTTTTTGGGGTTATGTGAATTCTCGATGTGATTAGTTAATACACTTACCTTAAGTGGTAAGTGTATGTCTTATATGATTTATGTATGAATGAATGCTTGACGATGCGTGAACGATCTCCGGATATTGCATGTACCGTCAGGGGATACTTTAATGTATGATATATATATATATATATAATGTATAAATGATGTATGAACGTATGGAAGTTATAATTATGAATGTATAGAATGGTACGGAATGTATGGTTAGAAAGGGAAATGACCCTAATAATATCCGCGAATGTAGGGAACGGTCCCTAATAATATCCGCGGATGTAGGGAACAGACCCTAATAATATCTGCGAAGGTTATAGAACGAGGTATATGTATGTATATATATATATATATAAAGGAAAGAATGAAAGTATGACTGTATAAATGCATGAAGAAAGGTAAAGAACTATGTATGTATATGTACCTTATGGTGCGTATATAAGTAAGTGTATGGATGTATTGTATGTTATATGATTAACTAGAACTCACTCAGCATAGCTGACTTTTAGTATGCACGCAGGTGAGTATGATGAGGCAGCTCGCTTGATGTGGACACATGGCATGGAATTGAAGATACTAGCATCTCAAGGAAATGTTATGATGTTTTAAAGACGATGTTTTATTTTTAAATAACTATGAATGTTTGTTAAGGCGAGATTTGAAGGTTATGTAATACATTATGGTTGAAGTTTTATATTCCGCGTAAAGTTTTAATTAACTCTGATATTTAGAACTGTGTTTATGAGTAAATTCAACGTCCAAAGTGAGGCACCGGTATCGGGGCCTTACACTTACATGCTAATTTAAGCCTGTAAAAGAACCGAACATTAACGAACTATTTTTCTGGAAGTTCATTTTCGTTTATTTAAAAAATGAACAAACATGAACATGCATTTTGTTGGTTCATTTATGTTCGTGAGCATCCACTTATGTTCGTTTATTTATGTTGATGTATTTTCGTTTGTTTATGTTTTATAAACATCTAAGTAGTTATATATATATATATATATATATATATGAAAATAAAAAGGGGCTCGTTAAAATGAATTAGGTAAGTTTAAGCCACTAATTTAGATGCATTTTCTTGATGTATTAGACTTGTTCATTTCCATTGCAAACTGTTCATTTATATTTTAATTTAAATGAACAAACATGAATGCACACGGACATGCCCTTATTTTTTTATGAACGAACATGAACAAAGTAATGATAAGGTACCTTGGAATACCAAGGATTCCATTATGCCAATGGCCTAGTGTTTCCCATTTTCTGAAACATGAAGCTAAATATTTTAGTCTAAATGTAAACAAAATATGTAACCTCCATTATGACCGAATCTCAATCAAATACGCTTCTTGTTAACACTGGACCGTTTATGATTTATGACCCGCATCAATTGAGAAAGAAGCCAACACCTTAAACTTTAACTTTCTGAACTTCTTGTATTGATGCATGAAGATATTTATTCCAGAATTGACCTTGTTTTAAACATGCTTGATATCTGATGATTAAATATCAGTAAGTTGCTACTCGTTACTCAAAACAACATCAGCAATGTTCTTGAAATAAGATTTTATAATCATGTCAAATGCTTCAACATTGGGATTCTTTTGCATTAGAAAGTTGGTATTACCTACAAGTGATTATTTTCATTTTATTTTTTTAATAAACAGATTATGGTAGTGATTATACTATTATTGTAACAAAAATAATTATTAAAGGTAAAACAAAGTTGCATACCTTTTTTTAACAAATTATAGAGACTTCATTCCCGTCTCATAAAACATGTCTTGTCTCACAAAAATGTATTCTTTGCTCATTTTTTATGAACTTCGCCAAAGATAAAACACAGGTTTGACACTAAAATTATTAAAAGATTAATGTAAAAAAAAGGTTTTAAATTACATATTACCAACATACAAAGGCACACACATACCCAGTAGCACATCATAAAAACATATTACATATAGAGTATAAACAACTGACATTGAGTGCAGTACCAAGAAACTCTCATAAGATTGCTACTTCAAAGAAATAACACGCAACTCAAGTTGCAAGAACAATGCACCGTTTGTATTATGCGAAATTATATTATTTCTTATTTTATTTTCAAAACTGCAGATAACACCTTCGTTCAATTTAGATACTTAAACTTACAAATAAGTAAAACATGTAGTATTATAGAGTTAAAAGTGAAGTTTCAAACACCAACTATATCGTTATATAAAAAATATATTATTAAACAAAACCATATAAATCCAAAAGTCAAACAAGAAGATGTGAAAAAAAACGTTGCAAATTAAATAAGCATCTAATTTAAAGTGGGTTCTGATATGCAAATAAATCAGGAGATAAAATAATTTACAAATCCTTAAAATAAGTTATATAGTTTATCAGTAAAGCATCTAACATAAATTCAAGACCAATCTGGATGTGGTCTGACGTGAGGTCGAAGACTCACTAAAAAATAAACCGATTATAACTAATTAGATAGCGATAAGCGGGTGTCGAACACAAGGAGTTTGTGGAAAATGTGTTAATAAGTAGCTTTATAATTAAAGTATATTAAACTAAGTGCAAAAGTAAATTCAAAGATTTGGTTTTTTGGTTTTGATTAACAAAAAGAACTAAAGCAATAAACGAGTTTTAAAAAATATAATAAACAACGCTCTCTCCTGATTTTAGGTTTTCAATATTGATAATGTAATGTTTACTTTTGGGATGAACTACATAGACATAATTCATGAAAGCGAGTTTGAAAGTGATCAAAGAGGACTAAGTACTTAGATTATAAAAAACGCAAGGTTATCACTCAATAATCAACATGATATAGTTAACCCTAATTCTCTTCTACTAAATCTCGATTGCCTATGGCACCAAGAACAGATAGTCAAGAACACGAATTTATACTATACTAACAATTACAAGGCAAACTCACAATCACCATAGCAATACAATCAATTGATTAAATTACTATCCCACAAATAACATAAACATTTCACAAATAGTCAATTGAAACCTTACAATTCGGGAGAGAACATAAAGAGTACTAGCCACTCATCATTCGATTCATCATCGCATCAATTAAAGTATGTAGATGAATCTAAAATACCAATTCAACTATTACAATCACCAAAATAAAGTACTTGCACTCCCAAAATCGTCCTAGAGGTGTTTTTAATGAAAGATAGATGAAAAGATATGAAAAAAACGACTAAAAATAAGAAGAAATTCGGCAGTTACGAATTTCAGACCGTGGCCCACGGTGGCTTCATGGCAATAATTGACTGTGGCCCACGGTCTCCACCGTGGGCCACGGTGGGCTTCACTGTGGGATAGAGGCCACGGTATGGTGGCCTCTGTCCATTTTCTTACATTGGACCATGGCCCACAGTCAGAACCGTGGGTCACGGTGGACTTCACCCTCGCCTTCCCGTTTTCACTTCTTTTGACCTCTCTCGCGTACCCGGTTCCTTAGGTTTCTTCATTATACATCATAATAGCCCCGGAACCTCCTTTGAACCTACAATTTACCAAAGACACCGTAGTTATCTAATTCCACAAAATAAACCAATTCAATACATAATTATTACGGTTTTAAATCACTTAAGGGTTGTCCAATAGAGCACCCGTCACATTCCCACACTTCACCGTTGCTTGCCCCCAAGCAACATCTCAACACAAACGTTTTATTAATTTCAACTTGTAGCCACCAATCTTACCACAATTCCGGTTTAGTTAAGGTCCCAAGTCATACCTTATTTCCTTATTTCTATCGATTGCACTAGTTCACTTGATATTACATTTAAACCATAGATTTCTAACCAAACCTAACATGCTTTCGGTTTTTATCTATACATAACACACATTTACACATTAACCTTTTCTTGGTGATCATCCATACATTTCATATTTAATCAATTCTCCTCGCATACGCTTGTGCAATCATCAAATCTCCACCTATGTAAATGCTTTTGACATGAATGCAAATCAAGAGGGCTTAAAACAGGTTATAATGGGGCCAAGTGTAAGTGTATGGAAGGGAATATTGAAAGTAGCTCAAGCGATCCGATCCGACTTATTACAAACAAGCTAAGTAAACAATGAAATAAACAACTATATACATCACTTCAATCATCATCATTTTATTTTTTGAACTAATATAATACTTGAACATTGCATACTTAAACTTTGCAACTCTAATACAATCATTTTTTTAAGCATGATAAACATAATGCTTAAACATATCTAATTGATAAATACTAAAAAAATTACATAGAAACCTATTAAGTCGGATCGTTTCGCAATATAACACCGGGGTTGATTGAATAAATGAATATGCCCAATAAGGTTTTCTAAAGGAACCAACCCCCCGCCACTCTCATATCCACTCTCATATATGTAATGTATGAGGCCCAACCCCCCCCCCCCAAAAAAAAAAACCCACACTCTCACTCATCCAGACGAGGCTTAACCTAAGTGCCTCTATCACTTTTGCACTTATGTCACGCTAAGATCTCGAAATGCACTAATTGTACAAGTTCTATCGGAGAATATCAACCATTTCACCAATCCTTGCTTTCTCAATTTTCAAGTATAAACGAACGTGTTATGCAAGTTATTACACCGAAAGCATGCTAACTTTGATTAGAAAACTACATAATCTCTTTCTAAAAAAAACAATTAGGCACATGTTATTTAGGGAATTGTGACCATGAAAAGGGACCAAAACTTTACCACGCCATCTTACCACTTTCCGGTTTCTTTAAACACACATTTTTTTATAAAAATTTTTTTATTTTTTATTTAGTTTTTTCTTTAATTTTTTTCAAAACGAAATTTTTTCAAAACAAACGAAAATTTCCTCATGCCCACACTTGGGATACATTGTCCCCAATGTACGATTTTGAGAAAAATGAAACAAACTACTTCATAAACACAACCTTCTTTTCAACACAACCCATAATACTTAATCATAAGTATTCCATCCTCCACCCATCCACCCAAAATAAATAAAAACAAAAATAATAACAACTACACAAAAATATACAGAACACTGTTCACCTGGAATCACAAAGCTCAATCAGTTGTAAGGCGGGTGGGCCGGCCCAAAGATAGATGTCATGAAATCTGAGAACTGGCCAAAGTTAAACACCCCATCGCCATAGTTGCTTCCTTCTTCTTGTGGTGGTGGTGATGCCATTGATTGCATCGGGTTGATCCACATGGAGTGATGAAGAGGTGGTTCAGGATAGCGTACCGAACCGTCATACGGAGGTAAAATCGTGTAATCTACAATTTGTGGATCCGGTACAACCGGTTCACCTGCATGTCGTTGATCATGAATCCTCTGATTCCTATCATCCAAGTATCTCATATTCATCTCATGTTCTTGCCCATAAGCATTGCACGGTTCCACATCTCTAACCTGTCGTGCCTCTCTTTTTCAGCCATTCAGCATAGGCCCCCATGAAGGTCTGATGGTCAAATATTGAACGCGACTCATCCAACCAATTCTCATACGTGGAAGGCCTATGCCTTTCCATCACCTCATTCATTGACCCCACATGGGCCCAGTTGTTACCATACGAGTCATACCCAGCCGAATAATCCCAACCCCCGTGTTGGGAACTGCTGCTACCACCCACATCCATGTAATCGGGTTCACCTACCTCTTCCACCTGTTCTATCTCCTCATCCTCATCTGTTTCCACACATTCTCGAATCAATCTCCATCTTATGTTATCACACAAAAGTATATGGTGTCTATCGGTTAGTGTGTAAACCCACCCCGGTAAATCTGACAACTTGAACTCTTTGAACCCCTTGGTCATTCCCACCGAGTCTTCATTTATCACACCATGGTTCTTTAGTAATGCTGTGATCAGTTGACAATGTGGAATTAACTTCCGCTTATTGCTTTCCCGGCTGATCCAAATGTTATGCATGACTAGATATTGGTAAGAACTAAGGGGCGTCCCGCATATTAATGCGTACAATACGGGAATATCGCAGTTCCGCACTATCGAAATATCTCCCCTTTGGGGAATCACATTGTATAAGCAAATAGACATCAATAACTTTGCCTCAATCTTCAGATCCTTTATTTTAATCTGATCACCCAAACCTTCACCTCTTTTAAGAACCTTCTCAAGCATGTTGTGCCATTGAGGATGCTTGTCGGGACATTCAAATAAATCTTTGGCAGAAGGATACAAATATGAGTTACTTGGTTTAGTGTCAAAAAGTGTGATCTGATTAAATGTGTCAAATGACATTACCACTTCATGTCCTCCCACCAATCCAATTAATTTCATGTCATGCCCCTTCTTATAGGTGGGACATCTTAATGTGGACACCCACTCCTCAATCTCTCTATTGTACAAAGTGTTAGTCTCTTCATCATAACACTTCAGAGCTGCTTCACATCCAAAATCCTTATATCTGTCAATTATCCCAAAAGCCTCAAACCCCGGATCAGTTACCACTTTCTCACACATGTACCCCTCGATTCTATTTCTCAATGTGTCCATCTTATCAATGAACAATTCGGCTTGCCATTCTGGTACATATTTTGACAACACCCCACCTCTCCACGTGGGTTTTACCGTTTGTACAGGCACTCGCGCTTGTTCTTCATGCAATATTTTCCTTGTTGCTTGGGTTGCTCGCCCACTGGAAGATGACGCCTTTCTCTTTCCCTTATCCGAGGTTCTACCCATCTACACACAACAAACAACCCAAAAAAACCAAGTTAAGTCAGCATAAAATTCCCCACACTTGCTTGTTATTATGGTTGTGGATAATCACTCGTTAATCAATTGACCAAAAATTTCAACATTTGCTTCAACACATAATTTCCAACTAATCAATGTAACAACCATATGTGTGTAACATTTATTCACTATCCACAACCATAATGAATAACCAGTCTACTAATACTCAAACAAGCAAGTGGGTATATTATTCAAAGCAATTCTACCTTAACAATTTTTTTCAATATGTAGAAGAAAATTGATAAAAACATACCTTGAGAGTTGACTAAGATGAACACTAATTCTTTCTTCACACACTAACAAAAACCCCCAAAATTTCTGAAGAAATTCGTCACCCCTTTTCTCAATAATTGGATTAATACTTAACAATGAGTGGGATTAGGTATGTTATTGTTAATCCTTACGAAAATCCAATGAAAATAGGGTTAAAAATCTTTAGAATTGGTGGTGATATGAAGAAGTTAGGATTGTGAGAGTTAGGGTTTGTAGAGGTGAATTGGGAAGAAGAAGATGATAATAGGTGAAAATAACGAAGGTAGATGCATTTTGTGGTGTGAGATTGGTTTAAAATTGGATTTTTATTGTTTATAAAACCCAAAAACCGGGCTCCCCTTTTCAATCGTCGCCGGACCATGGCCCACGGTCTAAACCATTGGTCACGGTTGTCTCAGGTCTGCTCATTAATTTTCGGCCACGGTCCACACCGTGGGTCACGTTCAAGTTGTGACATTTTAAACAGAGTGCACCGTACCGTGGCTCACCCCATCACCGTGCCTCACGTTAGCCACCGTGGGCCACGGTCTAAACCGTGGTCCACGGTTCACCCCTATATATATATATATATATATATATATATATATTATTTTTTAAAGAAACCAAAAATAACCAAAATAATTAAAAACTTATTTACCAAATTAAAAATAAAATAAAATAAATATTACCCTTAAAAAAATAAAATTAAAATTACCCTAAAAAATTACCCTACCCCATGAAAAACTCGAGTTGCCCTCAACACGGTATAAAAATCATAAAGACTTCCCCACACTTGATTTGGACAACTCCAAAGCGAGGAAGGTAATTTTTTTTAAAACCAAAGTTGACAAGAAAAACAAAATAACCTATACTAATATATACAACATACCTTGGCCTCTTAATTCGTTTCCTCATCCGGTGGACGTAACAAGTAACTCACCCTATCCACATCGAGCATATTGATGTCCTTTCCTTCCAAGTAAGGTTTAAGTCTTTGACCATTCACCACTTGTTTCGTTTGCTCTTGAACATCTTCTATCTCCACATCACCAAACTGACCCACTCTTGTGATGATATAAGGACTGTAGGTTCCCTGGACGGATCGCAGGAGATATCTCGGTCTACTCAGGTGCGGAATCCCTGCGTAGATCGTTACGAGTATAGAACACGAATCACACGAACACACGAAACGAACACACGTTATATATTATAACTCAAACACGTGATGTAATACCACTGTTACAGACTCTCGTCCTCACGTTACAATGAACTTGAACAACTGACACGAACTTAAACAACGATTACAAACCAAGCCGTAACCTAGGACTATTTATACACGACAACTTCGCCTGGCATGTTCAGGCGAAGTTGTCCATAACTTCGCTTGACTAACAAGTTCGCCTGTTAAGTGAACTTGTCAGTAACTTCGCTTAAACATACAAAACATAATTAAACATTACAGACTCGATTACAGACACTAGACTATGAACTACTGACATTATGCACCAACAGACTCCCCCTTGGCAGTAGCTTCATATCTTGATCTTTAAGCACTTGTCTTGTAATCTTCAATCTTGTATCTTCACGCATGCACTCCTTCTCTAACACAAACTGACACAACTCTTTGATACTTCCTCGCTTCGTCCTTCCAAGCAGGAACATAAAAGATTTTCTTCTCATTAAGCACCTTCAGATCAGCTTGCGATAAGTTTACCAAATGCATCGGATCGTAAACTCTTAGGAGCTCTTGTTCATCCTCGTCTTCCATCACCGCCTCTGCTGTCTCACAATCCACATACCACCACTTTAGGTCTTTAAGCACATCCTTGGGCATTAGCTTCATCGGTACTTCTTTAAGGCACCGGATCGGTTTATACTTCATGACCATCCAAGGTTTTCCATCAGCTCTCAAACCTCTATCCTTGTCTTCAACAAGTTTTCCCTTCTGCGGTTTCAACAGCTCAAACTTCTTCTCTTTTATACTCTCTCTCCATACAATTTTCTCAATGACTCTAGCTATATTATCGTCACTTCGATTGATTAACCCCAATCTGGCTAAGTCTTTCACTTCACATTCCGGCAGTGTATTCAACGACCTTAACATTCTTTTAAAATACTGAGCGCCGTCATACCGTTTGATCACAAAGAGCTTCAACTGCTCATCATAGATCCAGCAAATAATCCCTTTCTTCGCTTCAGCATAGCCTTTAATATTGTAACTCTTCTTAAACATTGTAGGGACCGCTGGTTTCTTCGTTTTGACGAACCACTGAGCATAACCTTCCTTCCACCTAGGCTGCTCTTCCCATTCAGTCTCATCGATTACTGTCTCATTACCCATATCTGCTTTCTCCACACCTGGAATGTCATGCTCTACATTCTCTTCTACTATTTCACCTTCTTCAACATCTTCTTCAATCACAATCTGAGCTCCAATCTTCTCAATCTCCTCAATTGGCAGCACATCATCATCAAACAACACATCATCACTAAACATATCATCATCTAATTCTTTCAAAGCATCAATCACATCATCTCCCATTCCTTCATCATCAACCATCACCACCTCATCACCACCAGAACTGCCAGCCGCACCTGCAGACTCCCCCTGAGCTGTGGAAGGCCCAAGAGCTTGAGTAGTTCTTGGCAACTCACCACCTGCATCTTTCGATGCATTGGGATCATCGTCTCTGTCATTCCTCTTCTTTGTCCTTAACTCGTCGCCTTTACAGCCTGTCTCCCCCTGAGATGCCAAGAACTCCTTCATAGCATCTATAATTCTCCCATGTTCAACCAGGAGGGACGACTGTAGTTGATTCTCTGTTACTAGGCGCTGAATAGCCTGGGTCTGGATAAAGTTTATCCTCGATTGCTCTGCCACGACCCATTCAAGTGCAGCTATTCTCTCCGAGTCTGAGAGGGTTGCATCGAAATCAAACCTCATGTGAGATGTGTCTTGAGAATACTGAGGTGGGATTTCACATGTAACCGGGACATCAGAAGTAGTTGTGGACGTAACCGCAGGTGGTATCGTGACCGACAACCCTGCAGTTGCAACGACTGTGGACTCTACAAATTGTGCAACCACCTCTGAAGGAGTAAGCGTTGGAGGTGGTAAAGACACAATCTCCGGAGTCGTCAGCTGGATAGTAGTGATTGGGATGCCAAAAGCTGATGATGTAGCCACCACGGGAACATCCGCGGCGCTTAAACCTGTGACCAGTAGTGATGTAGGAACAATCGACATACCTGACAGTGCGGGCGGAGCGAAACGTACAACTCTTGAAGTCTCTCCAGCTCCCATACCTGCACCTGTCATTTCCCGTCTTGAACGTCTAATCAACTTGTGAATATCCTCTTCTTCTTCTGATTCGCTATCATCAACTGTCCTCTTTCTCTTCCCAAATGTTCTCTCTTGAGTCACCAACATCCTTCTCGCCTCATCCATAACATCATCAAGATCTGAGTCAGCCACCGTCGTAGCTGCTCTAGTAATACGCACAGTTGAGACACGTTCAACTGGGATCCGAACGTTCTCCTCTGGATCCACCCGATCCATATCGAAGAATCCTTGACCTCCGAATTCTGCATCAAGGTCCACTTCCTCCTCCGGTGACACAACAGGAGCAGCAGGTATAGCTTGAGATGCTCCTGCCGGTTGTGGTGCCGGGTCTCTGAACTCATCCCCACGAGCTGGCACATACCCCGGGTTTATTAAGTACCCAAAGAGTGGAGTATGCCTTGGACGCAGTTCAGGCTTGCTCCTCGCACTGGATGTTCGGCATTGAGCGAAGATACGTTTGCTCACACTCTCCACATATCGTATTGGACGTCGTTGAGGCAACGTGGGAGCAACATGATTCAAGATCATCTGAATGAATCTTGGATACATGATGAACCTCTCACGGGCCATCACTCTTCTCTGTCTATCGATCTCGTAAAAGACCATCTGACTAAAGCTATAACGTTTGTTATAAGTCAGAGCAGTCATTGCTGACTGCATGGTCGCACCCATACCATCAGTGCCCGCCTTCCTCCCAGACATGCAGACAATCATTACGTGCATGAGGAAGCGCCACTGATCAAGTAGGAAACCCTTCCTCCGTTGTGTATCGCCCAATGGACCAGAATAGCCCATTCGTAGAAATGCTCCATCGCGGAACGGAGCAACAAACTCTGTAGGGTCATCCCTAGTCTCCTCTCCAAAACGTAAAGCCACCCGTATTTGTTCAGAAGAGAACTGAACTTCTTGATTGTTGACGGTTGCTCGCATAACCGGGGGCTCAACGCGGCAATCGTATTCCACTGTCTGCCAAATATCCTCAATATTGGGTAAGGAAATCGGCAGAGTCGTAGTGATTGCGTGGAATATCCTCGAGTGAAGGAGGAATGTGATTATCTCGCGGTAATCCTCCACACCACTCGCTTCCGGATCTAAGGTGATGAACACGTTGTGACCTGGGAAGAATTGCCTCTGATTATCTCCTCCGTCATCTCCTCCAGCACCTCCAGCACCGGCAACAGTAGCCATATCTGCAACAAACAAACCAAGTTAGATAAACGTTAAGGCATAACACAAGTTCGCTTGTTACCATGAGCGAAGTTGTGATAAAATCTGTATAGGCGAAGTTAAAGTTGGGGCGAAGTTGGGAACAACTTCGCTTCATCTTTAAGTTCGTCTGATAAATGATAAGTTAAAAAAGGTCCAGGCGAAGTTAATGTTAACTTCGCCTCAACACAACATCGCCTCAGGCGAAGTTTAGACTCAGGCGAAGTTACGGATAACTTCGCCCAAACCTTAAGTTCGCCTGAATCTGAAACGACAACAGTAAGCAGAATCTAAGTCGGAAAATCTGATGTTTCGGTCAATTTTGACGATTGAGGAGCCTAAAACACATGATATTAAGAGTATCTGGACGATCGTTTTGTTCATGACCACGTAAAAACAAGTTTTGACAATCCGGTAATAAAGGTCGATCGACCGAGGTCACGAAACAAGTCGAAACGACCTCAGATTAACATCAATGAACATTGATTATACGATATGATGACCCAACAAACCTATAAATCTGTTTGAAATCGAAGAAAGATAGCAAAGATGAATCGACAGATAACTTCGCGAAGTTATCGAGAAGTTCGCTTAGGGTTTTGCAGACAAGTTCGCTGAATTTGAAAAATATGAACAGTTTGACCTTTGAAAATCCTTATATAGGGACGATGTTATACAGGCGAAGTTACGGTTAACTTCGCCTTGGCGAAGTTATTCACAAGTTCGCATGTTTAACAATTTCGCCTATATTTACAAAATCAGACCTTATAATTTGAACATTTTTCAATTAACTTTTAAAACTTCCCTTTAAGAATTAAATGACACGATCAAGTCCAAGTAACCATTTATAAAAGCATACAACTACATAAAAAGAAAACTTTTAACAATTAAAGTATAAGGGATCAAATTTCAGTCTCGATAGGGACTACTACGTTTTAGAAAAGATCCGAACAGGAATCATACTAATTACGTGACTGTCACATAGATCCGTGTTTAGCTGTATTATGACATAAAGAGACAGGTTGTAAGCAGGTAAATAACTTAAGATGGTTTTCATCGTTTCTGTGATACGAGTTAGGTTCAATTATGCCTCAAAATTTAAGTGGGCAACAACTCAGAGATTATGATGCCTCCTATCTATTCTCAAAGCATATTTGGCTTTCCCCAAGTCACCCCGAATTGACCTCGACCCATAGTGTCTGATTAAGTTTGTAAGTACTCTTCATCTGCTTCCCGTTCTCTTTCTTACTCCATGATTGAGAAGTCTTGACATTTTCAGCTCTAGAATGTTTTCATAACTCATAATTTTTTTTTTTTTTTTTTCGAAACGAACACACGTTATATATTATAACTCAAACACGTGATGTAATATCACTGTTACAGACTCTTGTCCTCACGTTACAATGAACTTGAACAACTGACACGAACTTAAACAACGATTACAAACCAAGCCGTAACCTAGGACTATTTATACACGACAACTTCGCCTGGCATGTTCAGGCGAAGTTGTCCATAACTTCGCTTGACTAACAAGTTTGCCTGTTAAGCGAACTTGTCAGTAACTTCGCTTAAACATACAAAACATAATTAAACATTACAGACTCGATTACAGACACTAGACTATGAACTACTGACATTATGCACCAACAAGGACCCATCCACTTACTCTTTAGTTTACCCGGAAACAACTTCAACCTTGAATTGTACAACCACACCTTTTGACCCACTTCAAAAGTCCTTTTTCTTAACTTTGCATCATGGACCTTTTTTAGTTTGTCTTTATATGCGGAAGCACATTCATACGCTTCATCCAGGATTTCCTCAATCTCATTCAACTTCAACTTTCTCAATTCACCCGCATGCGTATAATCCGTGTTAACATTCTTGATCGCCCAAAACGCCCTAGTGCCAACTCCATTGGTAAAAGACACCATTTCCCATAAAATAACCGATAACGAGTTGTGCCAATATGAGTTTTGTAGGCGGTCCGATACGCCCACAATGCATCATTTAACTTAGAAGACCAATCCTTTTTATCGACCCGCACCATCTTCATCAAGATTTCTTTAATTTGATGATTGGACACTTCAACTTGTCCATTTGTTTGTGGATGATAAGGAGTAGCAATTCGGTGATTTACATTGTACCTTTTTCAAAGTTTCCCAAAGTTGAAATTCTTGAAATGCGATCCACTGTCACTAATAATAACCCGCGGGATACCAAACCGAGCAAATATGTTTGCTTGAACGAATTTGCAAACTACCGAATGGTCATTGGTTCTTGTTGCTACCGCTTCGACCCATTTTGACACATAATCGACCGCAACCAAGATATATAAAAATCCATTTGAGTTTGGAAACGGGCCCATAAAGTCAATTACCCATACATCAAAAATCTCTAACACCACAATCGGTTGTAATGGCATTTCATCCCGTTTCGAGATACTACCCAACTTTTGGCAATTCAAGCAATGTCGGGCATACTCACTTGCATCTTTAAAAATGGTGAGAAAACCTTACATGGATCTAGCCGCGTCGATACATCGATTATACAATACGAGATTAATACTTTAAATACATAGTTTATTAATAAATATGTGATGAATACATTATTGTGGATAATAACTTATGGAGAGCATAATTTAGATCTAGATCTCTCAAAATATGTACATAATAAATATGAGCATGGATATGCCAATTTATAGGCCACATGCTCTAATTCGTTAGGTTACGTCTAATTCGTTATACCTTCCTAACGAATTAGACTCCATTCGTTATGCTTCCATAACGAATGGTAATACCTTAACGAACTAGCCCTCATTCGTTATGCTTCCATAACGAATGGGCTTATACCTTAAGGAACTAGTCTAGATACCTAACGAATGGGCCTCATTCTCTATACAATCCATAGCGAATGGGCCATTTACATTAAATATACGTTCTAGACTATCTATAACTTATTCAATCGCTACGGACACCAAAACCGTGCACTAACAGACACCCCCTTTTCCGTAGCTATCGAATACTTTAACTACAAATCACCAGTCACAAAACCGTGCACTAACAGACACCCCCCTTGACTGATGATTTTCGGGCTTGTGCAAACAGACAATCTTTAAATCTTTTCAGCAAACCAACAACTTGTAGCCTCTCATATCAGATCACCCCCTCAAAGTAAGCAACTCTTGGAGATCATCCCGATCATCCATTGGCGTATGATATGGTTCAATCTTACAACAATCAACATCAAGTCATCAGCTATCCGTCAGCACCAGTAAAGAAAACATATCTTTACGTGTAACCTCGTCACACATCTTCATGAACAACTCGATCATTCAACATCACTTCGGTTTTCCTTCTCTTGATAACGTGTATCCCAAATATACCTTTTGAAGCTCTTCCACATCTCATTCGCAAAGATGCACTAATGTTTGGGCATAAGATTCAGAGTTCCAACCTCCATTAATAAACCCCAAATGATCAAATTCTTCAATCCAGTGACAAGACTCGTATATTCTTCAATAAGATCAACTAGTTTGAGAATCGTCTCCCTCAATAGAAATAATCCGCCATTTACTCGTAGCCAACATAGTCAGGATCAAAGTCCCTCAGAAAGAAGTAAACGGGCAGAAACTCGTATCCCACATAGTCAGGTTTCAATATTTGAACAAATCAATCACCAATCGAAGAACACTTGCAGTCTTGAACTCAGTCAAACGTAGCTTTGCAAGCATGAATTACCACCCGAATTGCAGTAATTTTTCAAGAAACCTTGCAAACGTAGGAAGAGACATGCTTAAATAAACTCAAATGAAAGTTTTTATCTCCCCCTTTTCTTGACAAATTCAGTAAGGTCTTGAACAATCTCCAAAATTCACAAATAAAAATTCCTCCTTAAATTACACGTGGTCTCCCCCTCGGCCAGCCGAAACACGTAAACAGTCGGCCGAAAAATATATTACCAAAATTTGCCCGAAGAGTCTCCAATACATTAGGAACAACCCAGAAAATTTCGAAAATAAATATTATCGCCAAAATTTTCAAGAATGAAATCTCACTTACGAGGAGTATTCAGGAAAAAATTCGCGCAAGAAAATTTTTCCCGCCAAATAAATTTTTGTTTTTAACGAATTGCCTCTCAATTCTTTATAAACTAACAACTCCAATTCGTTAACTTAGTCCGTGCTCTCCAATTCGTTAACTTAGTTCGTGCTCTCCAGTCTTAATTCGTTATACACTTAACGAAACTAATCAATTCGTTATAACTTACCATCTCTAATTTGTTAAAACAAACCTCATTCGTTATAACAGTTACACGAATGGTCTTCAATTCGTTAAGAACTTCACACTTCGTCATACACATTAACGAATTACCTTAATTCGTTACCATTAACTTAACGAATTACCTTAATTCGTTATCTTTAACTTAACGAATTACTTTAACGAATTACTTTGACGAATTAACTTAACGAATCTCCTTAATTCGTTACATTTACCTTAACGAATTACACCTTAAATCGTTATATTTACCTTAACGAATTAACTTAATTCGTTAAATTCCCATAGCGAATTAGCTACAGTAGATTCGTCAAACCTCCATAACGAATCAGCTACAGTAACTTAACGAATTGCTACAGTAACTTAACGAACCAGGTTGTTGGATCTGAACATCTCGCCGGAAAAACGTAATTCACTGGAAAATACCGTTACAGTGGCCAGAAAATCCTAGATCTAGCCGGAATCTGCAAATTTGAAGCTTCATCCATGGTGAAATCCTCAAAACACCATAATTAACCACCAAAATCACACCGAACACTCGGTTTTTCATCCTGAACACGAATCTAACATCCAAATAACTTAACAACCACCGAATCATCATAAACAGAATCTAACCATAACATACTCTTCCATGGTGAATCACTCAATTCACCATAAATTAACACCAAATTACACAGGAAGCTTCATCTTCCATCAATAAACACAAATTCACAAACAAATCCACCAATAACACACTAATTTACTCCAGATCTGACTAAAACCCGAAGAACACGAAAAACTCAGATTCACCTTAATCGATGCACCGAGAGCAGTCGTATGCTCTGATACCAATTGAGAGAACCTTCCATGGATCTAGTCGCGTCAATACATCGATTATACAATACGAGATTAATACTTTAAATACATAGTTTATTGATAAATATGTGATGAATACATTATTGTGGAGAATAACTTATGGAGAGCATAATTTAGATCTAGATCTCTCTAAATATGTACATAATAAATATGAGCATGGATATGCCTATTTATAGGCCACATGCTCTAATTCGTTAGGTTACGTCTAATTCGTTATACCTTCATAAAGAATTAGACTCCATTCGTTATGCTTCCATAACGAATGGTAATACCTTAACGAACTAGCCCTCATTCGTTATGCTTCCATAACGAATGGGCTTATACCTTAAGGAACTAGTCTAGATACCTAACGAATGGGCCTCATTCGCTATACAATCCATAGCGAATGGGCCATTTACATTAAATATATGTTCTAGACTATCTATAACTTATTCGATCGCTAGGGACACCGAAACCGTGCACTAACAAATGGTGGGCCAATAAAACCCACTTTGAAGGACCCGGTAGCCCGTTTTCTGACCACTAATATGACCCCCGCATGCAGACGCATATGCATGAGTCAAAACCTCCAACACCTTAGATTCGGGAATGACCCTTCGTATAACTTGATCCGAACCAATCTTGAACAAATCCGGTTCATCCCAAATATATTGTTTCACTTGAGCCATGAATCATTGCCTTCTTTTCTTCACCCAATGACTTGGCATAGATCCCGTGGCTAAATAATTCACAAAATGAGCATACCACGGAGCGGTCGATACGGTTAACAGTTGTTCGTCGGGAAACCGTTCGTTTATCTCTATCGAATCGTCAATACATTCCAGTGGAATCCGAGACAAATGATCCTCCACTACATTCTCACAACCTTTCTTGTCCCGAATTTTAAGATCAAATTCTTGAAACAATAACACCCAACGAATCAAACGCGGTTTCGCGTCTTTCTTTTCCATCAAATACCGAACCGCACTATGATCCGAGTACACCACCGCTTTAATTCCCAAAATATACGACCAAAATTTATCCAAGGCGTACACCACCGCAAGTAACTCTTTTTCGGTAGTGGTGTAATTTAATTGCGCCTCGGTTAAAGTTTTGCTTGCATAGTATATTACCATCGGCTTTTTCTCTACTCGTTGACCCAATACCGCTCCAACCGTGCTATCTCAAGCATCACACATGATTTCAAATGGGCTTTACCAATCCGGTGATTACATAATGGGTGCTTGTACCAACTTCTCCTTCAAATTGTCAAAAGCTTGAAAACATTCATCAGTAAACTCAAAGGGAACATCCTTCAATAAGAGATTACACAAAGGTTTTGAAATTGCACTAAAACCTTTAATGAATCTCCTATAAAATCCGGTGTGTCCCAAAAACGATCTTACACCTTTAACATTTTTCGGGGGTGGTAAAGATGAAATTACTTTTATTTTTTGCTTGGTCAACTTCCATTCCCCTACTTGAAACCACATGACCCAACACAATGCCCTCTTGCACCATGAAGTGACTTTTTTCCCAACTCAACACCAAGTTTGTCTCAACACATCGTTTTAAAACGTTTTCTAAATCAACGAGACATGACTCGAATGTTGAGCCAAAAATAGAAAAATTGTCCATAAAAACTTCAAGTGATTCCCCGACCATATCAGAAAAGATGCTCATCATGCATCTTTGAAAGGTAGTCGGGGCATTACACAGTCTAAATGGCATTCGCCTAAAGGCAAAGTACCATATGGACACGTGAAAGTGGTCTTATGTTGGTTATTGGGATGAATTGAAATTTGATTGTAACCCGAATATCCATCCAAAAAACAATAATATTTTTGACCGGAAAGTTTTTCAACTATTTGGTCAATGAATGGTAGTGAAAAATGATCTTTTGAGGTTGCATTATTTAATTTTCTATAATCGATGCACACTCGCCATCCGGTTACCGGTCGAGTGGCGATTTGTTCACCATTATCACCTTTTATTACCTGGATGCCGGCTTTCTTGGGCACTACCTGTGTCAGGCTCACCCATGCACTGTCTGAAATGGGATAAATGATCCCCGCATCCAACCATTTGATAACCTCCTTATTCACCACTTCTCGCAAATTCGGGTTCAACTGTCTTTGAGTCTCCCTTGTGGGTTTAGACTCCTCATCAGTAATGATTTTATGCATAACAATCGAAGGACTAATACCCTTTAAATCCGCCAGCATCCATCCAATAGCAGCCTTATGTGCTCCCAGCACTTTTACCAACGCCCTCTCTTGTTCTTCCTCTAAGTTAGAAGCAATGATAACCGGAAGGTTTCATTCTCCCCTAAAAATGCATACTTCAAGTGACTTGGGAGTTCCTTCAATTCAACCTTTGGTGGACACTCCAAAGACGGCTTTGTGTCCGAATTGATCTCCATTGGAAAATTCTCAAATTGATGTGTCCATGGTGGCCTTCCCTCTTGCATAGCTAAGACATCCTGTTTTTGTTCTTCCATCCTCAAAGCACACACGTGTACCTATTCAGAATCATCACAAATACAAGCTTCTACACAATCTTCATCATATTCATGAGGAATACAATGGTCCACTAAATCTGCCATAAAACATTCTTCACCAATCAAAGAATTAGAAACGTTAGTAAAAACATTAAGGCGCATTTTACGATTACCAAACACCATGTCAACGGTACCAAATCTGCAATCAATGATTGCATGAGCAGTGTTCAAAAATGGTCGACCCAAGATAACATTTTGTTGTTGACTTGGGTCACCCGAAGAGTAGTCTAACACCAAAAAGTCCACAGGATAGTAAAAATCCTCCACTTTCACAATCAAATCCCGCAAGATTCCACGGGGAAGTTTATGAGACAAATCCGCCAATACAAACGTGATCTCAACACGTTTAAAGTACCAAAGTCATATTGGTCATATAAACCCCCCGGGAGAATGCTTACTCCGGTCCCAAGTTCTAATAACGCCCTAGACATTTGAAAATCGCCTACTTGAATATTAATTAAGGGAGTTCCCGAATCTTGAATCTTAGGAGGAAGATCTCCTTTCAAAACCGCACTTACCCGCTCAGTTAAATCCACTCGTTTAGGCACTTTTTGTTGCCTCTTTTGAGTGCATAGTTCTTTTAAAAACTTAGCATACGCGGGCACTTGTTTTATTACCCCAAGTAGAGGTAAATTCACTTTTTCCTGTTTAAACACTTCCCACGTCTCCTCCTTTTGAGGAACCATTTTAACAATTGCATTTTTTCTTACCCGGGTCAAGCAAAGCTGAAGGAAATGGAACCGCACTTGGTTCAACTTCCTTGTTTTTATCATTTAAATTTGAAGGTTGACCCGGATTTTGTAATGGTTTTTCAAAAGTGACATTTTTAGTGGGTTTATTAGTTTCAATTTCATTATCACTTTCATTACCCGTAATGTCCTCGACTTCCCCATCAACCAAAACCGGTGATAAATCCTTTTTGTATTCTTTACCACTTCTTAGCACACTAACATGATTTTTATGAACATTACGAGATGAATTATGAAACGGGTTTACCTTAGTGATGCTTGGTAGTTGACCATTATTTTTCTTCAATTCTGACACTTCCGTTGCGAGCTGACCCATTTGTGTGGTCAACGATTGGATGGCCTTATCTCTTACATCATCCTTTTGCATTCTCACTTCATCAAGTTGATTTCTTCGTTACATGTCTTGTTGCATCAACTTCAACATGTCCATAACTTCATTTCCACGTGATGAACTTTGACCCGTTGACCCACTTTGACCGCCACCTCCTTGATCTTGAAACCCTTGATTATTCCCGCCACGAAAATTACCTTGGTTATTATATTATTGGCGAGGAACATAATTGCCTTGTTTTCCTTGAAAATTCGGGTTGGATTGAGTGGCCGGATTTCCATAACGAAAATTCGGATGATTTCTCAAACCGGGGTGGTAGGTGTTGGAGTTCATGTTGTAATTCCTACCACCTCCCCCTTGAAGGGCATTCACCTCCTCCACCGGTGCTTGACCTACCGCACATACCTCCGAAGCATGACCCAACTCGTTACAGTTTGTACAAACATCAATTACCTGATTAGAGGTTTGTACCCCTCCATCTTCCACGGCTTGTACTTGAGATCTTCCAATTTCCGGTCTTGCTCTTCTACCGGTTTAAGACTTTCTCTTTGATGTGAACGCCATTTGTTCCAAATATGCCCAATCATCTTGTTCATAGTTTGTACCAAACGACCCATTTGTAATCGAAATCTGATTTTGTTCATCTTCTGTACTCAACCCCTCATGAAACACATTCAATAACTCCCAAAGAGCAATACCATGATGAGGACAATTCTTGATCATCATATTAAACCGATCAAACGCATCGTGAAACATCTCACCCGATTATTGTTGAAAAGCTCTCAAATTCCTTCTTGCATCATTGGTCTTTTGGGCAGTGTAAAATTCTTCCAAAAATCTTTGTTGCATCTCGGCCCAAGTATAAATGGATGCGGAAGGTAATGTGTAAAACCATCTCTTTGCTTTATCTTCCAACGAAAATTGAAAAAGAACCAATTTCACTTCATCCGCCGAAAAACCTTGACCCCTAATTGTGTTGCACATAAAGTCATATTCCTCCAAATGAAAATACGGTTCATCTATTGCTATTCCCTTATACTTTGGTAGACTTTGAAGTGTATTGGTTCTCACTTCAAATGTTCTCCCTTGTTGATTATGAGGAATAACCACCGGAGACGGGTTATTAGTAATTATCGGTCGGAAATGGGCTTCAATACCCCTCACCATTTCTCTTGCATGCCTTTTTGGTACCCCCATTGGTACTCTTGGTTGATCCATTTTCCTATAAACGGGCCTTAGCTGCGCAAATTGTTGTTGAGACTGTGGTTGGGGCATTTGTTGTTGAACTTGTTGATGAACAACAACCGGTGGTTGTTGTTGAGCTTGTTGTTGAATTGGTGGTGGGTGAACGTTTTGTTGAACAACCGGCGGTGGTTGTTGGCGATTAAGCTCTTGCAACGGTTCCGGTTGTTGCCATTGACCATAACCAAAATTTCCCGGATTTACCCTTTTGCTTCCATCACCTCCCATGTAGTAACCTTCCACTTCATACCCCTCAAATTCACTGTCAAACCCATATCCGTATCCGTCACCTTGTGATCTTGAATGTTACATGAAAGTTTGGGGTTGATATTGGTAGCTTGATTGTGATTGTTGAAAGGTTGGTTGTTGATTTTGTCAAGATGATGATGATGCACCAAAGCTAGGAAAAAGTTTGGAAATAGATGGAAATGTGGATGATGTTGCGTAGGTGTATTCAGCAGGGAAGCAGGGATGGGTTCGCTTACGGGTGGTGGTTGCAATTCACTTTATGTTGTAGGTATATTAGTAGTGATCGATGGAGGTGGATTTGGTGGAGGTGTGGATGGTAATGGTTAACCCGAAGTGGGGACTGGTGATTCCATGGTGCTGTTTGATGTAGTTGGAGAACCAGGAAGCTTGTTCTCCCTGAGTAATACTCAGTTTCTTCGAAGCGTTCTGTCAATCTCAGGATTGATTACTAGTGGTGATGACCTGTTAGATCTTCTAGTATGCATACACCTGTAGGTACCTGCACACTAACACAACCAGCGTAAACCCGAAAATAACAAACAAAAACTACTAAAGCTAACACACGTTGCGCACTACTCACCGGCAACGGCCTCAAAATTTGACGTGAGGTCGAAGACTCACTAAAAAATAAACCGATTATAACTAATTAGATAGCGATAAACGGGTGTCGAACACAAGGAGTTTGTGGAAAATGTGTTAATAAGTAGCTTTATAATTAAAGTATATTAAACTAAGTGCAAAAGTAAATTCAAAGATTTGGTTGTTTGGTTTTGATTAACAAAAAGAACTAAAGCAATATACGAGTTTTAAAAAATATAAGAAACAACGCTCTCTCCCGATTTTAGGTTTTCAATATTGATAATGTAATGTTTACTTTTGGGATGAACTACGTAGATATAATTCATGAAAGCGAGTTTGAAAGTGATCAAATAGGACTAAGTACTTGGATTATAAAAAACGCAAGGTTATCACTCAATAATAAATATGATATAGTTAACCCTAGTTCTCTTCTACTAATTCTCGATTGCCTATGGCACCAAGAACGGATAGTCAAGAACACGAATTTATACTATACTAACAATTACAAGGCAAACTCACAATCACCATAGCAATACAATCAATTGATCAAATTACTATCCCACAAATAACATAAACAATTCACAACAGTCAATTGAAACCTTACAATTCGGGAGAGAACATAAAGCGTACTAGCCATATTCATTCGATGCATCATCGCATTAATTAAAGTATGCAGATGAATCTAAAATACCAATTCAACGATTAAAATTACCAAAATAAAGTACTTGCACTCCCAAAATCATCCTAGAGGTGTTTTTAATGAAAGATAGATGAAAAGATATGAAAAACGACTAAAAATAAAAAGAAATTCGGCAGTTGCGAACTCCGGACCGTGGCCCACGGTCTCCACCGTGGGCCACGGTGGCTTCATGGCAATAATTGACTGTGGCCCACGGTCTCCAGAGTGGGCCACGGTGGGCTTCACTGTGGGATAGAGGCCACGGTATGGTGGCCTCTGTCCATTTTTGTTACATTGGACCGTGGCACATGGTCAGAACCGTGGGTCTCGGTGGACTTCAGCCTCGCCTTCCCGTTTTCACTTCTTTTGACCTCTCTCGCGTACCCGGTTCCTTAGGTTTCTTCATTATACATCATAATAGCCCCGGAACCTCCTTTGAACCTACAATTTACCAAAACATCGTAGTTATCTAATTCCACAAAATAAACCAATTCAATACATAATTATTACGGTTTCAAATCACTTAAGGGTTGTCCAATAGACCACCCGTCATGGTCAAACCAATAGAAACAAAGATTAATAGTTGTAAAACATAGTACTTATAGAAATCATATCTTTTAACATCGATGAATAGCAGTGATGGCTTTCTTCTAGATCAATTAGAGTTCCATTGTAACAAGCCACTCCAATCATAATAATAATAATAATAATAATAATAATAATAATAATAATAATAATAATAATAATAAATGTACATGATTTACAAGGGTGTAAATTCTAGCAACTTATATAGTCATGATTTTGTTATCCGGATCATAAACCTCAAATGATCTTTAATAACTAACAAAGGTATAATGAAAAATAACCCTAATCAGAACACTAACGAAAATAGCCTTTTGAAATTGAATACAATAATAATATATATCATAAAACCTTAAAAAATTAACAAAAAAACCTAATTAATAAAGAACTATAAGTATTTAATCGTTAACAAAGGCCGATCTTAAATATAGAACAAAAGTCAATCAATTTTATGTATACATATAGATTGGGGGCAATGATACAACTTACTTATTGAATTCGATATGAAAATAGCATAATAAGAAAAAGACGCATGCAAAAAAAAAAGTTTCAAAATTAGTGTGCAATTAACATGTTACTGAAGTGATGAAATCGCACCACGGAATCGTTGATTGAAAGGTAAGGTTTTGCAATTGTGAATATAGAGAAAGAATTTCAATCCACCATAACCTCTGCTCAATCTTCTCCCTGTTTCAATCCACACTAGCGATAAGGTGGGTGTGAGCAAGGTCTCGCAGTTAGAGGAAAGAGAAAAATGTTAAGATGAGTTGTTATGACCCATGGGCTATCCGGGTTTCAATAGAAGCCCCATACCCGTCAAAGCGGTTCAAACGCATAAAAAGACTCCATTTACAAATGAAGCAATCTGGTGGCTTGATAGGGGGCGGGGAGTGACCAGAGCGCGACAAGTAGGAAATTAAAGGTTTCATTCGTATTACCGGGTTATTTTATATTACTCATTTCTAACATATATATTTGATTTGAATTTTATGTATTGTAAGGAAGTTAATAACTATATACTTAGGATTTGATAGTGAAAATTATTTCACAAATAAATTAGATGTTGTAATACGGTTTAAAAGTTATATGGGTTCGGTAAAACCCATGACCCGCTTCTTTTTTTAATATAAAATTGTTTCTTAATTATAAATCATATCTTTTTAAAAAAAAGTAAATATTAATTTTTTAGTATATTCCTATTTTATAGTATTTTCATATCAAATACTTTGTGAGATTAATTTTTTATTTAATGAGATGTTATAACCCGTTAAGGATTTCCTGGGTTTGGTAAGACTCATACCCGTAAATTCGGGTCAAATGCATGAGAAGCATCCATTTAAAAATCAAGCAATCTGGTGGCTTTCAAAAAAGGGGGGAAGCGACCACATCGCGACACATATAGGATTTTTGAGCTTTTGTTTATATATATATATATATATATATATATATATATATATATATATAGGGAATGGTTCAGGAGATAAATGAAATTACTGCGAGAAATGCGAGAAATGAATATGGGCCACTAGTTTATTTTAGGTTTTAAAAGCTTCAAGATTAATTAAGTAACTATAAATGCATCTCTCTCTTCAATTAATATATCTATTAAATTAATATAACTAATCAAATTACTATAATTGAAAAATATTAAAAATTTATTTATTTTCTATCCAAATTTTTATCCTACACAAGTACAATTTGTCATACACAAGTACAATTTATTCATACGTTAAAATTTCTTTTTTCTATCCAAATTTTTTCCAACTCAATATATAAATATACATCAACACGTAGTTACATTGTGATAAATAATAAAAAAAACCTATTTTACATGTGTTAATATTAAATATCAACAAAAAAAATACAACATACACAAAAATATATAGCCTACACTTGTTCTGAGAATAAGAAAACATATAACATACACACAAAATTCATCATCAATAAAATATACACACACACGAAAACATATAACCTACACATGAAAACTTTATCCTACACAAATACTATTTATTCTTACATTAAAAAAAACTTTCTATTTAAAACCAATTTCTTCCAACTCAACTTATCAATATCCATCAATACGTAGTTACATCGTGATGAATAATACAAAAACCTATCTTACATATGTTTGCATTAAATGTGAAATATATAGCCTACACAATAACATATAACCCACACTTGTTCTAAGAATAAGAGAACATAACCTACACACGAAAAACATATAACCTACACACGTGTAGGATATGTGTGTATTTGTGTAGTTTATATAATTCTTGATGTCGAATTTAATATGTAAGTTGTATGTTTTTTTGTATATTGTACGTTTTTATTGCTCAAAACAAATGTAGGTTATATAATTTTGTGTAGGTTGTATATTTATTGTTTATATTTAATGGACACATTTTTATGACATTTTTTTTTATTATTTATGAAAACTAAATTAGTGTTTTTATCTTTTTAATTATTTTAGTTAAATTATGTAGATATATTAATTAGAGAGAGATTTATTATGATTATATTAATTGTATTAATTGAAGAGAGAGTGTGCATTTATTGTTACATTTATATCTTTTTCATTTATATTTAAACTTTTAAAACCTAAAATAAAACTAGTGGCTCATATTCATTTTTCGCATTTCTCGCAGTAATTTCATTTCTTTCTTGAACTTAAACATATATATATATATATATATATATATATATATATATATGGGATGGATCTTGCGAGAAGTGATATTAGAGCGAGAAGTGCGAGAAGTGAATGAATAACTCCATTAATCCCTAATTTCACTCCCTTTCATATGATGTTACATACATATATGTAGGTTGGTTGTATTTATGTCTTAATTACACATTCAAACCAACCTACAAACATATAAATGTACCGAGCAACATTTAAAACCTATGTACCTACACACATACAAACATACATACACATATACAAACATACGTATCTACACACATACATATGCACATACACAACGCACCTACACATAAGAAAGAGAGTGAAATTAGGAATTAATGGAGTTACACCTTCACTTCTCGCACTTCTCGCTGTAAAAAAACTTCTGAAATGATCCAATACCTATATATATATATATATATGTATGTATATATATATATGTATGTATGTATGTATAAGGTAATATAAAAAAGTGAAACTTGAATAGAGTTCAAACTTAACTATTGAAAAATATGAAACGTATAAAGTATTCTTTAAGTAACAATAGAAAAAGAAAAAATATCTTTAGTTTACTTGATTTTTTTACTTACTAGTTAAAGAAAGTCTCTTTAAATTAGTCCGATTCTTATTTCATTTATTGTTCACTTTATTATTTTATTTATTTAATTATTTTAAAACTAGTAAAAAAAAGTTGACATACATTAAAAAATGTTACATACTATGACTCCAATTAAAATTTTCTGCTTCCACTACTACACACCCAAATTAAATTAATCGTCTACAACTATATAATTTTGTATGTATTTGAGTATGATGCAAGCTCAACTTTTTAGTCTTTTGTACTACGGGCGTTCGATCTGATTATTGGTCAGCTTTAGGTTTTTAAATTTGGGTAACATGTTTGGCCTGAAAAACTTAGCTCAAAAAAATAAAGTTGAGCATAACCATTAGCATAAATTTCTTCCAACCACTTATTAATTAACAGGACCTGCACCTTTTTTAATCTAAAATAATGAACTTAGGCTATAAATTCAGTGGTAGACATTTAAAATAAATTTGTTGCACTTCGGCTTTAGAAGGAGCGTATAAAACGAACCGTAATTTTGAGTTTTTAGAAAAAACATATATCGTTGGTTATTAATTTGGCTCTGTATTTTAGTGCAACTTTGTCGCCAGTACGGGCGGATCCGAGGATTGTCACGGCACATGGGGGCTAAGGGGCCCATCGAAAGTTTTTAGAAGTGATGGAACGTTTTCAACGTTTTAGTTTAGACCCCTTTCAAAATTATGTCTAACCACCAACTTGTCTATTTTAGTATTTCATATTCCAATATGGTTATGAATCAATCATATCCTTCTAATGTGTCATCTTCCAACGTTTATATGATTTGGGTATCAAGTATTATACTAATTACGACTAGAACCTAATGACAATTATCTATGGGTGTCAAAATAAACAGAGAAGTTTAGTACCTTGACCGAGCCAAAATAAAAGGTACATAATCCTAACGAGTAATGAAATATACAAGCTAGTTTTTTATATGACGGTTTAATGTTATAACAATAAACATTGAAAAATATATTATTAAAATCAAATATCGTAATAACTAACGATTAACTGATGATTCATGAAGCTCTCCAAACATTGGAAAAAACATAGCTTGGTCCTTGGTGGTTGGCTTGGTTAACCACGGAGGAGCTTGGTGGTCAACGACGAACCAACAGTGGTGGTTGGCTTGGTTGGTCACCATTCAGGTTTGTTCAGCATTCGCAAAGAAGGGAAGACCAATAAGAAATTTCAATCGACCATTATTTTTTTTATTTTGAATTGGGTTTTTATTTTTATTTTTTTTAAGTTTCAATTTGGGCCAATAATTTAAACTTGATTAAATGGATTATGAATAAAAAAATTTTTTGCTCAGTAATTATAAGATGGAAAGATCAAATCATATTTTATAAGTTATATATATATTGTTTGGCCCCCAAAAAATGTGTGCCCCAGCTGACGGTTCGATCGACACTACCACCCCAGTTGGGCCTTTAAATAAACAGCTGCAAAATATTATTTTTGTTATCTATCATGTTTATTCTCTCGGATTTTTATAAAGCGCAAAGACGTTGATAATATCCAAAAGCTAACGTAAAAAAAGTCAAACGCGTTCACTGGAACAGTTAAACCAAACAAAAACCGTTAGAAACAAATACAAACGGTTTTAACCTTCTACAAACTATATATAAAATTAGTAAAATGTTCCATGTAAACCCACACACTCTAAACTGAACAAAACTTAGACGCAAACACGTTAAACCGCATGCCAAACGTGTGCAATTATAGGGTTTGAACTAATAATAATAATAATAATAATAATAATAATAATAATAATAGTTAAATAAATTCATGAAGTATAAGGTTTTTCATTTGAGGTGAGATCTCCTAAAGGAACACTTAAACATAAAGGGACATGACCAGGGGGGGTACCTAATCGATATTCTCATAAAGCGTTGGTGTTTATGGAAGACAATGAACGATACTATCTTCAAGAACACAAGGGTGCCAATTAATTGGATAAACAACGATATTAAAAGGTTATTGTTCCAATAGGTCAATAATAGGGAGAAAATGATGGGGCTGTAATAAGAAGAATGGTGTGCTTTTGCATTTGATTTTGATGTCTAGTTTGGTGTGAATGTAATGTGGTGAATCAATCTATTGGTGCACTATATTGTTTTGCAAAGGCTAGTGACTTGTTACTCTTAGCTTATGATATTTAATAGTATTTGGTTGTTTTAAAAAATAAATTAAAAGTAGAAGTAAAATATAAGTGTTATTTTGTAGTTTAGGAATTGTACTTTTACTAATATCAAACATAAACTTTATATATGTAATAGAAGCTTGTACACATAGCATTAACACTTGTACATAAAAGTAAGAAAAATTAAAATAGTGAATGTAAGAAGACATCCACCCATTGGCCTACATAAATAATCCACCAAACCTAGATCTTTCCCTCATAAATCCATATGTTTAAAGACTCTGTCTTTATCAATGGGCCAAGGGAGTTCGAAGTCGGATATCCGAACCTTTTGGATAATGGATTTCGTTATCCGAATTCAAAACTAAGGATATCCGAAATTTCGGATATCTGTTCGGATAATGAACTGGATATCCGAAAATCGGAGAAAAAAAAACCTGCTTTGAAAGTTATGTTACAACATCTCAAGAATCCAACTCTTCCAATCTGTAATACAATCAAACAAACATTTGTAGTAAACATATAATTAACAAACTAAGAGCAACTAAAATACATTAGATTTGAACGAGGCGCAACCGTGCAGGTGTTGACGGATGATTGTCATGGTTGATGGAGGTGGTGACGGGCGACAGTCGTGGGAGGTGGTGACGGATGACCTTCTTGTTGATGGAGGTCATGACGGATGACAGTTGTGATTGACAGAGGTGGTGACGAATGACCGTCGTTGATGCTAGAGGTGGTCGGCTATGGTGTCTCTTAGAGGCTTTGTACTGAAAGAGAGAGCAGGAGATGGGAGGGGAGAAAAAGAAAACATCATTGTTTAGAATTAGGGTTTCTAGTTATATATAAATATAAATAAAAATATTAAATTTAATATATCGGATATCCAAACTATCCGAAAAATCCCAAAAGTACTATCTGAATCGAATTTGAATCTGGATTTTCGGATATCCGAGATTCGGATATCGAAAATTTCTGATAATTCAAATATGAATTATCGGATAATTCCTATACAAATCCGGATTATTTTGACCGCCCCTAAATGAACCACCACCACCACATCAATAAACAATCCACCAATAAAAGGAAAAAAAATAAAATAGTAAATATACCTGACAACCTAGTGCCTTATGTCTTCTAGTTAATGCATAGGATGTAACATTCTTCATTTTTGGTTCTTTTTGTACTTGTATTTGTATCAAAACCCGACTCGGTTTGTAAACCGAATCTTTCGATAATATAAAATAAATGGGTTTTTATGTTCATAATCATCTCACACATTTCGGATTTCGAAAACATCTTTAAATGGTCTTTAAAACACTTTAAAACGCCTCGAAAACGACCCAAAACGATTCGCGAGGCAAACTGGACCACCCCCCCCCCCACCCCCTCAGAGGCGCCGTGCCGCGCGGCCAAGGGAAAAGGTTTGGCCGCGCGTGACCTAGCCCACCAGCTCTCTAAATCCGGTTTTTTGGCTCCTTGTTTGTATTGTTTGACTTGTTTAAACCTTTTTTAAACACATGCAAGTATTGATATAAACCATGGAAAACAACTTTGACTAGTACCCTATATATACAAGCTTATCCCTTTCATTTTCTCTTGCTCATTTCATCTTCTTTCCCTCTCAAACAAAGAACACCATTCCTGACCTTCAAGGTTCATAATAATCAAGCAACAACCTTCTTTAATTTTTGTTTTGTTACTTACTAATTGAATCTTGTGGTACAACATATATATATTATGCGCCCCTTGTTTCCTTCGGCTTTCATCTTCTCCGGCCATGGTCGGTTGAGGTGATATGCTACCAGGCAAGGCTTCATGGAGGACTCATTATAGTCCTTTATTATACTATTTTCCTTTAATGCTTTACTAGTCTTGTTTATATTGTAAGTCGTTTAGTTTCTAATTCATGTTTAAAGAGTTCTATGGTATTGGGTATGAAGTCACTCGCCTCGGTTTTGTCCCGAGATGAGAACCGAATCAAGACCGAACTCTTGGCTCCTCCCCCTCAACCGATCCAAGCCATGCAAGCCCTTCCTCCTCCACCACACTCGCAGGCTATGCAAACTCTCCCTCATCCTCCTGCTCAACAAGTCAAGCACGGCAACCAAAGGCGTGCCTTTATGATGAATGCTAACCAAGCTCAAGTTGTCAACGATGTGGTGAATGGTACGTTTTTAGTAAATGAGCATTTAGCTTAAATTTTATTTGATACCGGAGCTGATAGGAGTTTTGTTTCTTTTAAATTTGAATATATTCTTGGCGTATCCCGCACTAAACTTTCTCGCCCTTTTTCCGTCGAATTCGCCAATGGTAGTTCCATCATCATTGATTCGGTTATTCGCAATTATATCCTCACTCTTTGCAAGCACGAGTTCTCAATCGACCTCATCCCGATGAAAAATGGGAAGCTTCGACATTATAGTGGGCATGGATTAGTTAGCTTTGCACCGTGCCGAAGTCGTTTGTTATGACAAATTCATTCGTATCGCGCTCGTCAATGGCAAAGTCCTCAAAGTCTTTGGCAAAACGATCCCCAAGAAACTCAACCTCATGTCTTGCTCTCAATCTCGTAAGTACTTGCGCCAAAAGTACGTTCCATTCCTAGCCCAAGCGGTGGTGAAAGATCCCAAAGAAAAGAAAATTCAAGACATTCCCATTGTTTGTGAATTTCCCGGCGTTTTTCCCGAAGATGTCTCTGGTCTTCCACCCATTCGTCCTGTTGAATTTCGAATTGACCTTGTTCCCGATGCGACTCCCGTAGCCAAGGCTCCTTACCGTTTAACTCCTTCAGAATTGCAAGACTTATCAAACCAACTTCAAGAACTCTCCGATAAGAGCTTTATCTGTCAAGCTTTTCACCTTTGGGCGCTCCCGTTCTCTTCGTGAAAAAGAAAGATGGCTCGTTTCGCATGTGTATCTATTACCGTGAACTTAATAAACTCACCATTAAAAATCGTTACCCTTTGCCTCGCATTGGCGACCTCTTCAATCAACTCCAAGGGGCACCTTGCTTTTCCAAAATCGATCTTTGATCGGGTTATCATCAATTGCGTGTTCATGAAGACGACATTCCTAAAACCGCTTTTCGTACTAGGTATGGAAATTAAGAATTCTTGGTTATGCCTTTCGGATTAACCAATGCATTCGTGGTATTAATGGACCTCATGAACCGCGTTTGCAAACCATTCTTGGAAAATTCGTAATTGTTTTTATCGATGACATTCTTATCTTCTCCAAGACCCAAGCCGAACATGAGCATCATTTACGTTCCATTCTCGATCTCCTAAGAAAAGAACAACTGTATGCCAAGTTCTCCAAATGTGAATTTTGGTTAAAAGAAGTTCAATTTTTGGGTCACGTCGTCAACGATAAAGGTATTCATGTTGATCCCGCCAAAATAGAGGTCGTAAAAGATTGGAAAACTCCATCCACACCCACGGAAATCCGATCTTTCCTTGGTTTGGCCGGGTATTATCGGCGATTCATTTTAAACTTCTCTAAAATCGCGTGACCCCTCATTGCACTAACTCATAAAGGAAAACCTTATGAATAGGGACCGAAACAAGAAGAAGCTTTCCATATGCTTTGCAACGCTCCCGTTCTAACCCTTCCCGATGGAAACGACGACTTTGTGGTATTTTGCGATGCGTCCAATCAAGATCTCAATTGCGTTCTCATGCAACAAAGTCAAGTTATCGCATATGCCTCAAGGCAAATTAAGGTTCACCAAAAGAATAACACGACTCATGATCTCGAACTTGGTGTAGTCGTTTTCGCTCTCAAAATCTGGAGACATTATCTTTATGGCACAAAATGTGTTGTATTCACCAATCATAAAAGTCTACAACACATCTTTAACCAAAAATATCTCAACATGAGACAACTTCGATGGTCCGAATTACTTAGTGATTACGATTGCGAAATTCGCTACCACCCCGGTAAAACGAATGTTGTAGCCGATGCCCTTAGTCGTAAGGTTAATGTCAAATCCGTTCTGCTTCATAGCATCATCATCCAAACCGATCTCCAAGACCGCATCTATCGAGCCTAACGCACCTCCATTGATGAAGGCAATATGTATTACGAAATGTCATGTGGAGCCGAACTTCAACTCGAAACCAAACCCGATGGCTTGCTTTACTTCCTCAATCGTTTGTGGGTTCCCGATCGTGATGAACTTCGTACTTTCATTCTCGACGAAGCTCATATGTCACGATACTCCGTACATCCTGGTGCGGATAAGATGTACTTCGATCTTCGATCTATTTATTGGTGGCCGGGTATGAAAAAGGACGTAGCACTTTATGTCTCGAAATGTCTTACTTACTTAAAGGTTAAAGCTGAATATCAAAGACCTTTTGGTTTACTCAAGCAACCTCCTATCCCCATTTGGAAATGGGAAGACATCGCTATGGACTTTATCACCAAATTGCCTCCCACCCAAAAACAAAATGATAGTATTTGGGTAGTCGTTGATCGATTAACCAAATCGGCTCACTTCATCCCGATCCGCGAGAAGTACTCTGTTGAACAACTCGCTCAAATCTATGTTCGTGAAATTGTATGCCGCCATGGTATTCCTTTGACCATCATTTCTGATCGTGATGCTTGTTTCACCTCCCGTTTTTGGAAATCGCTTCAAGAAGCTTTGGGCACTCGCCTCGATCTTAGTACCGCTTATCATCCTCAAACTGATAGCCAATCCGAGCGTACAATCCATACTCTCGAGGATATGCTTCGATCTTGTGTTCTTGATTTTGATGGAAATTGGGATTCTCAGCTCCCGCTTATCGAATTCTTATACAACAATAGCTATCATCATAGCATTGATATGGCTCCTTTCCGATTTGTTGGAACGAGATTGGTGAAACCCAAATCACTGGTCCCGAGATGGTCCAAGACACTTCTGATCGTATCGATCAAATCCGCAAAAATCTCCTCGCTGCTAGAAGTCGCCAAAAGAGCTATGCCGACAAACGGAGAAAACCCCTCGAGTTCAATGTTGACGACCTTGTCCTTCTCAAAGTATCCACTTGGAAGGGGGTAGTCCGTTTTGGAAAGAAAGGAAAACTAGCTTCCCGTTTTGTAGGCCCATTCAAGATCCTCGAAAGGATTGTAAAAGTGGCTTACAAGCTCGATTTACCGTAATAACTTGCCGGTGTTCATCCAACCTTTCATGTCTCAAACCTCAAAAAATGCTTAGCCGAAGGTAATCTCCATATACCTCTCGACGAAGTGCGTATCGATGAAACCTTGCAAATGATCGTAAAACCCGTTGAAATCTTGGATCGCAATGAGAAACGAACTAAACGTGGCCGCATCCGTTTAGTTAAAGTCCGATGGAAATCACGGCGTGGAGCTGAATTTACTTGGGAATGAGAAGACGAGATGACGGAAAATTACCCGCACTTGTTTATTACAGATTCTTCTTAATTTCGGGACGAAATTTTCTAAAGTAGGGAAGACTGTAACATTTGTCATTTTTCGGTTCTTTTTGTACTTGTTTTTGTATAAAAACCCGACCCGATTTGTAAACCGAATCTTTCGATAATATAAAATAAACGGGTTTTTATGTTCATAATCATCTCAAACATTTCAGATTTCGAAAATACCTTTTAATGGTCTTTAAAACGCCTAAAACGCCTCGAAAACGACCCGAAACGATTCGCGAAGCAAACTGGACCAACCCCCCCCCCCCCAAAGGTGCCGCGCCACGCGGCCAAGAGAAGAGGTCTGGTCACGCGTGGCCTATCCCACCAGCTCTTAAATCCGGATTTTTGGCTCCTTGTTTGTATTGTTTGACTTGTTTAAACCTTTTTTAAACACATGCAAGTATTGATATAAACCATGGAAAACAATTTTGACTTCTACCCTACATATGCAAGCTTATCCCTTTCATTTTCTCTTGCTCATTTCATCTTCTTTCTCTCTCAAACAAAGAACACCATTCCTAACCTTCAAGGTTCATAATAATCAAGCAACAACCTTCTTTAATTTTTGTTTTGTTACTTACTAATTGAATCTTGTGGTACAACATATATATATATATATATATATATATAATATGCACCCCTTATTTCCTTCGGCTTTCATCTTCTCCGGCCATGGTCGATTGAGGTGATATGCTACAAGGCAAGGCTTCATGGAGGACTCATTATAGTCCTTGATTATACTATTTCCCTTTAATGCATTACTAGTCTTGTTTATATTGTAAGTAGTTTTGTTTCTAATTCATGTTTAAAGAGTTCCGTGGTATTGGGTATGAAGTCACTCGCCTCGGTTTTATCCCGAGATGAGAACCGAATCAAGACCGAACCAAGACCGGACTCTTGTTTACTAGTTTTATTTTAAATAGTTTTGTTTACTAGTTTTGTTTAAAATAGTTAAATAAACATGTTTATGTAAGATTTGAATATTATAACTTCTAAAATCGTTTTTATAGTTCTTTGGTATTTGGGTATGTTGTAACCATCCTCGGTGTCATTCCGAGTAAAATACGGAACCAAACCGAGTTCACTTTCTTAAGACACACAAGTGTGTTTTTGGCCACCGAAACTCATCTTTTCTTCAAGAATGTATGTTAAACTAATTTTAAGTTATTTTATCAGCATACTTGGTGTGTCGGAATCCAACTTGATCTTATAACAAGTTTGGACCGGTGAAACCAAATACTCGCTTAACGAACGTTAAGGTTCTTCACAATAGAACTATATACTTGGTTAAGTCTTTTTGATTTTATAAAGTTATCTCAAAACATTTTGGAAAGTTGACTTTGAGTTTAGTTAATTATCTAGACCCAAATTGACAAATCCGAACACTCGATTAAAACCTTGTTTTGGTATTTATATAACCAATGGTCTTGCAATAGTGCATTATAACCCGCATAAGTTACTTAACATAGGTTGAGTAATATTTATGAATGATATACCAAGACCCGGTTTCGAGTAAACTTATTTTTTAGAACATGTCTTTAATTTCTCAAATATTTACATTTTTAAACCATAAACTTCATTTATTTACTTTACTTGTCATATTTTACTTTAAACCCTTCCAAGACTACCTACTAACTTAAGACCCGTTTAATCTAGGTCTTGCTCGTTAACCCGATCTCCGATTATCCACGAATCAATCTTTCAAGTTACTTAGTTAACGTGAGTACATTTCATCCCTCGTTTTCACTTTTATATTTTTGGGGTAACATGCATACTTATTCAAAACAAGAATGATTTATTTTACTAATTTCTCAAACCACAAACTTTAGGGTGTATGATACTTAGAATACTTGCTCTATTATGTGTTATATGTCTCATATACTTTACGTGCACGAGTGTTTATTTTTATGTTGTTGTTAAGCCTCAATATGTATGATCATACGCTCCCCTAACTACTTAGCCTTGTGCTAGTAGAATAGGGCCTCATTATTTAAGTATGTCGGTTGTTACCGATTAGAAATAATCCTCATTTACATATGATTTATATGTCACGATTGATGCTTTTATTTATGGTCCCATATACATTTGTGGATTTCGCCCATATTATATATACTCAAAACTATGAAATTGCTCATCAACATACGTGTTGACAAATATTATTTTATGCATTGTTACAGGTTTGATTATTACTTGAGTTGGAGTTTGAAGACGTCATTCTATTTTGATACCGCTAGGTTATTAGAAGAATGAACAATATTTATCTCTTATATTTTGGTGTTTATTTGTATGAACAATATGTGTTACTTTGGTGATTGAATGAAATTAATGAGTTAATTAAATATTGTCACTTTAATAGTGTTTTGTGTTCTTGGGCAATCCGTTTCACCCCAGCATGTTCCGCCGCTTTGGTCAGGATATGACGTAGGAAAACAATATCAATTATACAAATGGTCCCTTCAAATAAAATAAAATTTATTACATAAAAGGTTTTTTTTCTTACAAAATGGTAGTTTGGTTATTTTATATGAATTTAACTGTAAATATAACATATGTTAACCTTAATACTTAATAATGTAGTTACAAAATGAAAACCACAAAACATGAACGTGTTACTTTTAAACCTTAGAATATCCTAAGTCAATGATTTAAGGTAAACCACATTGTCCATCTCTTTAAATAACTTTTTTTTAATGTTTTGTAGTGACTAAATTCACCAAGTATACTCCGTTATATATACACGTTAAATGACTATGTTAATATTTCATGTTGCATGTGCCTTATATAAAGCTCTTGAAGTTTAAGGTGTATCGTGATCAAGTGTTCGGGCCAGAACAAGAACATCATATCCTAATTTAACTTCTAAATTATATCTTTTTTATAATCATGTGACTTAAACTCTCAATATTTTTAAAGACAAAACCTTAGTCAAACGTCTTAATATGACCGAAGGCCCATTGGTAAAACTAGTGTTTTGAAACCCGGCCCAGCCCGGCCGGTCGAATAGTACCGGTTCGGGTCAATGTATTTGGACGTTTTTTAAAAACTCGCCGGGTTTTGCGGGTGACGGTCGGCCCGGTGACCCGACGGGTGAACCGGAATAATGCTTTTATTTCATACATTTTTAATCAAAAAGAATTAAAAATCATCTTAAATAAAATCTAACTCTAAACCATCGATCTTCGCCGATCATCGATCCAAGGCAGACCTAATCCGTCGTTCATTTCGATCGGATTCAGGGCAACTTCCGGTCATATTCAAAGCAATTTTCTGGCGATTCAACAATTTCAGACTTAGAAAAACTAATTGAGATGAAGATATGGCAAATATGTGTGACAAATTTTTATGATTCTATTGATTGAGAAGGCGACGACAATTAAGTGCATTAGGGTTTGAAGTGGTAATCTAGAAGGTGATGAGATGAACAACTAAGGATATATAAGAGTTGGTTATTTTATAAAGGATTGATTTCTTTTGAGAAACGCTTTGAGTTTTAAGGACTCGAAAAAACTCAACGTAACAAAAAAAAATTTTGATTTTTTTTACACATGTGTAATACGTAAGTGTAAGTAATGTACAAAAAATTACCGTAATTTTTTACACACCGAATCGACTTTTTAAACATGTGTAACTAAAGTTTAAACTTGTGTAATTAACAAAAATACTTATTCTCTCTCCTGATTCATTTTTTAATCAAATTTAATCTCACCCACATATTCTAACTCATTTAATTAAATGTGTGGTCCAAAATTTAGTTCTTAAAGTTCTTACAACTCATTAAGTTCTCAAAATATCTCTCCCCTATTTTATATGTATATATATATATATTGTTTATTTATGATGTCGTCCGGGTCAATGTCTGGTTCACCCTCCCGGGTCGGTCCTACCTGTGACCCGGTAATACCTCTGGGTCGATGTCTAGTCCAGGTTTGAAAACATCGGGTAAAACATATAAGAAGTGTCGTGGTTCATAGGACTTCCAATTAAAGCAACTCTAATAAAATCATTAGGCTGTCTCCGGTTACCAATTGATCCGTTTTCAAAATGTATATATGTAGACCCAACTTGATAATAAAAAGTTCAAGAAAGGAAGCCTAAGACCTAATTAGCTCTCAACGGATCCGTGATGGGAGTTGTTGAGTGGCCTAAAATCCTTAACTGCCATTTATGATCCATTTCTTGGTGTAAGTGCCATATGTGTGGTTGTAAAGAAACACGAATTTAATGAATTCAACTAACACCTTAAACTTCCCAACTATATATATATATATATACCAAATATAAATCACCCTCTACACCAAAAAACAATTATCTACAAATCTTCTTTGTAAAACAATGAGAGGCTCAATCCAGCACCAGGTCAATGTCCACTCACGGCTCACTGTGGTGTCCAGCAACCCAATTGAGCCAATGGGTCAAATACATGCACTGACCCCGACTGACCACACCATGAGCTCGCATACGGTTCATATTATATATTATTATCGAACCAGACCGTTTACTAACGAAGGCAGGTACGCGATGGACTTGGATAATGTCCGAGTCTCGCTTTCAGAACTTTTGTCCAAGTATCCACGGATGACAGGTAGGTTGGTTCGAGATGAGAATGGTAATTGGGAGGTTAAGTATAATGATGCTGGGGTAAGGATGTTTAAGGCTAACGTAGCGACCACGGTTGACGAATGGCTAAGGATTGCTGATGAATCTGATGAGAGGAATCTGACGGTTTGGGAAGACATGCCTGATGGTGATCCAACTTCATGGTCACCTTTCCAAATTCAGGTATATATTTTGATTTTGTTTTTTTTAACAGTTGTCTATGTATGTTTTTATGGTATAAAAGTACAGAAGTTTGGCTAGCTCTTAATCATAAACATGAAACTGAAAAGGGCACAATGGATAAAAAATTTATATGCAGATACAGTAGCATTTATTAAGTTTGATGTATATATATATATGCATATAAGAACAATCTAGTACAAGTAATATACTTTTATTTTTGAATGGCGGTACAAGTAGTATACTAATATGTTTCTTTTAGTTGTGGTTTTTGTGTGGCTTGCTTATTTTTACCGTCGTTTAAGACTTTTGGTACCTAAAGTCTTCATGGTTTGTATTAATCTATCGTGAAATACAGTAACAAACACATTATCTCCAGCACCATCCTACAACCCCGGCGTCACTCGTCAGTTCCTACAACTTTGTCGTGAAAAAGTGGCTGAATGGTGAAAGGCTTTTAAGAAAAGACATAAAAACCGTTAGTTTTCTTTTAAAGAAAATGGTTGGATTTTTGTTAAAAATGGACGGATCGACTGATCTTGTTGGCAATTGATGGATTTTATTTGATTACAAATAAAGCGAACTTACAAAAGGGGCGGACTGCCGGTTCTTTAGTGGACATTTTTGGTATTTTTGAACACAAAGAGTATAGACAGTCTTAGAAACTAGTCAGTCAAAATAGTTATTTTGAAGATTGTTCCTTTTTAGACCATGTGTAATGGTCACGTTGTGGCTGCGTTTTGGGTGAAAACGTGGGGTACATCCCCCCCCCCCCCCCCCCCGCGTTATGTTGAAATTTTTCTTTTGGTGCGTTTTAGATACAACGTGAGAATGGCACACACATCCAAAAAAATACCGTTGGGTGGGTGGTCTGGTTGTTAACGGGATCGCCGGAAAAAATGGTGGTGGTGGTGGGTGGTAACGGGATCGCCGGAAAAAATGGTGGGTGAGTTACAGATCGGAGAAGAAGGAGAAAAATGGTGGTGGTGGTGGGTGGTAACGGGATCGCCGGAAAAATGGTGGTGGTGGGTTTCATGGTGGCCGGAACTCCGACGGCGTCAAATCGAAGAATCTAGTGACACCATGGTGGTGGTGGGTTTCATGGTGGCCAGAATAGTTGGATCCGGTGGGTTTCGTGGTGGTCGGAATAATTGGATCCGGTAGTGGGTGCAAAAAAGTGTAAACGTGACTGGGCGCCACGTGACGCATAACCCCTGGATGTGGAGAGTTATGACTACAACATGTTTTTGTACAAAACCATAACTCTGACTGGGCGCCACGTGGCGCATAACCCATGGATGTGGAGCTTTACGACTACACATGGTCTTAATGAGTCAATGATAACATAACTCACATAATTATTATAGATCGATCTACACTCCATTTACACTTTATTTCTACTTGTTTCGCTTACAAGTAGGTTTCTACCTTTCATCATAATCATTCTTGTGAGTGACATTAAGTATAACTCTAAATCGATTATATGAGCAAGATTGGCCTTGACAACAAACACTAACGTTCGAAGTTTTATGGATAAGAATATCAGTATATATCAACAATAACCAATATGAATTATAAAAATTATATATTTTTTAGAGTGAACTGCGGTTTTCGTTCTTGTGATTTGTTCAAATCTGTGGTTTTAGCCAAATAGTTGCAAATTTGTGATTTTTGTACCCGTGGTTTCATTTCATTTGCAATTATCCCCAACCCCACTAACATCGTTAAGTCTGATCGTTATACCCATCAGTGTGCCCCTCGCGTGAGGGGCATCTTTGTTCTTTTTTTCCCAAATACACCCCAGCCCCTCACGTGTGGAGGGCTTGGGAATTTGGGCTGATGTTTATTTGTGGAGAAAAAGAACATAACTACCCCTCACGTTAGAGGCACATTGATGGGTATAATGACTAAATTTAACGACGTTAGTGGAGTCAGGCTTAATTGCAAGTGAAATGAAACCATAGGAATGAAAATGGTAAATTTGAAACTATTGAACTAAAACCGCAAATTTAAACAACCACGAGAATGAAAACCACAGGTCATTTTTTTTTATTTTTGATTTTTAGAAAGTATGTATTTAAGATTTTAAATATGAATTAATAATCTTGTTATGGTCCCCTTGCAGGTGAGTGAGTTTGTAGGTGGAGGGTTAGCAATTGGAATAAGCTTCTCCCATATGCTAGCAGACCCAACCAGTGGAGTCCTCTTTTACAAATCATGGACCGATGCCGAGCGTGGCGACCCCGCCGGCCGCCACCCTCCGATCTTCACTCTACCACCACTTAACAACCGTCCACCACCCACATCCACCGAAAACACACCCATCACAGTCAAATACCTTCAAAAACACTCAAAACAACCACCTATTTCTTCACCAAAAATGGCCACATACACCTTCAAATTCTCCAACACAGTGATCAAGAAAGGCCTTTCAAAAATCTCCGATAAATGCCCAGAAGCCACTCCGTTTGATTACCTAACAGCCGTATTCTGGATGCAAGTCATCAAACTGAAAACCCTAGTTGCGGATTCGCATACACATTCCATCTCATTATGTGTTGATGCCCGTAAACATTTTGATGTACCAATACCTATGAAGTTCTTCGGGAACGCGTTAACTTTCTCGCAATTAAGCTTAGAAAACGAGGCCATAGTGCGTGATAATGGCCTAGCGGAAGTTGTGCAATCGGTAAACCGTCATGTTAATGGGATAAAGAAGGATGATATTGTTTCGTTGATCGATTGGCTCGAGAGTTCGCGCAAAGGGTTAAGTGGTGTGTATCCGAAAGGGGTCCAAATATATGGACCGGAGCAAACTTTTGTGAGCTTGGAGCATTTGATCATGAACCCTAAAGATGACTCAAAAGATGAATTTGAGTCATTGGTTTATGAGGCTAAGTTTAGGAACAATGAGAAGCCCATGCACGTGAGTTACCATATTGGGAAGGCGGAGGGGGCGGGGTTGATCATCGTTGCGCCTTCCCCCGAGGGTGGATTGGCACGAACGGTGACGGTAACGTTGCCGGCTGAGGAGGTTGTGAAGCTTTGTGAAGATCCGGTGATAATGGGAATGGCACCAACGATGGTTTTAAGTGGAAGGGGAATGGGATAGTTCAGTGCCAATGTGGCTGAACATTTTCGTGTTAGAAAGGAGGATTGACCATGATGTGACATGTTATATTTCTTAGCCGGTTTGTGACTTTAAATAAACTATGTAACGTTTACTCTCGAGTGTATTGTTGCAATAAGGCTGAGGGGTGTGGGGGGCTTTAATGGGGGCTCCAGTGGGGGCTCCAATCAATAATATTATGACGTGTGGCAGAGAGAGAAACTGGATAAGAGGGGTGTTGGAGCCCCTGGCCCTGGTATTGGGGGCTTTAATGGGGTATAATTATATAGGAAAAATATTATTTTTTTGGGTTTGGTCGGCTCCCAATGGTCAAAAAACCATCAAATCCCGTGCTTTTCTCTCTCTTCTCCCGCTAACCAGCTTGCGCCTGCATGTTTTTCAGCGCTAGCGCCCCGTTAGCGCCCCGGTTAGCGCCCCGGTGGTGTGATGTTAGCGCCTGGGGGCGCGAGCGGAGGGGCTCTAGCGCCCCCGTTGAAGCCCCACACCCCTCAGCCTAACTCTAATAATATCTTTACGTTTTTCTGGTAATAAACTATATAGCTATGTTCGGTGTGTTCTGCAAGAACGGATTATTTTAGTTAACGAAATTTATATACTCCTTTTAATTTATTTATCCGACTAAAGAGAAAAATTTCAAAATAGCCCGATATAGGAGAGAGAATCCAACTTTAATCCCTCATTTTGATGAAATTATGAGAATAACCCGTCGAAACCCATCGTCACGATGAGATTCAAATGCCAATGAACGGATGACGAGTGACACACCGAAGCCAGCGTCACGGTGATATTCACTAGCCAAAGCCATCGTCATGATGAAGTTTATTAGTTTGTTTGTTCTTAACCTTCACTAGTACAAAAGAGTCCTAAAGATGCGGTCAATTTTCCTAAAAGGTCCGGGCCAAGGACCGCACCTTATACCATCGCATCTTTTGTTAAAATCGAATCGCACCTTCTTCAAACCGCACCTTCTACTCATTTAAATGTGAACCGCTCATTCTGTTGCATCCAAAAATGAACATGCTTAATATGAACCTCCTTCTGATTCTCTTTCATTTTTTATTTTTTTAGTTTCCTGAAACAAATAATATTATATATGGTATAGTATGAATTTCCAGAAAACCAAAGATAATAAAATACAAAAAAGTTTCATTGTGTCACCAAATATATATAGGTTTAAAAATAAAAGTAATACATAATAACTTTCAAAAACGACATCTTCATTCTAACAACTCGAACCGATGTCTTCATTCTTGCAACTTGAACCGATGTCTTCATTATCGTAACTCAAACAGTAGAAATCACCTAACAAAACATAATACATTAGTAAAATGAAGCTTAAAAAATATATGTAAGTGTTTTTTATAAGAAAATGAAAGCGTTCGTTTATGTTCATTCGCTAACAAAATAAACAAACGGTTCACTGGGATTAATGAATGAACATAAATGAATAAACATGCCAGCTTCAGATTAAGGTTTATTTGCATACAGATCAATTGTTGGCTTATTGTAGGTCCCTAAACCGGATCAAACAACAAGTTCTTGAATAAATCTCACTTGTGAGCTAGCGGAAATCACTCCTAAGCAACCGAGATCTCGGATCTTGTTTGGGTTTGTTATTACCCGAGAGAGAGAGAGAGAGAGAGAGTAGAGAAAGTAGGTGAGAGATATAAGATAATTAAGTTTTTGTCAAAAGTTGTTGTGTGCATGCCCATGCTTCCCTATTTATAAGAGAAGCATGACATGCATATTCTTCTTTATTTATGGCCCAATGGGCTTAAAAATACATGGCCTTGTGCCCAAACATACAACATAAACGAAAGCTAGTAAAATACATCGTGAGATGATCAAAATAATACAAAAGACCAAACAACAAAATATGGCTTAACACTTATCAAGGGTATTTATGGAATTAGGCAATTTTGGGTCACAAGCTTTCAAATTTATTGCAAATTGAGCACCAAACATATTTTTTACGGTTCGACTTCTCATAAGTCAAACTGCATGTTGTAATTCGGTTCAAAGTTTGTTAATGGGTCATAATCTCAGCAAATTATGAATTATGACAATTTTAGTCAAACAACAGTTATCATTTAGGTTTGGGCCGTTAGATATAAATAAACATTAAAAAGGTAGAATTTGGGCTAACCTTGAGATGTCTCAACAGTCCAGCCCTCAAGAATTTGCACCAATCTGTTGTTGGTCATAGATATTAACTAAATACGATTATCAAAACATTAGTACTTGCATAAAAAATATATGTGTGTGTGTACATACAAATTGTTATATAAACAAGTTTTTGAAAACTAACCGTATTTATATAACCATCTTTAAAAAGATTTGATTTTAACACTTCAGGCTGGTAGTTGTCTTCATCAACCTAAATTAACAAACAAACTGTTATAACACTAACAAATTAAACTAAATGAACAAAAAATATGAAAGTAAATGGGCTAGCTACCAGTTGATAAAATGAACTACTCGCGAAGTTCTCATCATGAAATTGTGGTGAGACACGATTCACTTGATCAGCCTAAAATAGCAAACAAATTGTTAGAATATAAACAAATCAAACTAAATTAAAAAATATATATTAGAGTAAATTGGTTGACATTTTGTGAATATAAAGTTAAAGTGTTCACGGTGCCATTTTCATTTATTTGTGGCAAGTCACATGTATGACTCGGTGAAGAGGAACTCAATTCCATTTTCATTTACTTGTATGACTTGTGGAGAGTCATTTTCAGTTAAAATAGCATACGTTAGAATAACAGAAGAATATAGTTGCCAAAGATGGATCGGTTTCCAAAATAAGACGGCATCAATACCTTTATTAAATGCGTCAGTTTTTAATCATTGTGCATGAGTAGTTATTATGTAGTATTTTGTTAGCATTTTTCAAACTCAATCCCAAACATGCTCTTAATCATACTATAATCCAAATGTTTAGTGTTAGGTACTAGTATTAGGTATTATATTATGCAGTTTCTAATCATGGTATTATAATATATTTTGAGAGGACCATGCATTTTCTAAGAGTTTCTAATCATGGTATTATGTTAGTTAATCATGGTGTTTGAGCATTACATTAGGTGTTAGTTAATCATGGTGTATGAGTATAGTTTTCATTTATGGTAGTCTTTTGTACTCTAATTAAGTGCAATATTAGGTGTATGAAACGGATTGGTTGCAGCAAAACATGTATGAAAGAGTTTAGTTGCAGCAATGTGTATGTAATTTGGTTGCAGTAGAGGTATACATGAAATTCATCTTTTCCTAGCAACCAAACATGCACAATTAGAATGAAGTTAAACACAAAGTCAAATACAGTGATATAACATGCACAATTAGAATGAAGTAAACACAAAGTCAAACACAGTGGTATAACAGACTCTGCAACATAGGCTTGTAATGAAGTCAAACACAAAAATATAAGTCAAACATAGTATTGTGTTATGTTTGGAATGAAATTAAAGAAAAAGTAAATGTTAGTATTCGGTATTATGTTAGTTAATCAGTTAAATTCTGGTAATATGTTACTCAAACACAAAGTCAACTGTTAGCATTAGGTATGGTCAAAGTAAAAGTCAAAAAGTGCATAATTATTCAAGTTTGGAGGGGGAAACGAGGCTTCAAACTTTATATATATTTAAAAACCACACGGACACAAAGTATAGGGGTATAATGGTCTTTTCACTAGATTCAAAAAAAATGGTAGATGATAGAGTGTAATTATGGGGTTTGCAGACATCAGGGTGATATATTCTAAAAAATGAAACTGGGTGGAAATATGTTTTATTGGGGGTAATGGTAATGAAATGAAGGGGATTAGAATTGAATAGAAAAATGAATAGAATGGACAACATAATGAAATAAATCATTACCATTTGTTTATCTTGTTTGGTTAACCTTTCTTTTGTGAATAAAATGAATTATTACTTTGTGAGCCATAAAAAAAACTCTGGAATAAATTAGAAATGGTAAAAATATTACTATCTCAAAAAAAAAAAACAAAATAAAAAATGGCAATAGTGACGTGGCGGCGGCGACGGTGGTGGTGGTCAGGCAGTACCATAGAGGTGTACAAAACCGTTCTTTTTTTCAAACCGAAATGGTTTATAAACTAAACCGGTTTGGTTAAAGCCTGGTCCAAACTGGTTTGGTTTGACCCAAACCGGTTGGGTTTAGAAACCGGTTTAGGAGAAAGAGAGGTCGACCTAGTCCAGCTCGGGTCGATTTAGAACCGGTTTTAGCCGTTTTTTTTCTCAAATCGGTCTAGTTTTAAAACGGTACCGGTCCCAGAACCGACGGTTTGGGTTGGTTTGAGAACCGGTTTGGGTGAAACTTGTTATATTGTCAAACGGGTTCTGTTCGGTTTGCGTAAAACCGGTCCCAAATCGGTTGCTTTGTACACCTAGGCAGTGGCAGTGATGGTCAGGTGGCGGCACCAGTGGTGGTGATGTAGACGGTCGTGGTGGTGTGGGTAATCAAGTGATGGTGGCGGCGGCGACGGCGGTTAGGTAGTGGATGTCAGGTGGTGTTGTCGAGAGAATATGGTGAAAGAGGAATTAAATGGGGGAGGGGTTTGCTTGGGAGTACATGAGATTGTTTGTGTAATTGTTGATTCCATTCCAATGACTAATCAAACACCTTCTTTATTTTTATTTTTTTCATTTTCTTACAATAACTTATCTTATTTTACTGCCATTCTCATGCAAAACGCAGAGTTTTTTTTACCAAAATGGGGGACATGGAAATTTTAATGACCAAAATAGGTTAAATGAATAATAATTATCAAAATAGGTTTTATATTTATTTTTGATGATCCCACAGTCACCACCAAACTTATTCCCTACAAGATTGGTCGCCACCAGCCATCACCATCATCCTCACCGTCGCGCCCAGGGGCGGACCCACATAGTGTGGGTCAGGGTCCCGGGACACCAATGTTTTTTAAAATTTTGTTAAAAGCAGTATATTAAATTTTTTGAAGACTCCATAAGATTTAATACTTGGAACCCATACTATTAATATTAATGTGGTCTGGTGGGAAGTTCCTTGTTTTATCTTTGAAGGGTCATAGGTTCAAACCTTACAACTCTCACTTTTTGTGTTTTTAATGTTAACTATCTGATTATTAACACTGCAGTTGTGTTTGGATGTTGCAATAATAACTTTGGAAACATCCAAACATCTCTAAAATACATATAATTGTTTCCAACTTTATGTATGGTTTTCTTTGGAAACATCCAAACACCTCTAATATACCAATTTTATATTTCACTTGTTAAAGTTAATGGTTTTCAACACATGCTTATAAATGTGTGGATCCGGGTTCCATCTCAAACAGGTTAATCAAAAAATAGTTAAACAAAATAATAGGTCGAAAGGAGCAGAAGTTGATAATTTGAAAGAAAGGGGAAAAAAGGGTTTATGTGTCAATCTGACCCATTTAGACCCGTTCATGTGGTGATGATTGAAAAGAAAGTTTGATTATGATATTCTTTTTTATTATGTTCCTCGACCCGACCCGACCCGAACAACGACCGACCCGAAAAATTTGAACACCGAAAATATGGGACCCATTAGCAAAAAATACTGGGTCCGTCACTGGCTGCGCTGACCATCTTAATTGTCGGAGTTCTATCTTCCTCTATCGTCGGTTTTCCTTGGAACACAACCCTGAAGCTTGTAATATTTTAAAATTTCAATTTTCATTTAAACTATTTGAATTTGTTTGCTTCAACAAAAAACTATAATTATAATTCTTTTGTCCTTGGTTAAAGCTCCATTTGATTAAATGAGGAAAGGCTAATAGATCTAACATAAACTAATTCAATTGCTTGTAGCCTTGTACAGTTGTACATATGTGGTTATTTGTCTCCGTCTTCAACACTCGCTGCACATACATTTTTGGAGATGACAAATCTCGTATTGCAATGAATCAAAATAACCAATTCAATCTCATATAATAAATGTGTGGTCTACCTTTTTTATCTTCATATCGAGTAAAATGTATATCACATGGAGAATATAGCCCAATACTATCTAACTGTGATCGAACTCCGACAATTAAGATGTCTGATGCGGCGGAGCGGATGATGCTGATGGTCGGCGGCGACCACTCGTGTAGGGAAGAAGTTAGGGGTGACTCTGAGGCCATAAGAAACTAAATGAATAATAAATGAAAAACCTAACTTGGTAAATATTTTTCATTTAACCTATTTTAGTAAATAAAATTTCCCCACAACTCGCTACCTCATGTATTATGTTTTGGGCAGGCTGAGCATAATTAGTAGCTAACTAGGGTATAGGTCTATGTCACGGGTGGAAAAACATGTCAACAAATATAATAAATTTAAATAACATATTCAAGCAACACAAAACTTCTTCAACTTTTCGGACCAAAACGTTAACCATTTACAATGTCTAGATATTAAAAGTTTAAAGTTAGTGTACACAAAACCACCAAAAAAACATCATCAAAAGACCTAAGCATGTTCTTTCATATTAAACCACCATAAACTTCTTCAAATATTCTAACAAAATAAACTCATTTTGCTTCAGTGCCTGAAAATTAAAAAAAAAACAATATCATCCAAATTAAATATACCATCCACACTCCTTTGAGACAATTTGCTAATTTACAATCTTGGACCGCTAGAAGCTGGAATGAATAAAATTAAACTAATGTTACATAATAAATTTATAATTTATATATACTAAATTAAAAATTAAAAACGCATATTTTGGTTTAGCAAAAACTGACAATGGATTTAACGGGAATATGTAAGACAATAATTCTAATGATAACCTAAATCAACCATATTTAAGAGAATAATTGTAATCAGCACCTAAATCAGCCATTCATTGTTGGAAAGATGAAACAATTACAGAAACTTCAACATGTTCATTTAACCTTGGATTTTGATTTAAAACCTAAATAGAATAAACAATAATCAGATTAAACAATGGTCATTAAACTAAAATGAAAGATAATCGGAATAATATTCAATAATACATTATATTGAACCTTAAAGTAAAAGAAATATTGAAATGGTGGAAATGAGAGCCCGTCGCCGGAGTGTGGATGTAAAACGCAAGAGAGAGAGAGAGAGAGAGAGAGAGAGAAGAAACTAAAAATGTTTATTATGGTTTTTAATGTCAAGGTATATATAATATAAAAAGGATGAGTTGGCATACCTAAGGTAAGAAACATATGACATGACATCTAGTTGGCATCTAGGTGGATACCCTAGAATGATGTCAGATGGATATTAGTAAGAATAAATATTTTTGTTAATTAGATTGCATATATAAGTTGTTTTAAAATATCTGATCTTAAAAATTTATATAAATAATTTTGAATGAATAGTAATGAAAGTTTATATTTTATTTAAGAAAATATTTATTTTATAGTATAGGTAGATTAGATTTAAATTGTAAATATTATTATAATTGTTTTGGTTACGAAATTTTAGTTACATTATAATGTATAATAATAGTTATTATGACATGGACTTAATTGAAATAAAAAACATTAAGAGTATGATAACTTAATATTTTGAAAATATTAAGACAATTACCAGAGGTAACTTTAATTTATATACATATGTATACAAAAATTTTAAAAGATTGTTTCAAGATTTTAGCACATTTGACTTTTAAAAGTATTATTTACAAATGTAAAAATTATAGTTAATAGTTTCCAAATATACTAACATAATTAATACCGGAAATCAGTAATTATTCGTTATTGATATAGAGTGTTTAAAATTTTAAATATAGATTCATAATTTTGTCAATTGTTATGATTTCATAGATTAAACGGATATATTATTTGAAAAGTTATTGAAAAGGTATGTAATACGGATGTCAGCGGTAGATTTGTGGCCTTTTAATAATAAAATAAAAAAACATATGGTGTAAGGTTAAAACAATATAGTTACGCCTTCATAGCGAGTTCGTCAATTCGAGGTTTTGAGAAATCAGAGTACATTCGCGTAAGTGTTTTCTTCGCATGTTACAGCTAGTGTATGTCACACCACGACCAAAGGCGGCAGAACATGCCGGGACGTAACGTATTGATTGGACAGTAGCTCAAAAGACACTAATTAAAGTAACAATAATCATTTAATTTCATTAGCATTAAACAAGTACACAATTCGATAATCGTAACAAATACATCAAAATTTTGTTATTTGAATAGATATTCTAAAGTCAAACTGTTGTCTTCAACCTTGAACAATGTAAATTACTTGTACTTGTAGCATGTATAAAAATAGGGTTTGTCAACATGAATGTTGGTGAGAATACATAAGTTTTAGTTGAGATATATATATATATAAAAACCACAATTCATATGTTAATGATGACATTACAATTCTTATGAAAATGTAAACAAATAAATAGATGTGGACCCGTTCCTATTTATACAAAATCAATGTACTTGGTTAAATGTATGATCTTACTATATGAGAATAGATGAGGATGAGATACCAACCACCAAACTTACAATAAACATTTAATCTTATAAAGAATAATCATAGAGCATGCAATAATCACACATAAACATATACTGAATCGTGCTTTGAATAGATGTAGAAATATAACATGAGTAAAACTGAATAAGGTATACATGCTACCCCCAAATATAAAAGATGGAAAAAGGGGTATGTAAACTCACCTTAGGGATTAGGTAGATGATAACGGGGAGATGAGTAAATTGAACATGTTAGTTAGTTTCCGCGACGTCCCGACGATATGTCCTAATTTTAAATGAACAACTAGAATAAATACTCGGATGCTATAAATGAGCAAGACTCGATAATAAGGGTTTATAACGGATTTGGGATTTATAAGACATTAAATATATTTATTATAAATTGCTAATATTAAAAGCGTAACAAAAAACTCTTTATATACATTTTATATAAGTCGATTTAAAGCGTCACGATTAATTATTCTCACAATAAATAGTTATTTATTGATTTTTAACTATAAATTTCTAATATTTATAATATGATTATGTATTTAAATGAAAAACTTATCTTGGTGATCGGATCGTTTAGACGAATAAAACTATTCTTGTTTCAGTTTCCTTTTAAAATTAGGTTTTAAATCTAGAAAATATAAATTTTATAAATATATGTAAAACTTATACGATTATATTTACATAAATGGAAACATTAATCAAGATTTATTTTGAAGGTTTAATGAGGTTTGGTTCGTTCAACAAATGAATATAATATTAGCTTTTATTATAAATCTAGTTGAATAATAACGTTTCATTAAATCAAAAGAGGATAAAAGTCAAAATAAAGAAAGGAAAAATAACAAAAACCGGTCACCCAGGGACTCGAACCCTGGTCTCTGGGTGTTACACGTCTTAACAGGTGGTGCACCAGCCAACTAGGCTGGTGGCTCACACGAATGCATTATGAAAGTAAAAGTAGTTAAGCACTTGTTTAAACAGCCACAACTCCTTATAAACCCTTGATTAAACTAATCCCAAACAAAGGATCTTTGTCCTCTGTCACTCAAAATTGACAGAGGGCTTTTGTTACACAATAAAGACCGGTCATAACTCATATTTAATTTACCTGATTTGGTTATGAATTGACAGAGGACGACGAGCTAGGGTTTCGTTTTCGAATAAGAATTTGGGCTTAATATTAACAACTTCTGGGTTATAATTGATAAGGGGGTTTTGGTTCGGAATGCTAAGGAGATGATGTAGCGTGGTTTAATTGTGTTTTGATCGATCATTTATAGTGTTTTGAGGCCTAGGTTAGCCGCGGGTTGATTAGGTTGTGATTAGCTGTCAAATCGCTATGCTTTACTACAATTAGACTGTGTTTATGAATCAAGGAATGATTTTGCATAATCAATTTCGTGATTTAGGCCGTTAATTACGGATCAAGAAGAGGGGGGCTATTGGAGGCCGACAGAAAAAGGGAGAGAGGGAAAAGGTTTCTCCTTTTTTTTATTTGTTTACAAAATGGTCCCTGGTGTTTGCTTAGTTAGCCAAGTTAGGGCATAACATAGTTAAGGGGATGGTTTATGCACATTCTTGATAGTTATATGATATTATGAAATAAACGATACTTGCATCGAGTGTCGGGAAGCGAAAGGAGTGATAAACAAAGTAATAAAATTATTCTCATTTAATAGCGGAAAATAATAATAATAATAATAATAATAATAATAATAATAATAATAATAATAATAATAATAATAATAATAATAATAATAATAATCGAATCGGGTTTTCGAGTTTGAAATTTAACGAATGTTACAGGATTCACAACTTTTGAAAATTTCATCCTGAAATTAAAGAAAAACCATATCATAAAGAAAGAAAATAAGTATCAAGAGAGAACCCCCCTCCCTTTTTTCCAATAAAATAACACGGATATTCGATTGACCCGAATAACGCTACAAACGGAAAATAGGATAAGGGCACTTATATATAGGATGTACCAGCGGCGTATCCACCATGCCCTTATCGCATCGATATTTGTATCGTTATCCAAAATCACCCTAGGTTCTGAGTTATGACACACAACAGTATTCACTATGAGTTCCATGCAAGGACTTTAATAATTATGCGTGCACTCATAGTTATTTTGATCGTCGCATGATGCACCTAGTTCGTCCCGTTGATTGGGTTAGAAAAACAAGGTATTATCATTATTATTATTATATATATATTTTTTTAAATCGATATTTAAATGAAATTATTTATTAAAATAATAAAAAATGTAACTAAATATACGTGTAATTCGTTGACCATAAACGACTAGAAATTGAACCTTGAGTGTATATATATATAATAGCTGAAGTTAACCATCGAAAGTAATAGCAACAAAATGAAATAAATAGGTGGAGAAAAGATTTGAAGTTAAATAATTAGTTTACACATTCGGTGTATTGAAATACTTTTAGGTGACAAAAAAATCATGAATAACTATTCGCATAAATAGGTCAACAAATTGCATGATTAAAGAATATAATAATAGGTAAAACTTGGAACCAAGATTATAAAATCAGATAAGATAAGGGAAAGAGTACTATGAGTGTGAGGTGAGTTTTGGAGGATTTGGGTAGCCATGTATTAAAATATCGAAATAAAATTTGTACATGTGACTTTTATTAGATAACTATGTACAACATATGTTCATAGTCCCAATTTCCAAGACGTTTGTAGGAAATCGGTCATATGTAGTTTATGATACAAATATGGTACTGTTAGTGCACAGTTTTGCGTCTAGAGTCTTTGTAATTATCCTTAATGTTTATTTGATTATTTTAATGTAATATTTAATGTTATTTAGACCAATTCGTTATGTTTAAGTCTAGTTCGCTAGGAATGTTACCGAACTAAGACTAGTTCGTTAAGGTTAAGTCTAGTTCGCTAGGGATGTTAGCGAACTAGGACATTATAATTTATTCCCTCCTGATTCGTTAGGGGATGTTAACGAATCAGGGGGTGGTTCGTTAAGTTAAGTTATTTAACGAAGGGGATGCTGGTTCGCTAGGGGATGTTAGCGAACCAGATCGTCTTCTATAAATAGTGAACCACTGTTCACTTGTAAAAAAGGAAGTTTTTGAGAGAATTAATATTATTCAGTAAGACTTAAAGTATTCTCTCTCTCTCTCAAGCTTCACGTTAAATTATTGATAATATATACTACATACTAATAACAATCGAGCTAAGGTATTAAAGAGTTAGATCCGTTTGATTAATATTAACGTATAGATCTAGAACAGATCTAAACATTAGTTATTGATTAGAACGAGTGAAAACGGGATCAAAAAAGTGGTATCAGAGCTTTCGGGGCTCAATTCGCTTGGTTTGATTGTTATTGTTATAGTTTTTGTGTTTATTTTCTGTTTGAATTGATTTTGAATCAATTTGAGTTGATTTGGATTGAATCTGGATGGATTAGAGTGAATCTGGTTTAGTTAAGGTATTATTGATGTTCAATTGAGTGGAATTGGATTGTGAATTGGATTTGATAAGGTTATTGTGTTTTCGGTTTGAGTCCGTGAACAGGGGATTCGTTTTGGTTGAAATTGGTTCGTGTATGGTGATAATCGGTTACGGGATGTATTGGGCTGAATTCGCGTTGTGATTACGAAGAGTTTGGTATATTATTTGTTAGATTTGGTTAAGAATTGAGTGAGTATTACGAATCTGGAATTGATAAGTTTCTGGGTTTGATCTTCATATTTCTGGAAAATTGTTCTTGAATGTTTGAAGATTTAAAGATGAATGCGATTCGTTATAAAGTTTCAAGCGATTCGCTATGTCTTTAATTTGATTCGCTATCAGTTCTTGCCATTCGCTAATCAGTTCGCTAACTGATTCGTGTGGGTTAATTAATTCGTGTTATCTAGTTCGTTAACTAGATAACTGATTCGTTTGACACGTGTTTGTCTTGGAATTTGTGCTCTAACAACTTTTTGCCACGTGGCAGAATGGAATCAAGTTTGTTACAAACGGTTGTAACAACCTGATTCGCTATAGTGATTGATTCGTTATCAACTGTAGCTGATTCGTTAAGCTTAATTCGCTAAGTTTATCTAATTCGTTGGTCAATTCGTGTGATCAATTCGCTAAGTTGACTTGGTCAATTCGTGTGATCAATTCGTTAAGTTGATTTGGTCAATTTGTTTGGTCAATTCGTTAAGTTGACTTGTGATTCGTTAAACCTTCATCACATTCGTTATCTGTTTCGCCATTTGGGTGATTCGTTAACTTTATTTGTGATTCGTTAAAGTTGTCTCACTAGGTTGACTTTTGATTCGTTAACTTACTCACCTCATTTGTTAAGATTTAATTCGTTAAGACTCAATTTGCTACAACTGTTCATAGTTCGTTACAACTGTTCACCGTTCGCTACTACTGTTCACTGATTCGTTAAGATATTTTATTATTTGATTAATTTTCAAAGATGGCTGGTATGTATGCATTGGCATCTCAAAATATGTTGATGCAACAGATGTTGCAACTTGATACCGAGATAGGTTCACATTCTAAATGTCCAAGATTGATGAAGTTCAGTGACTTTGCCAAATGGGAACCTCGGTTTCGTGCACATTTGGGATCTGTTCATCCTGACTGCTCATATTGTCTCGATGAGGTTTATGTTGCACCAATGATTGGTGATGATACTATTGGGTATACTCCTAAAGCTGTCTCTCAATACTCACAAGAAGAGAAGAAAGCTTTAGAAATCGAGATAAAAGCATATTCTACTTTGACTATGGCTCTACCAGAGAATATTTTCCATCAAGTTGGAAGTATCAAGAGATGTGCATCTTTGTTTCAACATCTGCAGATGAGAAGCATGGGAAACACAACTGAGAGTAAGAAAGTGATGCTCAAGTTTCAATTTCGAAACTTTAATTTATTGAAAGGAGAAACAGTTGAAGAGATGACTACAAGATTTAGTCACTTAATTGCTGAAATGGATAAAATGAAAATGGAAATTTCTGAAAGAGATAAAATTGACACTATCAAGAGTGTGCTTCCTAGTTCCTATTCAACATTTCTCATGGTTTTGAAAGAGAATGATTATTTTCTGAATGAAAATTTGACAGCACTTGAATTTCTACAAAAGATCGAAGCTAGAGAATATGATCTTAAGTGTCAAAAATCTTCCAAAGAAAATCAAGATCCAGCTTTCTATGGTGGAAGTATGCCTCTCAGTTCTACAATCTCACCAATCACTGCTTTTCTTACTCATGCCGCAAGTGAAAAAGAATCTTCTATATTTAATGATCCAAAAGTTTGTTTTTACTCTGCTGGTAATTCAAGTGGTTCTGGAAGTTCTACTAGTACTAATCCATTTGCTACACCACCTAGTGTGAATATGAAGGAAGCTGAGCAAAACTTTGCTTTTCTGACGGCATTTATGTCTTCATATGAAAACTTGGTGAGTAGTAAAATTGCCACAAGTGAGTTAACTGATGAGGATTATGATCAGATAGATTCGGATGATCTAGAGATCATGGATTTGAAATGGAATATGGCCGTGATCGTTCGTAAAGTTAAAAGATTCATGCAGAGAACTGGAAAAGATCTTCCAGCGTTAAACAAGAAGTTGGGTTTTGACAAATTAAAGGTGAAGTGTTATAATTGTCAAGAATTCGGGCATTTCGCGAAGGAATGTGACAAACCAAGAAAAGAATACACTGGACCTCGTGGTCAAAGTCAAAATGCTTCTTCACCACGAGGAAGTGATGCTGAAAAGAAACCATCTTCTTCTACAACACAAGCAATGTTAGCAGACGGAACTGATTGGTCACAACGGCTACTATGCAATGATGTTCAAGCAAATTTAGCTATGTTTGGGTTACATGAAGATTGTCAAGATGCTACTGGTAATGTGATGTCTTCAGATAATGATTCTGGATATGATTCTAACGATTCTTGCGACAAGCCTTCTGAATCAATGTTTGCTTGCATGGCTAAGATCAATGAGGTTAGTAATTCTATTTCTTCTACTTCATTTGTTAAAGCATCATGTGTTGACTGTGAATCTAGTAACTCTAAGTTAGAAGCTTTGAAAAATCAAAATGATAATCTTATAAGAGATATTGCTTCTCTTAAGGACACTTATCGACAATCTCTTGAGTCTCAAATGAAATCTCGAGAAAAGATTGAAGCATTGTCGACAAGTAATCATGATCTCAAAGCCGAGTTATCTGTGAAAATGACCATTAATGACCAAAAGTTTCAGGAAATCTTGAAACATCGTTCTAAGATAACTGAGCTTGAGAATGAGGTTCTTGAGTTGAAGAACAAGTTGGGTAAATTTCGAAATTCTTCATTTTTATTGAATGAAATTATTGAAGTTTCTGGAAAACAAAAAGATTCTAAGAAAGGTATTGGTTTTGTTGAAATTCCACCACCTTTTCATAATGATTATAAAATTAATCCTTTTGCAAGAAAAGAAGAAGATTTGATTCAAAAGGAATCTGTGATTTCTGAAAAACCTAAAGTAGTTAAACCTGAAATTGTTAAACCTCAAGTTGCTCCTCAAAAATCTCATGTCCAAAGCAAAAAGGTGTTTGTTGAACACAATGACGAGGTCATTATCGAGGATGTGTTTGAACCAGAGATTATACACAAGAATTAGAACATTCCTAGTTCTAATCATATTCTGTGCGAACCTCACGAATTTGAGGAAGCAGTGTATGGTTCACACAAACCTCAAGAGAAAAAGGAAAATTCAAAGAAAGTGAACTCTATGAAGGCAAAGAAGTCAGTTAAACCGAAAATTTCTGATGAGGAATTAATGCGTTTAATTAATCCTTCTAGTTCTAAGCCATCTGCTGCTAGAGTTTTTAAGTTAAAAGGAATGGATACAATGTTCACTGAAAAAGATATTCCAATTAGTATCATTAAGCCTGAGCTAATTGAGAGTATTTTTGTCAACGAAACTTCAAAAATTCAAGAACTTGAACGTGTGTATGCTCAAACAAAAACATCAGTTCAGTCTGATTCATTGACTAAGGCAAAACAATTTTTAAAACAAGCTAAGAAGATTAACTTTGTTAAGTCAACTGGAACAGATACACTAAAAAGTTTTTCAAACAGTTCTAATTTAGACTTTTATTTAAAGAAGAAATCTGAATTATCTGATGAGTTTGCTAAGGGCATGACTAAAAATGTGAGTCATCATCAACCATCTATTCCAATTTCTTCTACACATCACCATGTAGACATGCGAACGTGTTTTTTATGTGGTCAACAAGGTCATGTTGTGAGAAATTGCAGTCAACAGAACTTTCAAAATCTTCTTCCTTTTATCAAGGACAAATCTAAACCAATTCCAGTGGTTAAGGAGATTCTGAAACGACCCGCGTCATATGCTGATGATACTCATATTTTGTTCTCTGATGTGAATCCTCGGAAGATGTTTCATATCAATGAGACACACGGTCAAGTAAAACCAAAATTCATTCCAACTGAACCTATATGTCAAAACAGGAATTCAAACATTGTTCAGGCAGCTTATTTAAGACGAAAGTCTAAGAAGCCGGTAACTTATTCACAAGTGGCTGAACAACAATTGAAAACTGTTAAACTTAATGATCAAAGAGAAAACCAAAAGGTGCCCAAGACTGAGGCCTGGGTTGCCTTTTTGAACTAATCAATTTTGTTTATGTGTAGGGTCCATCCAAGACCATTTCTGGTGAAATATGGATCATGGATAGCGGATGTTCTCGTCATATCACCGGAAATCTCGACCTATTAACCTACGTAAGAAATATTCAAGGGGGTTATGTAGCGTTTGCTGGGAATTCTGGAGGCATGATCACATAAGAGGGTGATGTTTCAAATGGTCATATTACATTTGAAAAAGTAAATTATTGTGACAAGGTTGATCATAACTTATTGAGTGTATCGCAGATTTGTGATAAAAAGTACACTACAATATTTACTGACAAAGAGTGTCTTATCTTGAAACCGGGTTTTATTATTCCCGAGGACATGGTTGTCATGCGATCACCACGATCAAATGATATTTATGTCTTATACATGAGTTCTAAGATATCAACATCGATCGAAACATGTTTTGTCTCGAAAGCAACTGAGAAAGACTCGATTCTATGGCATCGAAGAATGGGTCACATTCAAGTTTGAAAGATGAATTATTTAATGGCAAATAATTTAGTTGAGGCGTTTCGTTAAAGAACTTTAAATTATCTGATCACTGTGTTGCATGCAAGAAGGGCAAGCAGAAGAAGAAGACACATCCTTCTAAGTTATTGAATTCCATTAATACTCCTCTTGAACGACTTCATATGGATTTGTTTGGTCTAGTGAATCGTGCGAGTATTTCTGGAGACTGGTATTGTTTGGTAGTGACAGATGATTATTCAAGATATTCATGGGTGTTATTTATGAGTTCAAAAGATCAAACATCTGTTTTGGTACAAAACCTTATTACTAAGATAGAATCACTGTATAAACAAAATGTGCGAAGAATCCAAAGTGATAATGGTACGGAATTCAAAAAACACTATTTTGGATTTCTTTTGTATTCAAAAGGGAATTCACCGAGAATATAGTGCACCTTATGTACCACAACAAAACGGTTTTGCTGAAAGGAAAATAGAACTCTGATTGAAGCTGCACGTACAATGCTTGCTGATTCAAAGCTTCCTATTCAATTTTGGAATGAAGCAGTGTACACACATTGTTATACACTTAATCGGGTTCTAACAGTAAAACGACTCAAGAAGAAAAGCTATGAAATATTGAATAACAGAAAACCTAATTTAAAGTACTTGGAACCATTTGGGTGTCCGTGTACACTGTTGAAAAAGGAATCGGGTAAATTTGATGAAAAAGCTATCGAAGGATATTTCTTGGGATATGCGTCTCCAAAGAAAAGAGTATTTAATTTTACATCTGGCTGTGTTGAAGAATGATACCATGTGGACTGTCAAAAGTACACAACTCCTCCTCAAGGGAAAGGTCCAGACTGGATGTTTGATTATGATAGTTTATTTAATTCTTTTACTCCTTCGACTGATCACATCGATGAAGATCTGGTTAGAGCATACTTTGAAGAACATTTGAACATTCCAAGCTCTTCAAGTTCTAATGAAGTTGAAGTTCAACCTGATGCTACAACTGAAGAATCCCAAGTTGTTCCTCCAGTTGTTATTGATAGTGCTTCTACTTCTTCCGATGATGATCAAGCTGAGATTCAAGTTATTGATCTTGATAGTGATAATGCTTCATCTCCCGAATTGGGTGAACATTACACTAATTTATTTGATAATGTTGTTGTTCCTGAAAATACTACTCTTCGGATTCATGGATATCATCCACAGGACAATATCATTGGAGAACTTGATGTGGGCGTTCGTACACGTCATCAAGTTGCTTCGTCAAGCGACAATAACGTATTGTGTGCTTACACTAATTTACACTCTTCGGGAATTGTGAATATTGCTAAATTCAATTGCTTTCTATCTCAAGTTGAGTCAACGACAGCTCGTAAGGCACTTGATGATCCTTCTTGGGTAGAAGCTATGCAAGAGGAATTACAGCAGTTTGCACGATTGGGTGTTTGGGATTTAATAGACAAGCCTGCTAGAGTCAAGAAAGCTATTCCGACCAAGTGGGTATTTAAATGTAAAAAGGACGATCGAGGGGTGATTGTCAGAAACAAAGCACGTCTAGTGGTGCAAGGTTTTCATCAGCAAGAGGGTATTGATTATACTGAGGTTTATGCTCCAGTTGCAAGATTAGAGTCGATTCGAATCTTCCTGGCTTATGCTGCTTACAAGAATATCAAGGTTTATCAAATGGATGTTAAAAGTGCTTTTCTCAATGGTGAACTACATGAGGAAGTGTTTGTTCAATAACCACCTGGTTTTGAAGATCCTGATTATCCAGACCGTGTTTACCGTTTAAACAAGGCCCTGTATGGTCTACATCAAGCCCCGAGAGCTTGGTATGGCACACTCGCCGACCATCTGACGGATAATGGATTCAAACGAGGAATTGTTGACTGCACTTTATTTCATAAAACTGTTGGTGATGATCTTCTTCTAGTCCAGATTTATGTTTGATGATATTATATTTGGGTCTACAAACGACACTTTATGTAAGGAGTTCGAGAAGTCCATGCAAACAAAGTTCGAAATGAGCTCGATGGGAGAGATGAATTTCTTTTTAGGGCTGCAGGTTCATCAATCTGATAAGGGAATATTCATTCATCAGACTAAATATGTGAACGACGTCTTGAGCCGATTCAAGATAACTGCCAGAAAAATCCCTTCAACTCCTCTCCCAGTAGGTCACAATTTATCACCGGATGAATTGGAGGATACCGTTGATCCGACCCTTTATCGTGCTATGATTGGTTCTCTAATGTATTTAACTGCGTCTCGACCCGACATAATGTTTGCTGTTTGTGTGTGTGCTAGGTACCAAGCTAGTCCCCGAGTGACTCACCTGGCAGCGGTCAAGCGTATTTTGCAATATCTACGGGGAAATCCTGACATTGGGTAATGGTACCCCAACGATAATACTTTCGATTTTACCGCCTACTCAGACTCAGATTATGGAGGATGCAAGATCAACTTCAAATCAACGACTGCAGGATGTCAATTCTTAGGAAACCGGCTTGTTTCCTGGCAGTGTAAGAAGCAGACAACGGTCTCTACTTCAACCGCCGAAGCTGAATATGTTGCAGCCTCGAGTTGCTGTTCCCAGGTTTTGTGGATACAACAACATCTTCGCGACTACGGTTTGAAGTTTCTTACTACTCCCATCTTGATTGATAATTCTGCTGCTATAAGTATCACCAAAAATCCCGTACAACATTCTAAAACGAAACATATCGAGATTCGATATCATTTTATACGCGATTGTTATGAAAAGAAATTAATTGATCTTGAGAAAGTACACACAGATTTTCAAAAAGCCGATCTATTTATCAAAGCGTTTGATAAAACACGTTTTACTTTTTTGCTTGGTTTAAATGGATTGAAGACCCTTGCTAAGATCCTAAAATTAGGATAATTATCTTTTAATTGCTTTATAGATTTAGTCTTATTTTTTATGTTTTAGATTTTATGGGGTGAAAAGTATAGAAAATACAAAAAGAATGTGCTTCCATTTGTATAGATAAAATCCAAAAACATTAAAAATTAAAAAAAAAATATTGTGATTTTTGGTCTTTAATGATTTTCCTTTAAAATTTAGAAAAATCAAAAACATTTTAAAATTTTGAAAAACCAAAAAGAATGTGATTTATGTTTTTGTACAGAAAAATCCGAAAATCCAAAGATATTGTGAAGTATATTTCGTTTATAAGAAAGTTGAAGAAGACAAAAATATTGTGTTTTAAAGTTTGTACAAAGAAAAACCAAAAAGATTTTTAGATTATTTTCTCGCTGAAAATTACGTCGGTTATTTAAGTTTGTGAAGCATGCTTGCATGTCTTGGTCCTATGATTCACTTGTGAATTGATGGTTAGCCATTTATTTATTCACTTAAGTTAACTGAGGCAATTAAATTTATCTTTATTTTGTTTCATGCTCCTCAAATTTTGAGTTTTTGAAGCAAAAAGAGAAAATGATAGAACATTGATTTTCTTGACCCCAAGTTCAGCAAAAAGTAAGCTTAAAAGACTGTGTGCTTAATTGCATTGGTGCATTGGTAGGTCTTAAAACAACCCAGTAGAGTAAAGTATGTGATATAAACATAAAGAAACGCCAAATTGATGGGGTGTTAGTCTCTATCAAAAGTCTTGGTGAGAATGGCAGAAATGTAATAACCAGTCATACTCAAGCCTTATATTTGTTGATCACCAAAAATCAAATAAAGCAAATAACAAGCGTTAAGATTCTGGACATTGTGAGTCTTTATGCGGCTTAACCATCTGGATATTCATATGCATGAATATTTCACTCGTTTTCTAGAGCAAACCCTAAGTCATTAAACTTGATCACCGCTGTACCTTGTACAATTTAAATTACTGACTTGATCAAAATCCGCTGTTAGTCATACCATTAAGAAACGGACCCCAGGGGATACAATGTATGTAAGCCGACAGATGGACTCGTGCATACTCACTCATAGTAAAGGAAACTTGATGCATTGCTCAAAATTTCTCAATTGGTATCAAAATTTTGATCAACAATATAATGGTTTAAGTCAAGTTGGGGTGATTTGGCAAAAATCAAATTACGCTTGAACCGAGATTAGAGGCTGATAGTTTCTGATATTCTGTGCTCTAATTGAACTATTTAATCATATCACAAAAATACTTGAATGTGTGTTATTAGACTTATGTGGACAACAATACCAATGACCGACTTATCGCCAGTCATAATATCGCTGAAATATAAAACTGTGATGAAAGGACAATTTGATCAATATGATTCTCTGCTCAAACTCAACAAAATTACAAAAATATGTACTGCTTTTGATAAAATCATTGAAAAATACAAAAAGATTGTCTATTTTTAATAGTTCGGATATTCTTCTGTAAATACATTCTTTAATTCTTTAAATTTTTACAAAATACCAAAAATATTTTCGTCTTCTTTATACAAAATATTTATATATTTTTTTAAGTTAAGTTTCGGTAATCTGAAACAATTCTAACGTATTAGGTTGTCGGGACATAAGGGTTTCTTGATAATTTAACTTATTGATTTAATTTAATTTATTATTTAATTCTTTAATTTATTCATTTATTTATTTACTTTAAAAAATTAAATAAAAGGGTTTAATTCGCTAAAATCCATTCGTTATGTATTGTTAACGAACTAGATGATTCTTTAGCGAACTAGCTTCTGGTTCGCTAACCTAATTCGCTTCCGCACTCTGTAACGAATCATCCCTTCGTTATACATATTTAACGAATCATGACACGAATCATGTCTTGATTCGCTATCTTTAATTTAACGAATCACATTGTGATTCGCTAACATAAGGTAACGAATTGAGTTAGCGAATTGGCTAATTCGCTAAATTTAAGTTATACGAATCGTCTGATTCGTGCAAGCTGTGCCTAGGGTTTCGTGTATCGCTATATAAGACAAGATAACGAATAGGATTCCACTGTTCGTCTTCTTTCTTCATCTTTCAGAAACTGTTCAAATTCTCTATGATATTTTTGATCTTTATGTTTGAACATTTCAAAGATCAATTTGAGTTTTTAAGGTATAAATGTTCTTTGCGATATCATTTTCGTCAACAATAACATTGAATTAACTATTGAATTATGTAGTTTTAGGGGTTTAAGGGTTTTGAACCTTTGAAACTCGTTTGTATATAATTTATGTTCTTAATTGTCTGATTTTGATATCATTTTGATCGGAATCACTTTCCGATACCCTTGGTGGACTCTAATCAATATTTGATTATTGTTTGCTGGGTTAATTATTGTTATGTGTTCTTGATATTCACTGTTGGTTCGTTTGATTATTAACACATTTGGGTAATGAGTCTCAATCTCATTCACCTACATTAACGAGTGTGTTTCCGAGCTTAACAAGCTGATTATCGTGGTAGTTCAACGATGATTATGGCCGAATTGAATCTGGGTTAAGATGTTGACTATTATTGTTCTTGATAATTTTGACCTTGACTTTGTGAAGTCAAAGAAAAAGTCTTAATTTTGACCATTCGTTAGTCTTAGCGAATTGGAACTGTTTCGTGTCCAATTCGTTAAGATTTTACACGAACTAGCTTAGAGAATAAGACGTCACACGAATCAGAGTTTGATTCGCTTAAAATATAACGAACTAGAGTTTAGTTCGTTAACTTAATTAGTGATTCGCTAGGTCCAGTTCGTTAAGTTATTTACTTGATAGCGAATCGCCTGATTCGTTATCTTTGTATAACGAATCAGTGTGATTGTTAACGAATGACATTTAAAAAAAAAACCATTTGATTAACTAAATTTAATATTCAATTAATTTAATTAAAGGATTTATATTATCTAATACACGTAACTAGATTAATTACACATATCTTTTGAATATATATGGTGATATCTATTCTCATATTAGGTTTTATTTATACAGTAAATCATGGCTGAACAAACCAACCACAGGAACAACCTCGTCAATAACAACCACAAGGACAACCACCACAACAAGCTCAACAAGTCAAAATGATTCTATTACCGTTCGATAAGAAGCACAACATCTGTGCTTATGTCGATCATGATGTGGCTGATTTAAGGATGGTTCGGAGCTATGTTGAATTTCTTACGCTGTTCGAAGATACATTATGCAATCACTGCTAAACCTAAGGTGTATCTTAGTATAATCAGGCAGCTCTGGAACACGGCAGTATATGTTGAGGAAAGTAATTGGGTTCAAGCTACAATTAATCAGCTTCCGATCACGATTGATGTTGAGGTCATTCGTCGGGTACTTCAATTTGACGATAGTGACGATTACCCGAGTGAATTTGACAGGACGCTGGTTAGGGGGCTATTCACAAGATTAAATTATGGGGGTGATATTCGTCGATCAATGTTGAACAAGAATGGGTTGTGTCCACCTTACAAGTATTTGCTGCATGTCCTGCTTCATTGCTTGAGTGGACGTCGCGGTGGTTTCGATGAATGTAGACTGAGCTTACAATCGGCATTTGTTGCTTTAATCCCGAACAAGCCATTCAACTATTCAGAACTCATCTTTGATCATTTGAAAGAGCAAGTTCAGCAAACTCTACCGTCAAAGAAGTTCTTGATGTATCCACGCTTTCTACAATTAATTATTCAAGATCTGATACCGGACTTGGTGATTGATCGATCGTTGGTGAACGATGTTCTTGATATGGAACATATGAAAGCTGAAACGGTGCATCGGATGTTGATTTATCGAAAGGATAAGCCACAGGACAAAAGGATGATTGGTCATATAATCAATCCAGATTATGTATGTCCTCCTAATGAGCGCTGGATCCATGATGACTCGGATTCCGAGCGTGAAGGGGGAGAAGGTGGGAACACTGATGGTGGGGATGATGATGGTAACAATGATGATGGTGATGATGGAGCTGGTGAGCGAGCTCTGAAAGAACAACAAGATGCAGTCGATGCTGCTCTAGCTGCCACCATGAAAGCTCAGCAAGAACGAAAACGAAAGGGCAAAGCGGTAGCTACTGATGAACCATCGAAGAAGCCTCATGTGTCCTCTGGGGCTGGTGTAATTATTGGTGCACCACCACCTCGTCAATCAACTACTCAAAGCTCGGCGGTGCCGCTAACTACTAGCACTCCGATGCTCACCTTGACGACGACGATGGTATCACATGAGAGGCTCGGTTTAATTCCTCAAATGGCGTTGACCGAGATACCAAGGCCTCCTGCTGTGTTGTCTACCGTATCTTCCACCACTCCAATGGGACCTCCTCCTTTGCAAACAACTACTTTTCCTCCTCCTCTGCCTAGTGATGTCTCTTTCATGAGAATCACTCTGCCTCAGGGACCTATTCAACCAGTTCATCCATCTGTATACAATTGTCACCTGGACGTCAAATGGAAATGTTGCTTAATCTGCTACATTTATATGAAAATCAAATGGCAGCTGACCGACTCAATCAAGAACGACTCATGGAGAATCAACGAAAAATGATGAGTTATATTTCGTTCTGTTAGAAAGAGACCAAGTCGTTGCGGGCGATTGTTGAGTCTCAGGGGGTGAAATTAAAAGAACAAGATGAGTTAATTTTACAATTAACTTGTAAAGAAGATGCCCTCAAGAAACTCAAAAATGATGATGATGATCTTGACGAGTCTGATGCAGGAGGTGAGCCTAAACAATCGCATGGTTCATCCTCTGGTGCTGGTGTGAGTGGCGCTGATGATTCAAACAAACAAATAATTTCATTTCAAGATCCAACAGCGGCCAAGACAATAGAAATGATTGAGGCTAACATGGTGATATTTATTGATGAATTGGGGATGGTTAGAAGTGTGGTGAACAGAGATGAGATACAGATCGGTGAGTTTGTGATTAGATCTTTGACAAGGGAGCAGATCTTGATTCTACTTGGGCTAAATGACGATCAGCTGACTGCATTAGAGACTGAGCCCGATGTCGAGGTGATCAATGAGAATGAAATGGAAGATGATCCGTTATTTATGGATACGGATTTTATTTATGAAAACGAGGTGATTGAGATGGAGGATGTGACAGCTGAAGAGTACCCGGACTTGTATCAACACGCAAATGTTGATCAAGGTGCTCCGGTATTTCATGAAGACGTAATTAAAGAAACTGAGGATGATTTGGAGAAGATTGTGCAGCGAACGGTTCCTTCACTCAAAGAAGTGACTGATGATGACATTGAAAGATGGTTCAAACGCCAGAAAGTGGGTAAGATCATCAGTGCTTTTCGGTATGTAGATAAAGAAAGAAAGGATGCCGCTGCTGCTTGGATTGAGGCAAATCAGATGACTACCTTTAAGACTGTTTCTAAGGTACATGGTGATATTGTCTCCTGGCTCTATGATTCAGACCTTAAGGTATGTATTGTTAAATGGGAAAAAGGTGTGCAATATTACGAGAGGATAATGGATGTGTTAACACTACCGCGTTGGGATGTACGCACCCTCGCGAGACGTCCATTTATCAATCGTGGGGGTAACCGAACTGCTGAGTGGTTTCATCAACACTTACTTTTCGAGGTCAATCATGGCTTCAAATTCTTTAAGCCCCAGGTCCCAAGACGTAAACGTACTGATGAGATTGATCCAAGGACCGACTGGAAGTTTTGAAAGTGAAGCCACCAAAGACAATGAGAAGGGTTCCTGTGAAGACAATGCCTCAAGATATTCATCTGTCTTTCAACCGTTGGTACTACGACAATCGTACTAGCGAGGCCGTTATTGTTCGTGGTCGAGGACTACAGACTGAGCTCATCAAGATAATCGATCCGATGTGGTTGGTTAGTTTATCAGAGACAGACAATGACGTGCTACACAGGAAACAGATTTTGTTTGAACGCCAAGAAGATTACGACCTGGCTATGCAATTCCAACGTCTCGTTCGTGTATGCCATGAACATGGGATTCATAGTTGCAGAGATTGGCAGACAAAGCGTTTCAAATAAGTTAAAGACAAGTAGCTCAAGACGAGGGGGTGTCTGTTAGTGCACGATTTTGCGTCTAGAGTCTTTGTAATTATCCTTAATGTTTATTTGATTATTTAAAAGTAATATTTATTGTTATTTAGACCAATTCGTTATGTTTAAGTCTAGTTCGCTAGGAATGTTAGCGAACTAAGACTAGTTCGTTAAGGTTAAGTCTAGTTCGCTAGGGATGTTAGCGAACTAGGACATTATAATGTATTCCCTCCTGATTCGTTAGGGGATGTTAACGAATCAGGGGGTGGTTCGTTAAGTTAAGTTATTTAACGAAGGGGATGCTGGTTCGCTAGGGGATGTTAGGGAACCAGATCGTCTTCTATAAATAGTGAACCACTGTTCACTTGTAAAAAAGGAAGTTTTTGAGAGAATTAATATTATTCAGTAAGACTTAACGTATTCTCTCTCTCTCTCAAGCTTCACGTTAAATTATTGATAATATATACTACATACTAATAATAATCGAGCTAAGGTATTAAAGAGTTAGATCCGTTTGATTAATATTAACGTATAGATCTAGAACAGATCTAAACATTAGTTATTGATTAGAACGAGTGAAAACGGGATCAAACAGGTACTGTTAGATAACTATGCACATCACCATGCACATAGTCCCGGTAAATCACCGGTCATTGACCACTTAAATCATGATAATAAATTATGTAACAACAAATAGTGCACTAAACGACATAACAGGAATAAATGAGAGATTGAATACCATAACAAATAACCATAATTCTCATTCATAACAAAACTGGAGATTTAATGAAGTTAATACATTAGACTTAAATGAAAAGAACTAAATAAAAAAAACGTCTTTTGTGTAGCATGTCTTCATAAAGAGTTACTGTAGGTTCCCTGGACGGATCGCACGAGATATCTCGGTCTACTCAGGTGCGGAATCCCTGCGTAGATCGTTACGAGTATAGAACACGAATCACACGAACACACGTTATATATTGTAACTCAAACACGTGATGTAATATCACTGTTACAGACTCTCGTCCTCACGTTACAATGAACTCGAACAACTGACACGAACTTAAACGACGATTACAAACCAAGCCGTAACCTAGGACTATAAATACACGACAACTTCGCCTGGCATGTTCAGGCGAAGTTGTCCATAACTTCGCTTGACTAACAAGTTCGCCTGTTAAGCGAACTTGTCAGTAACTTCGCTTAAACATACAAAACATAATTAAACATTACAGACTCGATTACAGACACTAGACTATGAACTACTGACATTATGCACCAACAGTTACGCTTATACTTGGGAACCATTGATGTAACACACATGCCCTTGAGAACTTTGAGTGGCTTAGTTAACTTGAGGTTGATTGATTGGTTGGTTTACTTGATTTGGTTGAATGGGTTGGGCTTGAATTGCTTGGATGGGTTGAGCTTGGATTGGTTGAAGTTGATTTACCTAGGCTTGGTAAGCTTGACATTGAGCGGTTTGAGTTGGGTAGGACTGAATTTGGTTCATGTGTGCGAGTCTTGGGCATGCATTGCGATAATGGTTAGGGTCTCCACAATTGTAGCAAGCTATAATAGTTGAGGGTGATTGAGTAAACGGTTGAGCATAGGGTAAAGTTTGGGGTTGGGTAAGAGGTGAGGTAAATGGTTGCATCATGAGTTGGTTGCGTTCACGACATGTGGTAAAGAGGTGACCAAATCGATTGCAATGGGTGCATTGTCGACACTTGAGGTTAGGCGAATGGTGAAAATTACACGTATCACATAATGGGTGGGGTCCTATGTAGGGCTTTTTGGTGGGTTGGGCTTGCGATTGGGCCAAGACATAGTTTTGGAAATTGGACTTTCTTTTATTGTTACGGTAGTGGGGAGAGTTGTTGTTGTGCTTGAAGGATTCAGGCTTAGAAGATTCGGGTTTGGAAGATTCGGTCTTGGGTTCTTTGGTGGGCTCGGATGTGGGCTTATCATTGGGCTTCTTGGAATTTTTCCGGGTCAAGGTCTCGGCCTTAGCGTGGTTTTCGGTGAGGGTTCCAGCTAAGGTGATGGCATCATGGAGGGTTTGAGGGTCAAGACTTAGGACGGAATCTTGTATTTGTATAGGCAAACCCGAGATGTACTTTTCGATTGAACGTTCAAGGGGAGTGACCAGGTGGGGGACGAGAAGGCTCAATTCATGGAAACGATCGTTGTAGATGGTGTCAGTACCACTTTCTTGTTTCAAATTCTAAAACTCCTCTTCCAACTTCCGAAGCTCATGTTTCGGGCAAAACTTCTTGAGCTCATCCCATGGCAAGGCCATGGCAACCTCAGCGCCAAGCGTGCGCTTCTCACTATTCCACCAATTGAGGGCATTCTTCTTGTGTACGCTAGAGGCGTAAGTGGTTTTCTTGTCCTCGGGACATTCACATTGGAGAAACACGCTCTCCATTTCTTCGAACCATTGGAGGAGAATAGTAGCACCGTCGATACCGAAGAATTCGGGCGGGTTGACACTCTTGAATTGTTTGATGGAGCAAGCAATTGGTTTCGGAGTTGTGGGTGATGTAGGAGCATTCGCAGTTTGGAGTTGAGAGATGAATGTTGGGAGGGTTTCCACGATTCCCTTAGCGATGCGGGATGACATGCTACGGCCCGAGTTGTCGGTGCGACGGTTACGGTTGATAAGGCGGGAAGAAGACATGCTACAATGACGACTCGTGAAAAATTTATCATGTTTTGGAGAAAAATAATTGTATAACTATGTGAATTTTGAGTTTTGTGAAAATTCATGAGAATACAAAATAAAATATTAATAACCTTAACTTAGAGTATTGATGATATTTATAATTTGAGAAAATATTCATTCTTAACAAAAAAAAATTAAACAAAAATATTGTCGTTGATTTAAGAGTGTGATCGTCACATGATCACGTTTGATACAATGAGGGTAGCAGATTAAGGTACGTTTGGTGTGACATGCTTTGGCTTAATAAGTTCCACACCCTCACCGAACACTCCAGGAAGGCAACCGGGTCTCGCGGTTGATTGAGATTTATGCGCATTGCACTTCCTTAAGCTCTCAAGATTCGGTGAACAAGTGTGCCCCTCTTACAGTTACTACATATCTGTCCCACGAATCATCCTTAAGGAGAGTGGAGTAAAAAGGTGTGATTTCTTAAGGAATTTTCCGGAAAAAAATCGTCCTAGAGTTTTTAAAATAATTTTGATAGTGAGGCATAGCCTCGGAATAAGTGTGTGCTTTTGTGTTCAAGGATAACATTAAATCATTAAATAATATTTAGGCTACTACAATCAATAATATAATTCAGGGTGCAAACACGTAAAGGCATATCATGTATACAGTCCCTAAGCATGCTACTATGCCTTTATATCTAACCACTTATCTTATAGCTTTCGGCTCTGTTACCAATCTGTCACACCCAGACCAAAGGCGGCAAAACATGTCGGGGCGTAACGTATTGATTGGACAGTTGCTCAAAAGACACTAATTAAAGTGACAATAATCATTTAATTTAATTAACATTAAACAAGTACACAAATTCGATAATCGTAACAAATATATCAAAATTTTGTTATTTGAATAGATATTCTAAGGTTAAACTGTTGTCTTCAATATTGAACAATGTAAATTACTTGTACCTGTAGCATGTATAAAAATAGGGTTTGTCAACACGAATGTTGGTGAGAATACATAAGTTTTAGTTGAGATATATATAGATAAAAACCACAATTCATATGTTAATGATGACATTACAATTCTTATTAAAATGTAAACAAATAAATAGATGTAGACCTGTAAGGCCCCGTTCCCGGTAGCCCTACTTTAGCGTCGGATTTACTCATAAACACAGTTCTTACAAATCAGAGTTAATTAAAACTTTCGCGGAATATAAAACTTTAACCGTTTATTACAAAACATTTAATCTTTTCTTTAAAACCATAACATAAAATATCATATTTAAAACATCGTTTCTTCAATCTTCAGATGCCAGCCGTTCAACCCATGCCATGTGCCAACCTCATGCCAACTCTTTAATCAAATCACCTGCGTGCATACTAAAAGTCAGCTACGCTGAGTGAGTTCTAGTTAATCAAGCAACTCATCATACAACCACTTCATACATTATATATGTATCCGAAGACACGTAATCCACTGTCTAACCTGTTCACCTTACCACTTAACCACTTAACTGCCCCTAACCACTTAGCCACTTGTTACGGAAGCACATAGAGGCTTGCCCTCCCACGCTCTCCCGTTATGCCACTTAATAACGAAGGAACATATAGGCTTTCCCTACCATGCACTCACGTTATGCCTCGTTAATAACGAAGGCACGTATAGGCTTACCCTACCACGCACTCACGTTATGCCACTTTAATAACGAGGGCACGTATAGGTGAAAAGACCTGCCAAGGATCTAGCCGCTATGATACATCGATTAAACAATACGAGATCTAAACGTTAAATTATTACTTTATTGATAAATATGGAGAGAATACATTATGGTGGATAACTTATGGATCTCACACCTCTCATATGTGTGATCTCTCTTATTATGAGCATGGAACCACCTATTTATAGGCCACATGCTCCATTCGTTAAGTTTACTCTAATTCGTTATGCCTCCATAACGAATTAGACTCCATTCGTCAACATTCCACGACGAAATGGTAATAACATAACGAAGTAGCCCTCATTCGTTATACAAACCATAGCGAATGGGCCATTTACAGTAAATATTCAATCTAGATTATGTATAAATTATTCGAATGCTACGGACAACAATTTCGTGCACTAACAGACACCCCCTTTTCCGTAGCTATCGAATACTTTAATCTTGAATACTTTAACTGCAAAATCACCAGTCACAAAACCATGCACTAACAGATACCCCCTTGACTGATGATTTTCGGGCTTGTGCTGACAGACAATCTTTAAATCTTTTCAGCAAACCAACAACTTGTAGCTTCTCATATCAGATCATCCCCTCAATGTGAGCAACTCTTGGAGAGCATCCCGATCATCCATTGGCATATGATATGGTTCAATCTTTCAACAATCAGCAACAAGTCATCAGCTATCCGTCAGCACCGGTAAAGAAAAACATATCTTTACGTTTAACCTCGTCACACTTCTTCATGAACAACTCGATCATTCAACATCTTTCACTTTGGTTTTCCCTCTCTTGATAACGTTTATCCCAAATAACTCTTTGAAGCTCTTCCACATCTCATTCGCAAAGATGCACTAATGTTTGGGCATCATAAGATTCAGAGTTCCAACATCCATTAATAAACCCCAAATGATCAAATTCTTCAATCTAATGACAAGACTCGTATATTCTTCAATAAGATCAACACGTTCGAGAATCGTCCCCCTCAACAGAAGTAATCAGCCGTATACTCGTAGCCAGCATAGTCAGGATCAAAGTCCCTCAGAAAGAAGTAAACGAATAGACACTCGTATCCCACATAGTCAGGTTTCAATCTTGAACAAATCAATCACCAATCGAAAAACAACTATAGTCTTCAACTCAGTTAAACGCAGCTTTTCAAATACGAATTACCACCCGAATTGCAGTAATTTTTCAAGAAAGCTTGCACACGTAGGAAGATACATGCTTAAATAAACTCAAATGAAAGTTTTATCTCCCCCTTTTCTTGACAAATTCAGCAAGGTCTTGAATAATCTTCAAAGTTCACAAAACAAACACACTCCTCCTTAAATTACACGAGATCTCCCCCTCGGCCAGTCGAAACGCATAAACAGTCAGCCGGAAAATATATTACCAAAATTTACACGAAGAGTCTCCAATACCTTAGGAACATTCCAGAAAAATTTCAATTAAGAAAATTTTTCCCGATTTTCCCGCCAAAAGATCACCAAAAATTTTCGAAAAATAAATATTAACGCCAAAATTTTCAAAAATGAAATGTCACTTATGATGAGCATTCAGGAAAAAATTCGCGCAAGAAAATTTTTCCCGCCATTTTACTCTTTTTTTTAACGAATTGCCTCTCTAATTCGTTATAGATATACACCATTCGTTACATTAGTTTGTGCTCTCCATTCGTCAACCAAGCAGTTCGTCACCAGCCAGTTCGTTATAACTTACCATTCTAATTTGTTATAACAGTTGCACGAATGGCCTCCCTTTCGTTATGAATCACCTTAATCCGTCATACCCATAACAAATCACCTTAATTCGTTACCAATACCTTAACGAATCACCTTCACGAAATAACTTAACGAATTGCCTTAATTCGTTATCATTAACTTAACAAATTAACTTAACGAATTGCCTTAATTCGTTACCTTTAACTTAACGAATCTCCTTGACGAATTAATTTAATTCGTTACTATTACCTTAACGAATTAACTCATAATTCGTTAAATTTTCCTTAAAAAATTGCTACAGTAGATTCGTTAGACTCCTTAACGAATTAGCTACAGTAACAACGAATCATGTTGTTGGATCTGAGGTGTTCGCTGGAAAAACGTTTTTCGCCGGAAAAAGTGGTTATCTCGCCGGAAAAACTCTGATCTGGCCGGGTTCTGGAAACATGAACTTCATCCACGGTGAAATCATCAAATCACCATAATTAACCACGAAAATCACACCGAACACTCGGTTTTTCACACTGATCACGAATCTAACACCCAATTAACTTAACGATTACATATTCATCACCAAATAATCAACCCATAACATGCTCTTCAATGGTGAAATCTTCAATTCACATAATTAACCATCAAAATCCACAGAAACACGCGGATTTCAATAATAAACACAAATCCATCATCCAATTAACTTAACACTCACTAAATCATCATTAACCGAATCAAACCATAACCATGCTCTTCCTGGCATATCCTTCAATACACCATAACTTAACACCAAATTACACAGGAAGTTCCCTCTTCCATCAATAAACACGAATTCACCAACAAATCCACCAATAACACACTAATTTACTCCAGATCTGACCAAAACCCGAATAACACGAAGAACACGAAAAACTCAGATTCATACCTTAATCGAAGTATCGAGAGCAGCTCATGCTCTGATACCATTTGAAAAGACCTGCCAAGGATCTAGCCGCTATGATATATCGATTAAACAATACGATATCTAAACGTTAAATTATTACTTTATTGATAAATATGGAGAGAATACATTATGGTGGATAACTTATGGATCTCACACCTCTCATATGTGTGATCTCTCTTAATTATGAGCATGGAACCACCTATTTATAGGACACATGCTCCATTCGTTAAGTTTACTATAATTCGTTACGCCTCCATAACGAATTAGACTCCATTCGTCAACATTCCATCATGAATGGTAATAACATAACGAAGTAGCCCTCATTCGTTATGCTTCCATAACGAATGGGATTCTACCTTAACGAACTAGCCTTGATCACTAACGAATGGACCTCATTCGCTATACAAACCATAGCGAATGGGCCATTTACAGTAAATATTCAATCTAGACTATGTATAACTTATTTGAATGCTACGGACAACAATTTCGTGCACTAACAGACACCCCCTTTTCCGTAACTATCGAATACTTTAATCTTGAATACTTTAACTGCAAATCACCAGTCATAAAACCGTGCACTAACAATAGGGTTACCCAACCACGCACTCACGTTAAGCCACTTTAATAACAAGGCACGTATAGGCTTACCCTACCACGCACTATCGTCATGCCACTAACACCCTTACTAGTCCCTTTCCACTTCTATCAAACTCTACCTCTACTTGTCTACAACATACTTCCTATCATTTCATCATTTACATAATAAGCAAGTCACATCAACAATCATACACACTAATAACCACTTGACAGTCACTATCCTTGGTGATACGTGCAATATCCGAAGATCGTTCAAGCACCGGCAAGCATTATATATTAGCTACTTGTATAACATCTATAGCATACACTTACCACTTAAGGTAAGTGTATTCACACTTCACATCGAGTATGCACACAGCCCCGAAAACATAACAAGGAAATGGGGCTAGAAACTCACATGGGTCCTGTTGCGCTCACCGTTAATCGTAATTCCTTTCTTTAACTGGGCTCGGCTAACTATTAAATATATATATGTTAATTAACCTTTCACTTGATTTAAGTTGGTATCTAAGTTAGCCAATAATTATCTAAATTGGGTTTGTTTGGTTTAGATGGGTTATGGGTTTAGGCCAGACCCAACTGTCCATTAAAATACTTAGGCCCAACTGGACTCAGGCCCAACTCCAAATAGAGAACTGGCCGAGAACTCTTCGGCAGAGAACTCTTGGCCGAGAACACTGGGTTGACCGAGAACACCATGGCCGAGAACATAAGGTCACCGAGAACATTCTGGCCGAGAACTTGTTGGCTGTCTGTTGACCGAAAACCCTAAGGGTTGACCATAGATTCCCCAAACTTGGCCGAGAACCCCCAGTTCAGCCCCTTTTCTATCATAAGTTTCCATCCTACCCAGCTTGCATGATTCATGGTTTAAATCATGAACTTTTAATCATATGTCATCATCGTTCATACTCGTTTACACCCTTTTACTATTCCATTATCTAGATCTAATTCGTTTTAGACATAAAGCTTGGACCTTTATCACTTTCAAACCCGTTTTAGGTATAAATCTTAAAGCTTTATCGATTTTAAACTCATTTTACCTAGATCCCTAGCTAATGAATAGATTAAGACCACCTTTATCCTCAAGTTTGCAACTTTATGATTTGTCTAGACTCGATCTACTCTATGCTTAAGTTTCAAGGAAAACCGTTCATAAAAACGTAACCTTTAAAGTTAAAGAACGTACCTTTAAACGTTTTTATGCTTCGGGTTAGCTTGGTTATGAACTATGATCTTGTATCTTGCTTGATTGATTAAGATTTATCAAGATCCTAGCTTGTTTCGGTCTTGGATCTCCTTCTCTTGCTTGCGGCCGTAATAGGGAGAGTGTATGTGTGTTTTAAGGTGTAAAATGGATAAGATGGATGGAAATGGAAAGGATTAGGGTTTAAGGGGGTATCTATACTCCCTTAAGCCCATGAACCTAAGGCCCATATTTTCTTTTTGGTCCATAACTAATCCCATCTAATTATCCTACTTACTCTTTCATATTTTATTAGTATTATTATGTTCGATCCACTAACTTGTTTATTTCACCTGACGCAATAATATATTAAATATTATTTTAGAGATTTTGGGATGTTACAAGTCTTCCCTCCTTAAAGAGGTTTCGTCCCCGAAACCTAGCTTATTCCTTGTAAAAGTAACACTTCTTACATTTACTCACTTTATTGAATCGCCTCCGCTTATGGGTCATCCTTCTTACTCCCGACTTGCAGTCATCGAGCGGTGATCATGTGTTTTAGCTATTAAGGCGGCTTGTCCATGTGGCCCTCGATGTATCACGTCTCGTCTTGCCTTCCAAGGAACCTTGTTTTATATAATAACGCTAACTCCGAACCAACACGCATTCAAGATAATTCATAAGTCACTTATATAAAATCACAAGAAAACACAACTCATTCGTAAAAACATATCAAAAGAAATCATTCAAGCTTGCCAGACAACATAGGTTCAACTGTAACCTAAAACACTCCTTAAATAATAACATCAAACAAATGTGATGAGCCACTTATTCTTCTGCAACCTTCTCAGTGATCGATAAATCTTCCTCTCACGCGTCCCCCCTTCTAACCCCCACCGCTACAACTTCTTTGCAATCTCTAGCTATGTGACCTGACTTACCACACTTGTAACATTTCTGGCCCTCGGTGCATTCACTAGAGATGTGTCCCTCCTTCCCGCATCGGTAGCACTGGTTTGGACCAGCCTTGCATTCTCCCAAGTGCATCTTCCCACACACTTTGCATGCTTCCTTGTCTACCATCTTCTGTGTCTTCTTTCCCGCATACTCCACGACATCTGCAGGCCGTTTGGTTCCTTTCCCTCCTTCCTTATCTTCCACTTCCACATCTTCCGCAGCTAGATCATCATAAACCATCTCTGCTAACTCAACAGCAGACTCAAAGGTGGCAAGTTTCTTAGCCCTGACTATCATGCAGACCTTCTGAGGAAGTCCCCTGACATAGCACTTGATCCGTTTCGCCTCAGTGTTCACCATGTCAGGCACCAACCTAGACATGCGGTTGAATTCAGTGGTGTACTCGTGGTGTGTCATCTTGCCCACCTTCAGATTCAGAAACTTCATCTCGGCCGAGTCATCTTGCCCGCCTTCAGATTCAGAAACTTCATCTCGGCCCTCTCAACCTCGGCATCAGCACAGAACCTTTTCATCACTAACTCCTTCAAGTTATTCCACCTCATTGCCTTAATCCCTTCTCGAGTCTTCCTTTGTTCCACAATTTCCCACCAATACATGGCCTCATCTTCAAATGACTAAGTGGCATAACCCACTGCTTGGTCGGGACGACACTCGCTAATTCGGATAATCTTGTCCATTGTGGTTATCCATTGGAGAGTAGCGATCGCGTCTCCTAGACCAGTCAGCTTCCGCGGGTGATGTGGTCTAAAACATACATATTCTTATATAAATATTTGCTACACTTTTAAGTACATTGAACTATGTTTTTACTGATATTACTTTTATTTGGCTCATATTTGAATTTTATAGTTTTGAAAAGACAACGAGCTAAAATAAAGTGTTTTTATTGAACTTAAGATTAACGAGCTAATATTTATGTAGACTTCATATAATATTACTATTCTTACTCTTATTATTTTGTTTGGTTAAATACGATATTTTTAAATATGAATAATAAGGTTGAAATTCTACATATTATTTGATATGGTCACTCATTATGTTTTAAAGTATTATACATTGTTATTTTAATTTCCTTTCTATCATGTTACAGAATTTCGTTGATTGGTGGGCCCCTAGTTCAATTGATTATGGGCTAAGAGTTAATAAAATATCACAAGATTTAAGAAGGGAAGTAGGTTTTTTTAACGAGGGCGCCTCTTTTGTGAGGCTACTGTTCGGAAATCGAACGTACGAAAAAAAACAAGGAAACAAGCAAGCACAACAAGCACCCTAGAAGCTCAAGTCTACGGCAATTTCAAGAATCAAAAAGTGAATTAATTTAAGCTAGCAGGCTGCTCAATTAATTTAATCAGAATAGTAGCTCAATCATATTTATTTCTTTTTACGATGAACTGCAGTATATATTTTATCTTTGTTTCATCCGTAAATATGATTGGCTAAACTATTAGACTGCCTGGGTTTGTATGAATACTTTTTAGACTCGTTTTACTTTTGGTTTTGGATTTATTATTGATTGGTTCATGTTTTCGTAAAGTTTTTATTGTGTTTGGTTGTGATACATATGCGTATTTGGTATTAATATATGATCAATTTTCTATTCCTTATGTGTCTTTGTGAACGTCTTTCATGTATGGATGCATATTAGGTTACTTACTGTGTGTTTGTAACTAGTTTATGGTTTATTGTTAACGTATTCCATAGGAATGGTAATTGAGAGTTTAGAGATACCTTATATTCTGTCACTTGAGAGACCGGGAGGTAATTAAGTGTCGTATGTTTTGGTCTTTTGCGGGTTTGGGTAGTGATTGCACGCGAGTGAGTTACCCTAGACTTCTTTAGATTCTTACATATATGAATTATAACCGAATTTAATAAGAATACCCCTTTACTCCTTAGGGTGTATTGTGATTAGAGATACCGGGAGGTAATTTAGTCTTTGGGTACCTTAGCATAGTTAGGTAAGGTGAGACCGGGAGGTGATCCGAACTATTAAACCGTTGAGTTTTACATGATATTTAGGGTTCTTAGGTATTGTTGGTGAGACCGGGAGGTGATCTAGCGTACTTTAGTTATTCCTTAAATTTCATATTTTTAGAATACGGTTCCATTCATAAACCCATTACCGAGAGTTTACACGTTTACTAAGTAGGATTCCTTACCTAGGTAGTTGTTTCCCTTATTTTTTTCGTGTCTAGTTTTCGTGTCAGTTTTAGTTTAAGTATTATTTAATTTATATTTAATAATTAAAAAGACAAAAATCAATAAAATCAATTTATTTAAGTTTTTAGTCAAAGTCTAGTTTAGGTGTCGCTAGTGTCCTTTGGGTTCGATATCCGGACTTCATTAGGCTTTACTACAGTTGATAGGTACAGTTGCCTGTCTAGTGGTCTAGCATTCGGAGAGTCTAGGTTTATAAATTTAAAACTAGAGTGTCTAGGTTAGGTTAATATTTTTAGTAAACCGTTTTGCACATCAAGTTTTTGGCACCACTGCCGGGGATACTTAGGCGATAGCGAAACTAGCTTTGATTGAACTTAATTGATTAATTGGTCTTTTTGTGTCTCGAGTTGTGGTGTGACTTGTGAGTCTGTGTTTTAGATTAGTGTGTCTAGTGGTGTTTAGGATAATTTAGTTTGTGTTTTATTTTATCGAGTCTAGTTAATATGTTTAATAGATCGAGTCAGTTTTTGAGTATTTTATATCGAAGATGTTGGAAAGAGATGATGTTGGAAAGAGCCAAACAAGAGGAACGTGAAAGATTCCAAAAGATTAAAGAATTGGAAGTCAGGCTTGATAAGTTGATCGATAGAGAAAGACTCCGTAAGATAGAGGAGCTCGAAGCTAGGTTAGACGAGATAAGTGCTAGAATTCAAAATGAGAGTTTTTCTTACAAGGAGCAGGAAGCCGTCTATGAAACAGATGATGAATTCTGGAATAATGATGATGAGGGCGTAATAGAAGAGATGGAGTTGGAGCTACCTGATTACACGAATCTGAGCGAAGATTTCGTTGTGGAGCCACTTGACCAGATGGAAGATGACGAAGAGGAAGAGCATGCACCATCTTGGGAGAATGAGTTTGGTGATGAATTGGTGGGTTTACCAGTTTTTGACGAACATGCAGAATTTGACCCTGTTGGCGATCTTATATATTTAGAAACACTAATCATGGGGAAGCCAACAATGGAGATCAAAATGTCACCAAAAGAAGAAAAGGAAGAGGAAGTGGCAAAGGAGGATGATCAGAATATGGTGGTAGTTGAGTCACCACATCATGTGAAGGTTAGAATGTCTGTGGAGGAACTAGATAGTGGATCGCCACCGAAATCGACAAAGCCTCAGAAGAGGAAGCGAAAGTGCTCGGATCAGCACATGTTGAGGGTTCAAAAATGGTACATTAAGAGTTATAGGACAACACTGAAATGTACAAATAACCCTTTTCCTCATTATATGCCACGTATTAGGTTTGGTCTGGGTAAGTTTAAGTATTGGTGGTCCGACCCGTTTTTTGAATGTCTTACAATGCTTTTTAGTTTCACTATGTGTTATTTGTTTAAATATGTTGGAAGGGTGGAATTAAATGGGCTAGACCGAGGTTGGATAAAAGAAAAGCCTCCTGATTGAGATTTCAGGAGCGAGTCTGGCTGAAGACTTATAGTAAACTTAGCGCTTCCCGGGAGGCAACCCGGTAGTATGCTTGTATTTTTGTTTTTTGTTTTAGGTTTTCTTGTTTTCTTGTGCTGGTTGTTTCTTGGTTTGATTTCAGGTTGCTTCAGAGATGCTATTGGATGATTGATGATACATGGTTTGATTCAAGTGTGGGGAGAATATTTGTTTATTGATTCCCGCTTTCGTTCGTAAGTGACAGCTTGGTAGAGAGCACTGGAGTGTGATGCTTTCATTCGAATTGGAGGACACAGAACACGACTCGCAAGCAATATCGTCATATTTACTAGGGGAGTCTGTTCCACTTTACTTATATTTGAATGTGCTTTAATTTTTGTCTTTTTCCTGTCTCATTGAGGACAATGTGACATTTAAGTGTGGGGATGGGAAACTGATGTTTTTATCTAAAAAAAATTCAAATTCAAAAATTTTTATAAAATAATAATAAAAAGGAAGTTTAAAAAAATATAAAAAAAATTGAAAAATGTCCCGAATTTTTAACGAAGATTTTTGCAAATAATGGAAAATGATAGAAAAATTTGAGATTGGTTTTTAAAAAAACTACTATTATACATGAGATTAAATAAAAGATAACGCACTAAGCTTGGGATGTGTCGGTAGGCCCAACTAGCTTTGATAGTCCTCTTTAGCACATTTCTTATATATAATAATTTAAAAAAAAGGTGAAGCCGAATTTCGATGCTTAGGGAGGATTACCATAATCTAAAAACTTTGAGATGGTAAGACTTAGATGCACTCAAATCATCACACCACCATATGTCCATCTTTTTACGAGCTTAGAAATAATTATATACTTTAGGGTGATATAAAAAAAATGGAAAAAAAAAGAAAAAAAAAAGAAAAGAAAAAAAAAGAAGTATGTTTTGAAAGTGTATTATGAAAAGTTATTTCAAGAAGCAAATGCTTGTGAGAAAGTTATGTATTGTAAAATGCCAAGAAACATTCTTTAAAGTTAGTAAAAGAGGCCATATGTGCACATACTAGACGGGACTTAGAGTGTACGTGTTACCTTGGAGATAGTGACTCTGAGGATACACTATTGGGGCTCGAAGGTTCTTAGTCAATAAATATCAAATTTGGAATTTATAGGACAAAGTCCAATAATATTTAGGAATAGCTCGTACGGCCTTCACATGACCATTCATCCATCAAATTTCACCGAGTGCATCTACTTAGTACCATCAACGAGTCCTTGGCTTATGGTGATTTATCAAACCATTCTGCTTTGACTCTAGTTTTTCTAGCTCTCTTTGTCTGAGATGGGGTAGGTGTAGCCGTGGTTTTTGAACTTAAAAGGCTTAATGCAATTGGGGCTTGATAGGCTTGTGGCTGGGTTTAAGTGGACAACAATACGGCAATCGTAGTTTTTGCGTTTATCTGTGCTTAAAAGATAACTTATATGTTTTAAAGATCAGTTTCAAATTCTGATTCCATTGCAAAATAGTTTTTTCGGTGACGAAAAAGGTTTAAGTGTGGGGATATTTGATGTGGTCTAAAACATACATATTATTATATAAATATTTGCAACACTTTTAAGTACGTTGAACTATATTTTTACTGATATTACTTTTATTTGGCTCATATTTGAATTTTATAGTTTTGAAAAGACAACGAGCTAAAATAAAGTGTTTTTATTGAACTTAAGATTAACGAGCTAATATTTATGTAGACTTTATATAATATTATTATTCTTACTCTTGTTATTTTGTTTGGTTAAATACGATATTTTTAAATATGAATAATAAGGTTGAAATTCTACATATTATTTGATATGGTCACTCATTATGTTTTAAAGTATTATGCGTTGTTATTTTAATTTCCTTTCTATCATGTTACATAATTTCGTTGATTGGTGGGCCCCTAGTTCAATTGATTATGGGCTAAGAGTTAATAAAATATCACAAGATTTAAGAAGGGAAGTAGGTTTTTTTAACGAGGACGCCTCTTTTGTGAGGCTACTGTTCGGAAATCGAACGTACGAAAAAAAAACAAGGAAACAAGCAAGCACAACAAGCACCCTAGAAGCTCAATTCTACGGCAATTTCAAGAATCAAAAAGTGAATTAATTTAAGCTAGCAGGCTGCTCAATTAATTTAACCAAACTAGTAGCTCAATCATATTTATTTCTTTTTACGATGAACTGCAGTATATATTTTATCTTTGTTTCATCCGTAAATATGATTGGCTAAACTATTAGACTGCCTGGGTTTGTATGAATACTTTTTAGACTCGTTTTACTTTTGGTTTTGGATTTATTATTGATTGGTTCATGTTTTCGTAAAGTTTTTATTGTGTTTGGTTGTGATACATATGCGTATTTGGTATTAATATATGATCAATTTTCTATTCCTTATGTGTCTTTGTGAACGTCTTTCATGTATGGATGCATATTAGGTTACTTACTGTGTGTTTGTAACTAGTTTATGGTTTATTGTTAACGTATTCCATAGGAATGGTAATTGAGAGTTTAGAGATACCTTATATTCTGTCACTTGAGAGACCGGGAGGTAATTAAGTGTCGTATGTTTTGGTCTTTTGCGGGTTTGAGTAGTGATTGCACGCGAGTGAGTTACCCTAGACTTCTTTAGATTCTTACATATATGAATTATAACCGAATTTAATAAGAATACCCCTTTACTCCTTAGAGTGTATTGTGATTAGAGATACCGGGAGGTAATTTAGTCTTTGGGTACCTTAGCATAGTTAGGTAAGGTGAGACCGGGAGGTGATCCGAACTATTAAACCGTTGAGTTTTACATGATATTTAGGGTTCTTAGGTATTGTTGGTGAGACCGGGAGGTGATCTAGCGTACTTTAGTTATTCCTTAAATTTCATATTTTTAGAATACGGTTCCATTCATAAACCCATTACCGAGAGTTTACACGTTTACTAAGTAGAATTCCTTACCTAGGTAGTTGTTTCCCTTATTTTTTTCGTGTCTAGTTTTCGTGTCAGTTTTAGTTTAAGTATTATTTAATTTATATTTAATAATTAAAAAGACAAAAATCAATAAAATCAATTTATTTAAGTTTTTAGTCAAAGTCTAGTTTAGGTGTCGCTAGTGTCCTTTGGGTTCGATATCCGGACTTCATTTGGCTTTACTACAGTTGATAGGTACATTTGCCTGTCTAGTGGTCTAGCATTAGGAGAGTCTAGGTTTATAAATTTAAAACTAGAGTGTCTAGGTTATGTTAATATTTTTAGTAAACCGTTTTGCACATCAGCGGATCACAGCCCTTGAAGGACTTGTAGTTACACCCACCTCAGTCTTTCTTTCCATCATCAGCTTTCACAGATCCAACTTCATCCGAGTCACCCTTCTCTCCCTCACCATTCTTGTTACCATTTCCCCCTGACCCTTCAGCAGTTCTCCCATGGCTTCCAGCAGATCTCTCGGGATTCTGGTTCTTCACAGTAGTGGCTACAGCTTAAACAATGGCTGCTTGAATCGCAGGGTCAAGTTGAACCCCTTCGTTGTTGCTTGGGTTTCCTCTAGCTGCGCTTCCTTCCTCTCCGGTGTTGGAAGCTGCTTATACCGATGGTTGTCGGACAATATGAGGCCTGCCCCGACGCCCAGTGCGACCTCCAGTGCCAACAATCTCTCTTGCGCCAGCCATCGTATTCTAAAAGGAAAAACACAAACGGTGTCTATTACGACACTCATCCTACCATTTAACACCATTGTCTAGTACGACATTTTATCATAACATAAATAATCATTCATAACCAAAATCAATATATTACACGTCATAGATAAGCATAAGTTTTAAACCTTAACACAAATTAAGTTCTTAGGTAGTCGTACTTAAAACGAAATTACACTATTGTCTAAACAATTATTCCTTCATCAAGCTCTCCTCTCTGCAGTTTTCCTTTGGCCTATGCTCCTATCCCTTTCGCGCATCCCGCCTCCATTCTCTTGCACTTCATTTCCATGTGACCAGTTTTACCGCATCTGTAACACGCGGGCCTTGTAGTGCATTCTGGAGCATAATGCCCCACCTCCCCACACTTGTAACAGGCATTCGATCCAAGCCTGCGCTCTCCACCATGAGCTTTACCACACTTATGAAAAACTTTGGTACCCTTACCCCATCTGCACTCACCACCGTGCATTTTTCCGCACACCTTGCATGTTTCCTTGTTTGCCCTTTTATGTGTCTTCCTGCCTGCATGCTCCCCGACATCTGCAGATCGTTTGGTTCCTTTCGCTCCTCCTTCATTGCCATCACCTTTCTCACCGTCTTCTCCTGTCCTCTTAGTGGTCTTTGCATGTCCTTCGGCAGACTTGACAGCACGAAATTTCTTTGCTGCAGCAGCCACAACGTAGGAAATGGCATACTGAACAACATGATACAGCTGATACCCTTCATCGCTGCTTGGTCCCTGCAGAGTTTCACTTTTCTCCTTTCCCGTGGTAGTAACTGGTTCTTCAGAAGGTTCCCGGATGACACGTGGTCCACAAGGACGTCCAGGGTGACCTCCCTTACCAACAAACCTTCTTGCTCCAGCCATCGTATTCTAAAGGGGAAAACACAAACATCATCACTCAAGGAACTGTTTAGTACAAGGATAGTAAGGCTAACAGATAATAACATTGGCCAGCTGTGATTAGCTGATCACGTTACTTTCCGTGTCTTATACACTTCCCCTTATGAGTCTATTTGTGCTGGTTCTACTTTAAACAGTTAGTCAATCAAAGCAATCAATTAATCCTATCCCTAATATCAACATACGTCATTTAACCATACACTTTACCTTTACCGAGCTTGCTTGAGTGACATATGACATTCTTGGATTGGCATCTTCTTTCTTTTATTACTTAAGTACCATTCTCTATTCGAGTCTAAGCATGTAGGATGCTCAGATCTCTCGAACTTTACTCTGATACCAACTTGTAAGGCCCCGTTCCCGGTAGCCCTACTTTAGCGTCGGATTTACTCATAAACACAGTTTTTACAAATCAGAGTTAATTAAAACTTTCACGGAATATAAAACTTTAACCGTTTATTAAACATTTAACCTTTTCTTTAAAACCATAACATAAAATATCATATTTAAAACATCGTTTCTTCAATCTTCAGATGCCAGCCGTTCAACCCATGCCATGTGCCAACCTCATGCCAACTCTTTAATCAAATCACCTGCGTGCATACTAAAAGTCAGCTACGCTGAGTGAGTTCTAGTTAATCAAGCAACTCATCATACAACCACTTCATACATTATATATGTATCCGAAGACACGTAATCCACTGTCTAACCTGTTCACCTTACCACTTAACCACTTAACTGTCCCTAACCACTTAGCCACTTGTTACGGAAGCACATAGAGGCTTGCCCTCCCACGCTCTCCCGTTATGCCACTTAATAACGAAGGCACGTATAGGCTTTCCCTACCACGCACTCAAGTTATGCCTCTTTAATAATGAAGGCACGTATAGGCTTACCCTACCATGCACTCACGTTATGCCACTTTAATAACGAGGGCACATATAGGCTTACCCTACCACGCACTCACGTTATGCCACTTTAATAACGAGGCACGTATAGGCTTACCCTACCACGCACAATCGTCGTGCCACTAACACCCTTACTAGTCCCTTGCCACTTCTATCACACTCTACCTCTACTTGTCTACAACATACTTCCTATCATTTCATCATTTACATAATAAGCAAGTCACATCAACAATCATACACACTAATAACCACTTGACAGTCACTATCCTTGGCGATAAGTGCAGTATCCGAAGATCGTTCACGCACCGGCAAGCATTATATATTAGCTACTTGTATAACATCTATAGCATACACTTACCACTTAAGGTAAGTGTATTCACACTTCACATCGAGTATGCACACAGCCCCGAAAACATAACAAGGAAATGGGGCTAGAAACTCACCTGGGCCTGTTGCACTCGCCGTTAATCGTAATTCCTTTCTTTAACTGGGCTCGGCTAACTATTAAATATATATATGTTAATTAACCTTTCACTTGATTTAAGTTGGTATCTAAGTTAGCCAATAATTATCTAAATTGGGTTTGTTTGGTTTAGATGGGTTATGGGTTTAGGCCAGACCCAACTGTCCATTAAAATACTTAGGCACAACTGGACTCAGACCCAACTCCAAATAGAGAACTGGCCGAGAACTCTTCGGCAGAGAACTCTTGGCCGAGAACACTGGGTTGACCGAGAACACCATGGCCGAGAACATAAGGTCACCGAGAACATTCTGGCCGAGAACTTGTTGGTTGTCCGTTGACCGAAAACCCTAAGGGTTGACCATGGATTCCCCAAACTTGGCCGAGAACCCCCAGTTCAGCCCCTTTTCTATCATAAGTTTCCATCCTACCCACCGTACATGATTCATGGTTTAAATCATGAACTTTTAATCCTATGTCATCATCGTTCATACTCGTTTACACCCTTTTACTATTCCATTATCTAGATCTAATTCGTTTTAGACATAAAGCTTGGACCTTTATCACTTTCAAACCCGTTTTAGGTATAAATCTTAAAGCTTTATCGATTTTAAACTCATTTTACCTAGATCCCTAGCTAATGAATAGATTAAGACCACCTTTATCCTCAAGTTTGCAACTTTATGATTTGTCTAGACTCGATCTACTCTATGCTTAAGTTTCAAGGAAAACCGTTCATAAAAATGTAACCTTTAAGGTTAAAGAACGTACCTTTAAACGTTTTTAGGCTTCGGGTTAGCTTGTTTATGAACTATGATCTTGTATCTTGTTTGATTGATTAATATTTATCAAGATCCTAGCTTGTTTCGGTCTTGGATCTCCTTCTCTTGCTTGCGGCCGTAATAGGGAGAGTGTATGTGTGTTTTAAGGTGTAAAATGGATAAGATGGATGGAAATGGAAAGGATTAGGGTTTAAGGGGGTATTTATACTCCCTTAAGCCCATGGACCTAAGGCCCATCTTTTCTTTTTGGTCCATAACTAATCCCATCTAATTATCCTACTCACTCTTTCATATTTTATTATTATTATTATGTTCGATCCACTAACTTGTTTATTTCACCCGACGCAATAATATATTAAATAGTATTTTAGAGATTTCGGGATGTTATAGGACTCGTTCCTATTAATACAAAATCAATGTACTTGGGTAAATGTATGATCATACTAGATGAGAATAAATGAGGATGAGATACCAACCACCAAACATAAAATAAACATCTAATCACATAGAGCATAATCATAGAGCATGCAATAATCACACATAAACATATATTGAATCGTGCTTTGAATAGATGTAGATATATAACATGAGTAAAACTGAATAAGGTATACATGCTACCCCCAAATATAAAAGATGGAAAAAGGGGTATGTAAACTCACCTTAGGGATAAGGTAGATGATAACGGGGATACGAGTAAATTGAACATGTTAGTTAGTTTTCGCGACGTCCCGACGATATTTCCTAATTTTAAATGAACAACTAGAATAAATAATCGGATGCTATAAATGAAGAAGACTCGATAACAAGGGCTTATAACGGATCTGGGATTTATAAGGCATTAAATGTATTTATTATAAATTGCTAATATTATAAGCGTAACAAAAAAAAACTCTTTATATACATTTTATGTAAGTCGACTTAAAGCGTCACGATTAATTATTCTCACAAGTTATTTATTGATTTTTAATTATAAATTGCTAATATTTATAATATGATTATGTATTTAAATGAAAAACTTATCTTGGTGATAGTTTAGTTTAGATGAATAAAACAATTTTTGGTTTAGTTTTCTTTTAAAATTAGGTTTTAAATACAAAATATAAATTTTATAAATATATGTAAAACTTATATGTTTATATTTACATGAATGGAAACATTAATCAAGATTTATTTTGAAGGTTTAATGAGGTTTGGTTCGTTAAACAAATGAATATAATATTAGCTTTTATTATAAATCTAGTTGAATAATAACGTTTCATTAAATCAAAAGAGGATAAAAGTCAAAATAAAGAAAGGAAAAATAACAAAAACCGGTCACCCAGGGACTCGAACCCGGGTCTCTGGGTGTTACATGTCTTAACAGGTGGTGCACCAGCCAACTGGGCTGGTGGCTCACACGAATGCAATATGAAAGTAAAAGTAGTTAAGCACTTGTTTAAACAGCCACAACTCCTTATAAACCCTAGATTAAACTAATCCCAATCGAAGGATCTTTGTCCTCTGTCACTCAAAATTGACAGAGGGCTTTTGTTACACAATAAAGACCGGTCATAACTCATATTTAATTTACCTGATTTGGTTATGAATTGACAGAGGACAACGAGCTAGGGTTTCGTTTTTGAATAAGAATTTGGGCTTAATATTAACAACTTCTGGGTTATAATTGATAAGGGGGTTTTGGTTTGGAATGCTAAGGAGATGATGTAGCGTGGTTTAATTGTGTTTTGATTGATCATTTATAGTGTTTTGAGGCCTAGGTTAGCTGCGGGTTGATTAGGTTGTGATTAGCTGTCAAATCGCTATGGTTTACTACAATTAGACTGTCGGTTAACGCGTTTATGAATCAAGGAATGATTTTGCATAATCAATTTCGTGATTTAGGCCGTTAATTACGGATCAAGAAGAAGGGGGGTTATTGGAGGCCGACGGGAAGAGAGGGAAAATGTTTCTCCTTTTTTTTATTTGTTTACAAAATGGCCCCTGGTGTTTGCTTAGTAAGACAAGTTAGGGCATAACATAGTTAAGGGGATGGTTTATGCACATTTTTGATAGTTATATGATATTATGAAATAAACGATACTTGCATCGAGTGTCGGGAAGGGAAAGGAGTGATAAATAAAGTAATAAAATTATTCTCATTTAATAGCGGAAATAATAATAATAATCGGATCGGGTTTTCGGGTTTGAAATTTAACGAATGTTACAGTGTAACCATGAATGATTTTACATACCTCAAAGTGCAACCACAATTAGAGTTAAAAAATATAAACGCTAATCTAACTATGATAAATTTTGCATACCTATTGGATAAATTTGTGACACTATAATTGTCTAAAATCCATTCACATAACATTAAAGACTTAAAAAGTTTTTATCAAAGTTACAGCCACAAAATATGGAAATTAGGTAGCCATGATCTCAAATCATAGAAACGATTGAACCTCAAGCTGTAATAAAAAATGTAAGATGCAAATATCAACTTTTATAGATCTAATGATAAAAGAAAATGAGATATGCAATTAACTCTAAGATAGCATATGAATTGAAATTAGAAAACCCCAATATTATACAATTTTGCTAACAAACACAAAAATGAAAATCAATAACAACAATGAGTTAGAAATAAAATGAACATATCTCGAACCTTTTGTTTAAGCTCTCAAATTTTTCATCGGTTACCTGACCTCCAAACACCACTTTATTGATCCCATCCGAATGCTGCATTCAATCAATCATAATATTTTTAATGCAAAACATTCAGCAACAAATCATCAATTACAAAAGTTAGGTTAAAAACTGAGACTCATGATACTGAAAGAATCATGTCGTAATTAGTGCATACCTATTGTGGTCCGATAAAGACGACCAAAATCATTTGCTTTAGGCAAATAAACCCTAAACACAACCCTTAATTACGACCATAACATGCTCCCGGCGGTGATTGATTTGGGTTCCTAGAATCCGTTTGTTGCGTGAGGGAGAAGAAGAGGAGAATGTTTGATTGAATGCTAGGGTTTTATTATTTTGGTTTAAATATGATGATAGTTGTACTTGAAAAAAAATCGGGTATTTATTCTTACATTTAAATCGGGTCATGGGTTCATAAAAAATATAAATGAGTCCTTGCGTTTTTTATAGTTTAAAGGAAACATTGATTAAATAGGAAACTACATTTGACATCTAAGTGGCATCCTATGTGAAGTTTCTAAAATGATGTCACGTGAAACGTATGTATCTATAATATAAATACACGAAAACATAAAAATCTTACGTGTCGCGATGTGGTTGCTCCCCTTTTTTGGAGTCATCAGATTTGCTTGATTTTTAAATGGAGACTTCTCGTGCATTTGACCCGAATTCACGGGTATGGATCTCATCAAACCCATATATTTTTTAAACGGGTTATAACATCTCATTAAATTAAAACTAATCTCACCAAATATTTGATATAAAAATCATATAAAGTAGAGTTGTATTAAAAATTAATATTTGATTTATTTAAATAAAGATGTATATTATTTACAATAAAAAAACCAATTTTACCGTAACAAAATAAACGAGTCTTGAGTCTCATCAAATCAATATAGCTTTTAAACCGGGTTATAACATCTCATTTATTTATAAAAACAATTTATCATCAAAACTATTATTAAATAAAAAAATAAAAATTTGAAAAATAAATAAATACCCATTGTTGTTTTGGGTATAGAAAACTCCAACTTCATTTTCAACACTTCCTTCCTCCATTGTTGTTCATCAAACTGGTACACACATCAGGATCAGATCCACCATTTTCATAGGTTTGCCTGCATCATTTCCTCTTTTAGATTCGCAATCTTCTTTTGATCTTTTTATTCTATCTTTAATTTTGTCTACGAAATTAGGTCAATTTGCTAACAGTCTTCTTGATCTAGTGGCAATATATTTTTTGTAACCGAACCCAACCGAACCGCCTGTTCATTGAACCGTTTGGCAGATAGTTCAGTTATGTTCTCGTTTATATCAACGAACAAAAAAGTTTTATTAAATTAACAGGAACATGTACATATGTTTTTTTGTCTTCGTTTAGATTGTTAATGAACGGACACGAACATTTACATTTTGATAACAACAAACATAAACTAGAAAATCCACTCGTTTAACTGTTAATGCCCGGTTAAAGTTACATAAACTAACAACAACAATTCCCCTTTCGTGGTCGTTCACAGGCCTAGAATTCGATCCATGGTGCTTTATTAATAAGGTGTCATGTAGGCTAGTTCACTTATTGTAATTACTATATTATTACTTTGAGTCATGATATTGTTTTGTGTTTTGGTCTTTGAAGCCAATGGCGGAGTCTGGGAATTCGATGATGTATTCTCTTCTTCTCTTTGTTGTCACTCTCTCACTACAAGAAATGTATAGAGGGAAGTTAGCATCATCAGAACTATTCACCATACTTGGAGGATTCACCAGTTCTCTCGTCTTTCTTTTCTTGTTGACGGTGAGTTCTTTGTAACTTGTAGTGATTTGTGTGAAGATACTTGTGTTAGAGCTTTTTTGGTAATTGTATTAGTTGTTTGCTCTTTAATATTGAAATTTGTGATTTGATTATTATCTTTCTTTGCCTTAAATTGGTGATTTACATATATTTTGCTATAATTTTAGGGAAATTTACTTATTGATTTTGTTGTATAAACGTAATACATGATAGCTGCATATGCTTAACGGCCTATTTGGCTCTTCCTATTTTGCAGTTCATTGGAAATTACCAGGAGACTTATGGAGCTAAGACTGGATGGGGTGCTGGTGAGTTAATATTATCCTTATGGATTCTTTAGAGGTGGTGATTTTGGCATGCTATGTTTTATCTATGGTCCGAACGGCTAAAATAAAAATAGACTCTTTTTTTGTGTGTATTAAAACTTCCGAATTGTTTTATTAAAAAGATTAGATCATTATCGAAATGGATCATATTTTTGTATTTATATTTGATTCACATCCTTTTTATTTAAAAAAATGATATTTGTAAAAATATGTTGTGTCAGCCCAACCCAACATGTTTTGGCATCAGCTCAATTTGAGCCTTAAACACGACAGCAGGAATTACCAAAGCTGTTGCAGATAAACATCGGTTTTCTGTTAAAAGCCTGTTGAGCAAATTCATCTTAAATCAGTACTTGACAAAGCGTTAATAGTTCTTAATTATTTTATATTTTTTCATCTACAGTTATTCTAGCAGAGCTTGTTGCTCTTGTCGCCGCCTCCACTGTGCATCGAGTTTGTATAACCACTTGGTATTTTACTACCTTAGCTTCTCATAAAAAATGTTTTCACAGTTTAATGCATTGTATACATATGAAAACTTTGATTCCTATATGAATCTGGTTATCTATCTAAAAAACGGATTTCGTGTAAAATCAAACGCCTAAAAGTCAACCAAAGTGTTTCCAAATGTTTACAATCTTTTAAGCTGCCTTCTTCAAAAGAAGTAGATGGTAGATTTGATATTATAGTTCTTGTTATCATATTCAAGATTTCTTTATATTTCGAAAATTCATAGCAGGCTAAACAGCTCATTTTCTGTCTTCAAAAAAATATTAGGCGAAAAATGATTGGCAGAATGACATGCCAGGAAGGTTGATTAACGAATGAAACGGGTTGGGACCAAAATGGGCTATATGTTGTTCAAACGGAACTTTTTTTTACCCAAAATTATACTTTGTGTCATTTTAACTATTTTTTTAATAGAAAATAACATAGGAGGTTTTATGTATTAAAAATACGCATTGGTTGACTTTTGGCTTGTTTAACCCAGTTGACCCATTTCTTTATGAAAATATATTTTTTTACTCAGTTGACCCGTCAAAGATAAAATATGATCAACATATGGGTTTAAATTCCCGCCTCTGCCAATGAGTGTCAATAACTGATTTCTTTATTGTGCAGTTTCTTGTTCTCGGCTGTGATATTGTACGAGGTGAAGAAGATTTCAGAAGTCATGGTTTCGAAAAGTGAAGCAAAAGGTCGAAGGCATTGAAAAGGGGCTGGCGAATATCTGTTTTTGTTAAAGAGTTAGGGTTTAAACTGATACTTATACTTATCGTAAGTGGAAGTTTATCTCGAGTATAGACTATGATTGTGATCGAAAATTGATTTAATCTTGATCGTGTCATTTGATTTACGTCCGTTCGAGAATTGTTCACACATAATGTTTTTTCTCTTAGTTTTTGTCCTCAATGAGTTAATGGTCATTTCACATTTGGTCAAATATCTAACTTATTGTGGTTATGACAAAGAGAATCACAATCAAATCTTTGATTTAATAAAAATAATATATACACGAAAGGAAAAATCTCAATAGTATATGTACTTTTTTGCTCATTGCACCAAGTAATTGATTTGACATTGGTTGATATTGTTTCTTATTAATTTTTAATATATGATGTTCTTTTAAATTAAAGGAATATAACGTTACGATTTGTCTACTTTTGTGTATTTCAATATAATTTAAATAAAAAAAACAAATACATAGCAAGTACACCAATCAACAAACTTTATATTTGATGTGCCTCCTCTTTTATAAATTTTATATAGAAATAAACATGATTATATTTGTTTTTTTTTTTTACAGAAAGAACATATATTGAAAAAAAAACGAAAAGGTATATTGAAAATTATAAACAAAACAAAAAAGTGTATTAACTAAAGTTACAAACTTACAATAAGCACAAATAGTAGACAAACTTACAATAAGCAAAAATGGTGTGTGGAATTAAATTCACCTGAAATTCATTAATTCTATTTAAGATTTATCGTGTTATTCTTACAAGACATATATAGATGGTCTTTAAAGTATGTAATCAATGAACATCGCTCCACCCCAACCGTTAGTTTAATTAAAACAAAATTTCAATAACTTATTATTGTTCACACCACTTTACATACAATTCATACTATTTTCTTATACGAACAATATCGTCAATGAATTCGTCAAATTCTAATAAGCTTCAACTACTGCTGATGAACCATGATTTATCAACAATCACGAATACGGCTTTATTAAATATCATATAATCACTTTTAAAACACGTAAAATAACTTAAATGGTACACCGGCTTTAACAACATGCTACAAAACAAAATGTTTTCCAAACTCAGACCAAAAACATGATTGACAACAAACAGATTATTTCAGTTTCAGTTCCATCTAATAATAGCAGAACCCCAAGTAAGACCCGCCCCAAATCCCGATGTTGCAATGGTTTGACCTGGTTTGACTTTCCCACTGCGCACTGCTTCATCTAGCGCCAATGGAATAGAAGCTGCGCTTGTGTTACCATAATTTGCCAAATTTGATATCACTCGCTCTGCTGGTATTCCTAAACGTGTCGCAACCGCATCAAGAATCCTCTGATTCGCCTGCATTTAAATTATTATTGTTATTATTAAAACTTTGAAGAGTAGAAGCACATCCAAACATTGTCTTTAATATTCTCATAATACCTGATGGAGCAATAACCAATCAATGCTAGAACGCGTCATCCCAGCTTTTTCTAATGCAATCTCAATGGATTGTGGGACCGCTCGACAAGCGAACCTGAAAACTTCTTTACCATTCATTTGGATGAATGAATAAGATGAACCTTTTGGAGGGAATCCAACAACCGAGCCGTTAGTACCAAATGCTTCGTTTTCTTTAATGCCCGTGTGTAAATGCCTGAAATAAACCAATATTATGATTATCCAAAAGTGATTATATGATCCAAAAATAAACAAACTATTTATTCAAACATTCAATACTATGACTTAAAATCACAATCATCATATAATTAATTCCAAAACGCAAATCAAAACACCCTACAAGAGAATCTTGTGAACCCAAATCGACATCATCATTTTTTGTAAATGTTGACAATGGGCATTTAGGTAATTTTAATTTCAAAACATCTAATATAAAGTTAGAATTAGAACCTGTAGCCTTCACCATCACTATGCAAATCAAAACCAAATACACCGTCTTCTTCACTTTCACAGGCCTGTAAAAAAATCGCAACAACTCAACAACATACAAAAGCTGCAAACTTTTAACTTCAACAAGAAACAAGAAGTAAGGTGTTAAGCACCTGAACTAATACTGCACCAGCAGCATCCCCAAATAGAATACAAGTCCCTCTATCGCTCCAATCAACATAACGAGACAGTGCATCTGCCCCAATCACAAGAACGTTTTTATATCCGCCACCTGCATAAAAAGCTCATTTTTTATAAATGTAATGAAATCAAGAAATTGCAAAAAAGTATAAACAAAAGTTACCTCGGATATAACAAGAAGCTGATACTAGACCCAAAACAAATCCGCTACAAGCAGCTGTAATATCAAAAGCCAATGGATTTCCTTTACACCCGAGCGCAGCTTGTATCTGACATAAGATTAAAAGAAAGAATAAAGGATTTATTAGACGTTTAATATGAGTTTAGTTAAAGAGAACAAGTTGGTTTATTTACAAATTGAGGTTTTAATAAGACAAATTTTTTCTTGGTTACAAGGTCAAATTATGTAACTTTTTTTGGTGTCATATTTGAAATTAACGCGTTTTTTTTTCCAAAGTGAATCCTAGAAGTGGTGCTTTACAGCAATTGAATTAACGGGTCTATTCAGGTTATGTTTGTTTCTAATGGACGAAATGGGTAGAATAAAAAGATGTGATTGATGAGAAAATGGGTCAAACGCGTAAAAGTCACCCAAATGAAATTTTCATGCATTAAACCCCCCAAACCAGTTTATTTAAAAAATAATAATTTAACATTTTTATTAAAAAAAATTAGAACAGTATCGAAGTAATTTATGTTTCTAATCAAATTTAACACTAATCATTTATAAAATAATCGGCCCAACCCGTTTCAATCCATACAAAAAAATTAGCCATTTTTCCACCTCTAATTAGAGTATTATACTAACATTAACCTTTTCTACAAACTTAAAAGAAGTTAAGATTACTACATAAGAAAGAACTTTTAAATTGTTTCCATCAATTCAACAAATGCATTATATGCAATTGAAAATTTCTACACAAATATTGCCACAGTCTCTTTTCAGGAATACCTGCGGAGCACTACCAAATAGATCCTCCGGGGTCGATGTGCATAACAGAACCAAATCCACATCATCCGGATCAACCTCCGCCATTTCAAGTGCTTTCCGAGCCGCCTCAACAGCCAATCCTGTCATCTTATCTTTCCCTGTCAATCAACAAATAATCCACAACCGTTCAAATCATGAACCGTTATAATAATTATTACAATCTTTACAAGTGAAAACCAACCCGTAAGAACTCTTCGGTTTTTTATTCCAGTTCTAACAGATATCCATTCATCATTCGTATCGACAATTTTAGAAAGATCATCATTAGAAACCTTGAATTTAGGTATAGCAGAACCACATCCAACTAACTTGCACCCCTTTCCGACTAACCTGTGTTAGGATCTCGGTTAAGCAAAACACATACACAATCATACTGGCGGATAAATAAACGAACACGAGACACAAGGACGTACGCAGTTTGGTCTAAGCTAACCTACGTCCACGGGCTGCAACCAAGAATTTACTATTGCTTTATGCTCTAAACACTCATACAAGTACAACGATATACGAATATATAGAGACTAGGGATGTTCAACGAATCAAATTTTGAATATCAGCATGATTCCATTAAGAGATTACATATGAATAGGTCAAAGGTGTGCGTTTGATTACACCTCTTAATGGCTCACAAAGCCTCTTAATGGTTAAGATTCAGATTCAAAGGCAACCTCTTAATCAGTCAGACATCTTATTGATTCAGCACTAGATTACCAAACATCCATCGAATCGAATCATTTGAACTTTGATTTTTTGAACTCGGATTCGATTTAGATTTGGTCGATTCGATTCAAATTCAATATTTACTAAATCAAACTTAAAAACATAAATTCGAATTCGATTAGAAATTCAACTACTAAATCAAATTCGACATGCAACTTCGAATTTGTCGAATTTTGAATTTTTCAAGTCGAATTCTAACGTTTCTAGCTTAAGAAACAAGAAAACATAAACGGGCCCAAACCCGAACCAAAGCCCAAGCCTCCACAAACCCAACAACATAAAATGATCAAAAACCAAACCAAAACAAACCAAACCAATTCAAGCAAAACATCCAAAAACAACTAGGGTTTTAAAATTCACAAAAAAACCCCAATCAATCCAATTGCAATCAAACTACCTAGAAGCCTTGGATTCGGAGACCGAAAGCTTGTCGGCACCACGAACAGCATTAAGACAAGAAACCCTTTTGAGTATTCGATCAGGGGATGGAATAATAATGGATTTGTTGAGTGTGGGAGTGAAAACCCATGATGCATTGGCCATTAATTTGTGATGAAAGAGATGAAGGAATGGGTCTGTTTGTTTGTTTGTTTGTTAGTTATTGATTGATGCAGTTGTTGAAGACGTATGTAGAGTAGTTGTCCATAATATATTTAGGAACATGCACAAGGTGTTGTCTTTGGGTTTGTGTTTCAACAAAGTTTTCTTCTTCAACAATCTTTCGGAGTTGTCGAGGCAGAAGAATCTCACTCACCAGGATGTTTTTTTTTCTTTACATTTTAATATTATGTTTGTTAGATATATATTTTTTTAATTAGAAAGTACAATAATCATTTGTAGATATTTATTTCCTCTCATTACTAAAACCTGTTTTAATTTTAATAATCATTTTTTTAGCTAATAACTTTGGTAGCAATTATTAGTATATGATCATTTAATCACTCATTCATAATTTAATTTTTCTCTCTTTAGAAAATTGGTTTCATATTTTTAAGGTGTCTTCTTTTAAAATTAACATCTCTATTTTCTAAGATAAAGACAGAGTTTGCTTTCATTCATCTTTCTTATATTTGCTAGTAGCTTTGTTATTGATGAGATTTTTATTATGTTATTATAGAGGTAGGGTATCAAAAAGACCAAAATACCCTTAAGTATCACCCGCGGGTAGGGGAGGAAGCCCTCATAGGCCACCCGCGGAACCTATGGGTCACCCGCAAAACATAATAAAGGAAGAACATTCGTTCATCACGCGCGGAAGCATTTTGGCACCTTCAGATGTCACCCGCATGATAACACATCTATTCGCCAAGTTGACCGGAAGGCAATGCCAACAGGACAGCTGTAAGTAACTAACCACCTTCTAGAAGAATAACCACGATCGTTACTTGGAGAATACATGACCCATTGACCAATGAATGAAGCACACCTGGCCAGTTTGTTATAACCGTGCACATGGCCAGGGATCAGCTCGTCCTATCATAGAATGACGCGTCTCCAGGTTGTTACAACCATGCAAATGGGACGTATAGCTCAACCTATCGCATAAGGACACACGTCCAGACGGTTATTGGATATCTTCTAGAATGGGACAGCTGGCCAATCACAATTCCCACATCATTCGGCTATAAATACCTTGTCAACCTACATGAGGTACACATTCACTCCCAAGTATTTACTCTTAATACTTTAGTAATTTCTCTCTTAAGAACGGTACTGATTCTCACGCCGGAGGGTGGTTACGGGAAGACCCCCCTCTTGTCCTTCCTGTGACGAGACTCACGGTGTCTGTTTTGCAGGTTCCGGTCATTGGACTTTAGGAAGTTGTGCTCATATCGTGTCGGTTGTTATTGTATCCTACCAGGTTGACTCATTAGATCCAGGAACCGATAAGGGGATTGGATTGGTGTTTCTTCATTGGCGACATCCGTTTTGGTGTTAGAACTGCACAAGTTTTCGTTGGTTTTTTGGTTCGTACGATATGAGTAATCTTCCTGAAGGGTCTACGGGAACTTATGTACCTGTTTCGCATACTGCTGATACTGAAGCACCTGTTGGCTTTGCCTCAAGTGTCTTTGAACGTATCACTGCTCCTGGAAGCTCCACTCCAGGCGGTTTGGGACTCTTCTCGGCACCGACAGGTCCTACTCCAACGGACCTAGGGCATGTTTGCGCCAGGAAGTTCGAGATTCGGCAATCCCGGGCGGGTTACAAAAGAAACTCGTCAGACTCATTCAGAGTTAGGCTTGGAGGATGACTCTGACGCATCTGAGAAAGGAGGAACCCATCATAGTTCCAGAAGTAAGGTACCCTTGTCTCCGGACGAGTGGTTCCGTCTCCAACAAGAAAAGGTGGCAGCAAAGTACGAGCGACGGGTGCGCGAAGAGCGACTCCAAGCTCGACCTCTAAACTATGAATAATCTCCTAGGAGATCTCTTTCTCCTCCCCCAGCAGTAAGGAGGAGTCAGATCCGCCATAGTGTTCAGGCGGGAAGAGATCCTAGAGAAGTTCGACGACTACGGGATCGCCCTCGTATGGTTATGCACATACCATCCTACCTTGACGAGTTCGGCAGTTACGACTCATCGTATCGTCCAGGTGATATTAGTTACTACACTGGTGATAGTCGCCTTCACATAGCCGTCCGCAGGCGGTAGTTCGCCAGGCGGGTTATCAAAGTGATGCTGAGGAAGACTTTTCCAAGCCATATCGTCCGGCTGCTTTTGCCGAGAAATCGAAGTTCATCGCAAAAATTGCAACTGCCCCGTTTCCAGTGAATGCTAAAATTCCAACATCCGTAGGTAAGTACGATGGAATGACTGATCCCAGTGATCACTTATTGAACTTCGTGACAGTGGGAGGAGTCAGCGGCTGGACTCTTCCATACTGGTGTCACATGTTGGCACTGACCTTCGTTGGGAAGGCAAGGGAATGGTTCGAGAAGCTTCCAAACGGACAGATAAAAAATTGGGATGATTTTGTTGCCAAATTCTCACAACACTTTAGCCAGCAGAGAAAACACACCCGCGACCCATCCGAAATATTGGACGTCGTTAGACAGAACAATGAGTCTATAGAAGAATTCATTACCCGTTTTAACAACGAAAGCCTCAATATCAGTGGCGTAAGCGAGGATATGTTGCGGGGAGCATTTCGCAAGAATGTAAAGAGTGACGAATTGATTATGACGTTGACTGGAAAAGATGGTATGCCCACATCTTGGAATGATATTATGACTGCGGCAAAGTTGTTTGCCAGAACTCAAAAGACATTGGCAACCAACAATCAGAAATAGAATTTGAAAGTCGAATTCTAGAATACGCGGCCTAACAGACAGGCAAAGGGAACCATATGGTCCCGACTCCAGCCGTCCGCGGAAGCGTCCAAGCCATTTGATGCCAGATCCTTGATTGGCAATAAAAACAAAGCGGGACCTTCAAGTCGAGGTCCCAACAATTGGACTCCACTTTCAAAGACCCCTGCTGAAATCCTCACTACGGAGAATGTGAATTTCAGGAAACCACGGCCATTCACAAGGAGGTCATTCCTTGATGCCAAGAAAGACTGTTCGTTTCATGACGACATAGGTCACAACACGAACGAGTGTACAGCTTTGAAAAAGAGATTGAGGCGGCTATGAAATCAGGGAAACTTGGACATTTGGTCAAGGGTGCAAGACCTGGGACTGATAAAGCTCCCGCGCAAAATAACCAAGGCCTGCCAAAAAAGCAAGTGAAAGACTTAAACGTTCATATGATTCAAGGTGGACACAAGGTCGGCGGGAAGAGAAGAGAATTCCCGGATGAAGAGTGGAAAAATATACCTGTGATTTTTCCACGAATCAAAGGAGGTCCTTGTAACAAGAACCTTTTAATCATTACTGCCCTCTTCGGCCATTATCGCTCGCAGTACGTTTTCTTTGACATCGGTAGTACGTCGGATATAATGTACGAGCAATGCTTTGAACAATTAGACGAAGAAGATAAGGAGAGGTTGAAACCATTCATGCTCCTGTATCTGAATTTGGAGGATAGATAATGCACCCGCGAGGAGTGATATCTTTCCCAGTTACCCTCAGTAACAGGATACATTCAAGAACCGACGAGGTTGAATTCTTGGTCTTACCAGCAACATCCAAGCACGGCATTATCATGCGGCGGGAAGTGATCGGAGACTTCAATGCCCATCCTTCCATAGCACACGGTGCAGTTGGAGTTCCGACTTGCACTAGGGTGGCTATTATTCATGTTAACCGTCATTGCTTCATGACAAAAAGCTTGAAGCCTAGCAAGGTTCCGAAGCAAACCCGACGGACTGAACCTGAGAAGTGGGTGCTAAAAAAAAATTCCCAGAACAAACTGTAACAATTGGAGCCGCTATCTCAGAGATACTGCGGACGTTTTTGAAACATTTATTAAAAAAAAACGTTGATATCTTTGCTTGGCGACCCGCAGACATGACCAGTGTCCCGCGGAACATTGCAGAACACAAGCTGAGGGTAAACTCGATGTTTACACCGACTGTTCAGAAAAAGTGAAAGATGGGTCCAGAGCAGACGAAAGCAATGAATGAACAAGTGCAGGATCTTCTTCATGCTGGAATCATTCGCCCAAACCAGTACCAGACGTAGGTCGCCAATCCGGTTATTGTCCCTAAGAGTAATGGGACATGGCGGATGTGTATAGATTTCAAGGATCTAAACAAGACGTGTCCCAAGGACTGTTATCCACTACCGGAGATTGATCTCAAAGTTGATGATGTAGCCCCATTCAAATTTAAATGCTTCCTCGATGCCTATAAGGGCTACCATCATTTTCGCATGGCGGCAAGCGATGAAGACAAGACAGCGTTCCGCACAAACCAAGGCACCGTCTGCTATAAGATGATGCCTTTTGGTTTGAAGAACGCGGGTTCTACATATCAACGATTGATGGATATAGCATTTAAAGAACAGATTGGTCGAAACTTGGAAGTCTATATGGATGACCTTGTAATTAAAAGCGTTGAGGAAGATCAGATGTTGAGAAACATCGAAGAAACATTTGAAACATTAATAAGTATAAACATGAAGCTGAATCCAGCCAAGTGTTCTTTTGGGATGGAAGAGGGAAAATTCCTTGGAGTAATTGTTACGGGTGAGGGCTTTAAGGCCAATCCAGATAAGATCCAAGCAGTAGCCCGCATGCCTTCTCCCTCCTCCCTCAAAGAGGTTCATACCCTTAACGGAATATTAGTTGCACTAAATCGATTCTTAGCAAAACATGCAGCCAAATCTTATCCGTTCGTTTCAACCTTGAGAAATTGCCTCAAGAAGGCACATTTTAAATGGACCACGGAAGCTGAGCAAGCTTTCTTGGAGGTCAAAAAATGTTTGATGGAATTACCCACGTTGATAGCACCTTCGGCGGGGGAACCTTTGACGTTATACTTGTCGGCATCTGATATTGCCATTGGGGCTGTACTTCTGACAGATAGAAAGAACGTCCATACACTGATTTATTACGTCAGCAGAACGTTGTCAGATCCGGAGACCAGGTACTCAATGCTAAAAAAACTTGTTCTAGCATTGGTCTATGCTGCCCGACGCCTCCGCAGGTACTTTCAGGGACATCCCATCAACGTATTAACCGGGTAAAAACTCAAGAACGTGCTGAGTAAACCAGAACTGTTTGGAAGATTGGCAAAATGGGCCATCGAATTGGTTGAACATGCGATTGATTACAAACCCAGACCAACAATCAAAGGAAAAGTGTTGGCGGACTTCGTCACTGAAATTCCGCAACACAAAGAAAAAGAATGTTTGATCGAATTATTGTTTACGAACGGGGCTTCAAGAAGTGAGGGATCTGGCGCAGGCCTCAGGCTAGTCAATCCCGAAGGCCACGAGTTCACATACGCCATTAAGTTAGACTTTAAAAGTACTAACAATGAAACAGAATATGAAGCCTGTTTGGCAGGCCTGCGAATAGATAAAAAGATTGGGGTAAAGCACTTAGAAGCGCGGGTGGATTCCATGCTGATAGCAGGGCAGATTAATGGGACTTATGAAGCAAAAAACGATGTCATGGCTTCATATTTGTCACAGGAGAAAGATTTGATTTCTCTGTTCTCATCGTTTAAAATTGTTCACATCAAAAGGAGCGAGAACAAATCGGCGGATGCTCTCAGCAAGTTGGCTTCAACAAATTTCGAGCACTTTGCTAAAGACATCCGCGTAGAAGTCTTAGATCGCCCATCCACCCCGCAGAATCAAGTATTGGTAATTCAAATAGGAGTAGAGTCTTGGATGACACCTATCATAGCTTATTTGTCATTAGGAGCTCTACCAGAAGCAAAGAATGAGGCCCAGAAGATAAAACACAAAGCCTTGAACTATCAGATGAATGATAGTATTTTGTACCGACGTTCCTTCCTCGGCCCACTACTTAGATGCGTGGATGCCGAGGAGGCGAATTACTTAATCAGAGAAGTTCACGAAGGCATCTGTGGTCTTCACGCATGCCCCAGAATGGTCGTTGCAAAGATCATGAATGCCGGATATTATTGGTCGGGGATGCCTTTAGATGTTGTGTAGGAAATCAAGAAATGTGATTCTTGTCAGCGTCATGCTCCCAACACACTACGACCAAAGAACGAACTCGTTCCAGTCACTTTCGCATGGCCGTTCCAAAAATGGGCTATTGACATAATGTGACCTTTCCCTGAAGCCCCAAGGCGCGTCAAGTTTTTAATAGTGGCCATCGACTACTTCACGAAGTGGGTGGAAGACAAACCAGTTGCATCCATAGCAGCGGCGAGTGTTAAGAAATTCCTTTGGGAATTCATAATTTGTCGGTTTAGTCTTCCGCTGGAACTTGTGAGTGACAACGGTACTCAATTCGCGGATAGCGGGCTACAGGAATGGTTGAAAGAACTTCATGTTTCTCAAATATTCACATCCGTAGCCCATCCGCAACCGAATGGTCATGTTGAGAGAACCAACCGGACAATCAAAGATGGGATGAAAGCTAGGTTAGGCACTAAACGAACCGGATGGGTTGATGAATTGCCCCATGTAATATGGGCCTTACGCACTCCGAAGAATTCGAGTAATTCTGAAACGCCGTTCAGCTTGACCTACGGTACCGAGGCCATGATCCCAACCGAAATTGGGGTTCCATCCGGACGAACTCTTAGATCGATGACAACGACAAAGAGTTACGGATGAACCTCAACCTTCTTGAAGAAAGAAGAGAGTTGGCATCAATCCGCGAGCATAATTACAAACGCCAATTACAAAAGTAATATGACTCGCGGGTCAAGAAATGCATGTTCGATGCGGGAGACTTTGTCTTCCGCAATAATGAAGCTTCTGGCCAAGAGCCTCTGGGTAAGTTGGCCCCAACTTGGGAAGACCCTTACAAGATCAAACAAGTACTATCTAAGGGCGCCTACAAGCTGGAAAAGTTGGACGGGCCTGAAATCCCTAGAACTTGGAACATCGCACAGTTGAAGAAATGTTACATTTAGCAAGACGTGTTTTTAATTTTTATTTTTAGGCCTGCATTCCAAATAGGTCGAACGAAAGACATGTAACGTCTTCTCTTGTAATTTCATCCGGCTTAGGCCTTGTTTATGAAAGACTGTTGATTTCCGATTTTAGTCTTATGTAACACATATGTTTAGGTCCGCGTACTAGAAGGATTCATGTACTCGAATAGCAAGAATGACGTAATCCTTTATTGAGAAAAAAGAAGATCCTACAAGCACTTATATTATGAAAATAAGACAAACTGTATCGGATAAAACAAATTTCTTATTATTTATCAAAAGGGATTACCAAAAGATGGTAATTAAAAAGAAGAAAAATATATATCTATGATGCCGCGTCATCGCCTTCCGCGTTTTCAACTTCTGCATCATCTTGAACTTCTTCGCCATTGTCAAGAAGAGCTTTCAATTGGTCTATACCGTCTTCTTTATCCGCAAGCTCAGATATATGCCCTTCAATGAAAACTTTAAGTTGTCAAACGTTTCATTTTTCTCCTTGAGAATCCTGGTAGTATCTCGGCCGTGTAAAACAAATTCCTCTGGAAGTCTCCCTTCTTCGCAAAATCTATAGCCTTCCTGGAAACCTGTTTGACGGCCGGCTTGCGAAGAGGCGTTCAAAAGCACGACAAGGCAATTCCCAAGTTCGTCGCGTTCTCGAATATGGGCGATAACCTGTTGAAATTAAGTGTAAACGAGAGTTTCGTATGTACTTATGAACATAAAAAATTCCAGGGTAGAAAATTACATGAGGAACTCCTTCCGCCAATAGCCATTGTTTGTCCGCCTTGGCCTGGACAAGTTCCATTATTTTCCCAACACATTCCAAGGCTTGCTCCCTGTTCTTGACAGCAAGGGCGGCAAGGCGTTCATCTTTGACGGCTGACTCAGCCTTCATATAATTAATAATCTCATCACGCTCATCCAATTGTCGTTGGAAAGCAGTTTGGGCTTCTTTAGCAACAACCCGATGAGCTTTCTCCGCCTCTAATGCCGCCCTAGCATCCGCCAACTGGCGTTCGGCGGTATCAACTGCCAGATGATTGTCTTTGGCCTCCTGCTCCGCCTGTTTCACCCTAACCTCCAGATCCTCCCACTCATCATTCATGCCTAGCCAATCTCGACATAACTCTTGAGTAATGGAAATAGTGTTGGCTAGGCTGTAAGAGTAGGAGTTCAACAACTCCTGGGGTGGACGCTTGCGTTGACGCTCCCTCTCTCCTGAGGGAAGACTCCCTTGCGGATACTCTTCGCAAATGTCCACATCGGAAAAGGTTGAGTCTTGGCGTAAGGACCAACGCAGAAGATGAATTGTGGGATCTTCCTCAGGAAGAGGCGAGGTTGGCTGAGGACCACGGCCGAAAGCACTAACCCCTCCTTAATCCCTGAAATGATAGGAAAACTGGAAGGATGAAGAAACTATGGGGACCCCTGAATCCCCACCCTTCTTACCTTTAGTGGGAGGGCTATCTGCAATCACTACCGGCTCCTGCACATCTAGTGGCGGAGACGATGATGGTGTGGCAGGTGGTGTCGATCCCCTTAGACCGTCAGGATCCTTAGAAGATTCCTTCAGAAAATCTGCAAAAAACGTTGTGTTCATATCAGTACTATACTTTACAAAGATGAAAGATAATTAGTAATAGAGTTACCTGAAGAATCGTCAGGTGATACAACTTGTTTAAGACGAGCAGCAAGCTTCGCCTTCTTGGGTTTCTGAGTAACGGCATGTTTGGTAGATGGCATCTTCCTCTTGCCAGCTACCTTCGAAGCACCTGCATCGGTAACCGAACGAACACTGTCGTCGATAACATCATCTGTAGCTTGATGTTCATCTCCGGCAGTGACGTCAGCATTATCGTCAACCGCCACCTTAATGGTGGCCGGAACCTGATTTCGCTTGCGTGTAAGGCCTACAATATATTGTAGAGCATTTAAAGTGTCAGTAGCTCCAAACGGTGTTCCTTCTTCACGGGATGATGACTCCTCGCTAGATGAGAGAAGTACTATCACCCCGCTAGAAGAAACAGCAGTAAGTAGTCGGGGTTTTTAGAACCCCCTCACCTTTTTCGATGAGATCCTCACCTTTAGCATACATCGCCTCGGGAACTAAGGGTTCCTGGCGGAGCTTAGCGGGAAACAAAAAATTGGTGCGGGTCCTTTCTAGAATGGGCGCGTCCTTTGGGTCAATAGGACGACGCACCATTAGACCTTCCTCATGGTCTAGCAGCGTGCTGAAGACAGAACCCTCACCTGCATAAACAAAAACAACAATCAGAATTGAGGCGGACCATTATAAAGCAAAAGTTAAACTTACTTTTGTCAGGATTTTCATAAAATGGTTCCAAGTCAGGAAATGGCCATAAACGGCTCATCTTTTCAGCCACTAGCGCTCCCTCATGTATTGCACGCAAGGGGGTAGGTGTGTGAGTCAAAGTGTTGAATCACGGAAGGTTTATCTCCATGGTAGCATGAACAACAGGAAGCCCGTCCTCCGCCTTGTGATATGTCATTTCGAAGGGGCCGACATCTTCCCGGATCCAAAAGAACTTGGGTTTCCACTCGTGGAGACTCCGGTACCACTCGGTACCAATGGGTCCCTGTCCGGTGGTAGACCAACTATACCATCTGTCTCGATTAGTAATTTTGTAAAAAACGACGAATCGACCAGCGGTAGGCTCAATTTCTCGAGCCCGACAGCAGAATTCGAAATGACGAATTCTCAACATCCCAAAGGGATGGACCTGTGACAGATGAATTCCATAAGTCGACAAGACGGATTGGAAAAACTTCGTCACGGGAAGTCGGAAGTTCCCGGTAGTAAAATGGTCTGCATATACAGCCATTTTCTTCGGTGGAGGTTCAGTGGCAACAGACTCGTCCGCCGGGTATTCAGGCTCCCACTCAGTCGCTAGGCCGCAAATATTGACGATATCTTCGTAACCCTTTTCTTCCAGTGGAAAATGACCTTCTCTATTGAAGCATCTTTCTTCTTATCCTTACCCATTTTTAATCAAAAAGGGCGTTTGATGATAATACTGATTGGAAATCTCAGATCTGGAGTCGAGAGGAAATAAAAAGATTAGAAGGAGATAAGAATGAATAAATGGTGGGATTTGGCATATTTATGCACATCGCAATTAATGCAATTGGTCAGACGCCAGTAGAGAGAGAAAAATATAGACCAATAGGAAGCAGACACGTTAGGCGGGAAAGTCGGGAAACGAAAGTAAACTGTCAACAGGCGTCATGTGCGTCCCATCAGTTACGGTGCGACATTTCTCTTTCTGCCACGTCATTACTCTCACCCCACTTGCAGAATATTTAAAAATTGGAGAATTTAAGAAATATCTCATAAGATATTATCTTAATGGGAAGCAATAAAGAATTAACAAAAAGACAAAAGGATTTCTTTTCATTCATAGTGAAATATATTTACAAAGTACAAAATATGAAAGTGAAATTACAAGTCTACAAATCTAATCTAAGGGTCTTGGGCGGATGCATCCTCAGAGGACGATGGCGGGTCATCTTCAGTTCCTCCTCCCAGATATTCTTTCAATTTCTCCAAACCATCGTCAGCTGCCGCGAATTTTGGAAGCATGGTCTCTAAAGGAAATGACAAATTGTCATACTCATCAACGCGCGCCTCATATTCTTGAGCAACGTTATGCCCATGTAATGGATGCTCTTCGAAAGAACGGCCATCTTGGGCATAACCCATCCCTTTGTTGAAGCCCAAGGCACGGCCGGCATTCTTAGAAGCAGCAAGCAAAAGAGCTAGACTATCTGTCAGTTCTGTGACATCCTTGATATGCCTGATGACCTGGAGAAATAAGACAGATTCATTAGCAACTAGTAAAATAGGTAAAATATGGGCCATAACGGAAGAGTTGAGTAACATACCGCGTTGAGACCTCGCTCCAGTAACCAACGTCGTTCTTCCTCTGCCCACTCCGCCCTTAACCGAAGCTCGTTATGCTCAGAGGATATTTTCTGCTTCTCAGCCAGGTGTTCTGCCGCACGAGCTTCCGCCTCATCACGAGCTTGCAAAAGTGTGTCGTAGGCGGCCTACATATCATTAGCTCTTTCTCATTAAGAGCCGCCCGCTCCTTCTGCAACTTCGATTAAGCCTCGAGCTCTTGGATAAGGACGCCTTGGCGGGAAATCTTTTCTTCTAATGCTGCGTTGGTATCAAGTGCCTTAGCCAAGTCATTTGATGTGTGATGTGTGTTGCGGTTAAATATTAATAGATGGGATGATTTGCTTTTGCACAAGATCGTGTTTTAAATTTATAAAAATGATTTCTACAAAGACTAAACACACACAAAATAGGCAAGTTTACCTATCATATATGTAGAATAGTATTGGTAAGAACCAAGTATCGATCCGTGGACACAAATGTTTCTAATAATAAATCGTTGTTTACTTTAATCGGAGGTTTTAATCATTTTGGGGTTAATATTTGAACTTTTTATAAAATATAAATACTTATATATAATATATACGTGACCAAGACGAGAAATTCTAAACAAGTAGTTCAATTATAGGAAGGTTACCATCTAAGATCAAGAATCCACTCCATTTTATCATTTATAATTAATATGTAAACATGTGGTAAAACTTGCCATAATAATATATGATAGATAGCTCCTCATTTCTAAGCGAGCATCTATGACAAAAAGGGAGTAGCATGTGCATTTTAAAGTCGACCCTTTCCTAATGTCATGCTACCTCGAGAATGTCAATTTAAGTTGGCAAGTAGTTTCGTAAAGTAGAAAGATTAGGATTGACTCCGATTTCTCAAATACCAATTCTAACAACTTCGGGTAGTTGTAGTTAACTCACACAACCTCCCCTTGGTTGATTTAAGTAGGTTATACTTACACATTCCATTAACATATAATTTCTTTAACTAGCATGATATCCTAAGCAAAGCCATTTTCGGATTACCAAGACTTAGAGAAATAGATCATAACTTATATCTCATCATTTCTAAATACATTATAAGGATCCATGTTTCGATAATTTATCAAAGTATTTCTATCTTTCAAGAACATGAATCGATCATGAATGATTTCCAATAGAATTGACAATCACCAACTTTGAATTGTTGATTTAAGATGGTGAAACATTTCTCATCAAAAGATAATTGCAAGATAACCATGTACTTTACTAGACTAAACCACATGTTTTATATAATTATCAAGTAAAACAAAGCTTCTTCATAGATATTAAATGGTAAATGGAGTTTAGCTCATAATGAGCATTATTATGAACATTAGAATGGATGATAATAACAAACACATGATTAAATTAGAACAATCTAACCAAATGTGGATGAATCTTCCTTTCTAATGATGATGATGATGGTTGATGATGATGACCTCCAAGCCTTCAAACTCTTCACTAGATCTTCAATGTGAGTGTTAATGTGTGTTTTTATAAGTGAAATCCGGATAGAACTCTCTTCAAGGCACACCAAATGAGTGTAACATGAGCCACTATTTATAGGCAATATGGAGTGAGAAGCACGACCCCGTGCTTACGTAGGCACACCCTCGTGTTTTATTATGACATGTGCCATATTTGTTTTGTTGTTTCTCATGTATGACCACAGCCCCGTGCTTCCGGAGGCACGGCCCCGTGATTTTTAGTGACATGTGCTAATTCTTTTTGTCGTTTCTGAAAGGTGACCACGGCCCCATGTCCATTGAATCACCGCCCCGTATCTCGTTGTCCACTATTTTGTCTTTTCTTGTAGATTTTTGTCTTTTCTGAAAGGTAAGCATGGCCCCGTGCTTTCAGAAGCACAGCCCCGTGCTTTCAGAAGCACAACCCCGTGTTTCCAGAAGCACAGCCCCATGCTTTCTGAAGCACAACCCCATGTTTTGCTGTTTTCTTGGGTTTAATTTGGTTTTTCTTTGGATTTTCATTCGTTTCTTCGTTTGAGGCTTGGATTCACCTGAAAATACATTTTAACATTATAAGTTGTTATTTTAACCATATTATACGATAGAAGTTGCAGTTTTTAGAGATTATTTGATGCTAAAAAGATGTATATTTTTATATACATCATCATCCTTCTTCTTTTGAGTATCCGCTCGAGCGGCTTGAAGAAGAGTATTTTGCTTCTTGCAAGCTTCTTCCCATTGACGGGAAGCAGCCGTTTGTCTATCCTTCTCATTTCTGAGAGTGATTTCAACATCCGACGGCTTCCACTTGGCTGTGTTAGCAGCCTGGTGTTGCTCTTGAGCCTCCCTTTTCACCTCTTTAGAAGACTGAATCAGCTCGTCCCATCGCTCCCCTATCGATCGCCACTCCCGTAAAATTTCCTGCCCACAAGCCATAGTGTTGGCTAAGGACGAGGAATAGTCGTTATACATATCCTGGTGAGGGCGACCACGCTGATAAATCCGCTCCGCTGTCGGGACACATTGGTTGAAAAATGTCACACAAGTGTCCGGATCAGTAAGGCGGGACCTCTTCTTAATGTTCCAGTTCGGAACAAACCTCTCGTCATCCTCCACCGGGTTGGACTTCCCATAGTAGTCAAAGTTTGTCGATTGGGGAAGCTCTGCACCATCAGGGTTTATTGGAGACTGAGAAGAGGTTGTCAGAAAGTCGGACTGATTGGGTAGAGGTGATTGTCGCAATTTTGACGCTTCCCCGCCCTCCACAGGATCTTTCCCTGCGGAGCTAGAAACGTTCCCAGTCTTGAACAAGTATTCAAAGGAATCTTTATCTATTGGCGGTGGAGGCGGGCACTCCTGATGCTCCTGAGATGGAGGAGTTGGTGGTTTATCTTCCTTCTCTAGCAGAGGAGAGGGATGTTTCTGGGATACAGGCGTTGGAGTTGGTAGTTTATCTTCCCCCTATGAAAGAGTTACTGGTTTCTTGAGACTACCAGCATCAACATCCTCTAAATCTACAATAAAACAAAGTTGGATTTTAGATTTAGTGAAAACTTGAAAAGGAAAAGGGCAGCTGAAGCATTGACTGACTAGCCATCTCCTTCATACGACTAGCAATGTTGGTCTTCTTCCTCGGACGTTGCGTCCGCTGCTTATTAAGCGCCGGACCTTCCTCCGTTTACGCAAAACAAGCACCTGCAGTGCTTGCACGAAAAGACTGAAAGTTCCTCTTCCGCTCCAACTCTGCCAATAAATGCGAGACATAAGATATTTCAGGAGCGTCATCAAAACTCTCGTCCTCCTGGGTTGTTGAATCGTCACTCGAAGAAAGAATGACGATTACCCCATCAGAAGTAAGGATGTTAAGCGGAAGAGGGTTTAAGGTGTACGCACCTGATTGGAAGATCGCTTCCGAAGTTGCAGGCTCGGCGGGTACATTGGTGGCGAAGAGGAACTGCTTTGTGTCTTCTCCAAAATGGGTGTTTCATTCGCCTCACAGATGCGTTTCGCCGTGCAGCCCCTGCTCTCAAAGAGGGCATTTAGCATAGGCCCTTCACCAGAAAATACACAAGAGGTTAAATAAGTTAATTAATAAATAAGACAAAAGATAAGAAAGGGAAAAATAACTTACGTTCGTTTACGCCCATAAAAACAGGCTCCAAATTAGGGTATGGCCATAAGCGGCTCATACCTGCCCACACCAGAGCTTCCTCTGGTAGAACCCGCATAGGGGATGGCTCCAACACCAAGGTGCGGAACCATTCATGCTTCTAATGTGAAGCTGTAACAACCTCCGGAAGCGTCCCTCCAGCAGGGCGACAGACCATGGTGACCGGAACAACATCTTCTAAAATCCAGAAGAACTTGTGGTGCCAATCTTTGGAACCTCCCTTAGGTAGAATGCCAATAATCCTATCCTCTATAGCGTAAAACTTAAACCACCCGCCATGATTGGACATCCGATAGAACATCGGGAAGCGGTCAACACGGGGAAACATTCCTTTCGCCGTACACAAAACTCGAAATGGCGAATTAGCATATAACGGCAAGAGGATGTAGTTGGGATAAATGGATCCCATAGGCACTCAGTACCTTCATAAAAAATTTCGTCATAGGAAACCGGAAATTTCCATACTCAAAATAGTCAGGATAAACAGCCATCTTTCCAATTGGAGGCAAGCTAGCCACAGATCCGGCAGCATGGAACTCGGGTCCCCACTCCGGTGGGATTCCATAAATACGAAGAAACGCTTCGTATTCAGTAACATCCTATTCAATCTCCGCAGTATCAATAGTTGGTACAAGGGATTCTGCACTACTAGCCATAGATTCTATTATGAATGGAAAACAACGAGAAATCGTGACAGAAATCAAGTTATCGGCTAGAAAAATCGGAAGAAAACAAAGGAAAACTCAAAATATCAAAGGCGATAAAACTTCATAAAGAAGTTAACCTCTATTATTTATACCCATCACAATTAATGCGATGAGATACGAACAGTATAGAGAAAAGATCATCGCCCACTCAACGAGCGCCACGTCACGCGGAAAATTCGAAAAAGAGAAAAAGTGCACAGTCGGGTACAGTGACAGCCGGCATAAACGTCCCATCACTTTCCCACGCGCCTATGAGTGGTCAACTTGTCCATTTTCATGATTATCCACAGTTCCAACAGATGATATTTCTACCAACTTGCAAAATTCCAAAACCTCCAAATTTATCTTAAGTCCAAAATTTCACCCGCATAAAAACTTCACACGGAAGAAACACTGGATTGGGGGGACTTATAGAGGTAGGGTACCAAAAAGACCCAAATACACTTAAGTATCACCCGCGGGTAGGAGAGGAAGCCCTCATTGGCCACCCGCGGAACCTATGGATCACCCGCACAACATAATAAAGGAAGAACATCCGTTCATCACGCGCGGAAGCATCCTGGCACCCTCGTACGTCACCCGCATGATAGCACATCTATCCGCCAAGTTGACCGGAAGGCAATGCCAACAGGACAGTTGTAAGTAACTAACCACGTTCTAGAATAATAACCACGATCGTTACTTAGAGAATACGTGACCCGTCGACCAATGAATGAAGGACGCCTGGCCAGTTTGTTATAACCGTGCAAATGGCCAGGGATCAGCTCGTCCTATTATAGAATAACGCGTGTCCAAGTTGTTACAACCATGCACATGGGAGGCATAGCTCAACCTATCGCATAAGGACACGCGTCCAGACGGTTATTGGAGATCTTCTAGAATGGGACAGCTGGCCAATCACAATTCCACATCCTTCTGCTATAAATAACTTGTCAACCTACATGAGGTACACATTCACTCCCAAGTATTTACTCTCAATACTCTAGTAATTTCCCTCTTAAGAACGTTACTGATTCTCACACCGGAGGGTGGTTACGGGAAGACCCCCCTCTTGTCCTTCCCGTGACGAGACTCACGGTGTCTGTTTTGCAGGTTTCGGTCATTGGACTTTAGGAAGTTGTGCTCATATCATGTCGGTTGTTTTGTATCCTACCCGGTTGACTCATTAGATCCAGGACCCGATAAGGGGATTGGATTGGTGTTTCTTCAGTTATCTTTTTGAAAACATTAACACAGCCTTATAAAATTTTAGAAAAAAATAACATATATAATAGCATCTATTGCATGTCATAAAGTAATAGTATATCATTCCCTAAGAGATGCCAAGAATATTTTTGATGGATCCCTATTATAAACACATTTAATTTTTTAGGATGTTCGGGTTTTTACCCGAACTATTTGAAATAACTTATTGTTACAAAATAGAATATAATGTTTTACTAATACTAGCATAAGTGCCTGCACGTTTCCGCGGGTTCATTCAAATTATCCTCTCGTATTGGTTTGTAGTGTTTGATATGATGTGTAATGGTTTATCAGTGCGAACATTAGCAACTAAATATTAGGGATGAATGTAATGAGAAGAAAGGTGATATAGAGGTGAAGGTCGGTTGGAACGGACTTGTTTGGTATATGGATAGATATTCTATATTTTAAAAAGGTGAATAAGTAGTACAATGACCCTTTCTTTTTTGCATTTTTCATTAAATTGATTGTTGTTACTGTCATGTTTAGAACCATTACACCAATGTGATGTAGTGTAACATTCTTTGACAATATGTTCGAATCGTACGTTATAGTTTTCATTTTGTTAAACATCGAATGTTATAAAACATTGACAAAAATAATATGTTATCCGGATTTGAGAGGTAATTGTAATTAGAAGACATTCCGCCGTTGTAAAAGGTAATTAGGTAATTGATTTTTCTTCATTCCATATTAGGTATAAAAATCCTTCAAATGTTGACCCTTAAAAAATATAAGCGCTTATTATAACGCCTATTATACAATTGTAATGGAGAAGTAGATAATAAACATTAATAATTCCATAATTATCTCAAAAGAGGATCTGCTCGTATCGTAAGCTTCGCAAACCTGGATGACGGTGTCCAAATTGGTTACCCACCATGCATCATTCCAGTCGTTGTCGTTAGTTGGGCAGACCGGTATGATGGTTACGAGTGCGGGTGATGCATCTATACATGCAATGTTATTTCCGTCTACTTTAGTTGTGTTGCTGGTGTATGTGGGTGTTGCTGAGAACCAACACTATCATTTTTGTTAATAAAAACAAACTGTATAATTTGTAGTTAAATCATATGAGTAGTGAAATATGTTGTGGTTGTACCGGGGTTCAATCCTTTCTGACGTTTTCTTGTTGAATCCTTTGTTGAAGCAGAACCCGTGTTTGTGTTGCTTAAGGGTATATGAGTTTTCCTTTTCTCATAGTGCTTTCGTGGTGTGGGTTTTGTTTTTTCATTTGTACCTTGTTAGATATATATGAATCAAAATGGTGTTTACATATATAAGATGAAGGTGTCTAGCGGAGCTTTGTACTTACCAATTTCTAAGGGTTTTGTTTCTTCATCAGTTCCGTGAAGCCGGGTCGATGACATCCTTTTTCTGAAACTTTGTGATTTCCATTTATGCATTCATTCAAAGGAAGTTTCATTTTCACCAACACCCCTATATGGTCCCACTGCTCATAACTAAAACCAAATTTTACACATCGCAAGGTTAACTCCCATATCAACCATGTCCAGTCTTTGTCGTCAACATTGCATCTACCATTCTTCTGATTTCTAATTCTAGTCAAGGTAATACATATAATACTTTCAGGATGTCAAAATAAGCCTCGCCTCTCCCGCACTCCAGGAAGAAAATAAGTACACCAACCATTATTTAGGCTCCCTACTCGCAATATGTGAATACAATGTATGGTGGGTAAAATTTCAATTTTATACAACAAATTTACATGGAAATTAATGTAATGATGCTCTACCAACCAGTTAATTCGTTTTCATTAAAATTTACAAACCGAACTTCTTTTTTACAACTATTGTCTGACAGTGTCCAGTTCTAAAAAATATGAACAATGACAAAATTCATTTAAAATGTAACTTTTAAATGTGCTCAGTTCTTTACTTGGTCATTCTTAATTTCTTTTAAAAATTGGTCATTATTGGGCTCGTTTAGTCTTGCGGCCCTGCTCATGATCAATAAGTGAATCTCAGGGTCGTTTGTTAAACAATATTATTTCTAGGCTCGTGTTCAAGGTCTTTAACTTACAAAAGTTCGAATTATGGCAAATAAAAAATAATATCTTCGATATACCAATATCTAACTGAATTAAGTTGATAACCTACATACCATGTCAAAGTTGAATCTCTTTGGTGAACTAAAACTGTGAAATAAAACCGTTATTAAATGTCCAATTTCGTTTTTCAACAATAAAAACCGTTAGTAACGGTTGACATCATGTTTCTGTCACTAAATACATGCCTCAATGGGTGTTAATCGGTGACTTGAAGAGTTGATGAAGTGTGAGTTGGATCGTGGATACCAATTACCCAATAGATTACAAATAATGCACTTTTTTTTGCTGAGTGGCGTGACCAGTGGCGGGCTTACTCTTAGTCGAAGGGGGGCAACCACCCCCTTATTTTTTCTTTTTCAGTTATATATTTGTGAAAATTTTGATTCCCCGCCCCTTTAAAATATTTTAAGTGCCCCCTTAAACTCAACGGATATGTGTTAATGAATATAGTTAATCAGAGATGGCTGCATTGATGTTTTGAATGCTGATAAAAAAATGGTAGGGCATGCAGGTTATTTTTGATAGGAAGAAGAAAGAGATGCAGTCTTTAGGATAGGTTTTTAATTAGGGTATTTAAAGAAGTCAAAGTTCTTTGAAGATTGTTATTATGCAATCTATTTAACTATTATTTTCTATGATGTGTTTATTTTTATTTGAGTTTCGATATAAAATTTATTTAAAACGAACAATTCAATCGGTGATCGATCTAACTTGTGGATCAGTAACATGTTTGGTTCAATCTCCGGTCTGATTTTAAAATAATTGGTTATGGTTAGATTTCAAAAATGAAAGCCTATAAATAATAATATTAAAAAATATATTATTTTAATTATGTGTTTGTAATGATGTTTGTTGTACTTATGTTAATTATACAAAACTTAGTTTGATTATCTTCTTTTATAGACCGATCCGACCCGAACTGGAAAAAATTAATATATAGCGATATATAGACAAACAACCCCTAAAAATTCCCCCCCCCCCACCCCTATGAAAAAAATTCATGTGTCTACCACATGGTGTGACAAAGCTATATGAAATTGCAATGGTGAGCAAACCATTAGATCATGCATGCCACATGAATTGGTTTAGCAGCAACCAAGGCACCGTGTTTAGCGAGACAATTATAATTCACTTTACATACTATAATTAACCGATCCTTTTCTTAATTTCCAACACAACGATGATCTACATTTTATGATTACCTGGATAATAACATTGTCCTTTCAGATTTTTGTTTTTTGTAGTTCCATGTGTTTGTTAAATTAAACAATTAAAAATAACAATAAATCTCGCACAAGTATTCCAATCAGCTGTACGCATCCGCAACCATTTTTAATCTGAAAAGCTCTCTTTGACATCCGCCATTATCTTGTCACTCGAAAAATGATCTACCATCGAACCCTTTCTAGTTTCGGGCAAGGGAAAAATGGGTGGCACTGGGCACAAAAACAACATATGCAAGAAAATGATTCATTAACCATAAAGACTGCATCCTTTAAGCTTCCAAGAGGACACTATGCAAACGGTCGCTTTTATCTATCACAGGTAGTCATTTATTCATTTTCCACATGAGTTAGCCATCACCGAATGATGATTCAATTGTGGTATTCAATGGAGAAATTGAATGAAATGATGGTTCAAAACTTGAGTATATATAACCCTTGCCCCATTGGTATTTATTATCTCACAACCTTAATAAAACTATTACAAAAGAACCTTATAATCATCCAAGTTTTGTCTTTCTAGTTCCTGAAAACATCGTTAGGCTATAAATCTTACAAATCATGTAAACGTTTAAATGGATCAGCACCACCCAACGACCACCATCATTCTATTGAGACCAACATCGAAATCATCGGGACCACAAGAGTGAAATCAAGCTCACCAATATGGAGCTTATGTCTTCGTATTCGAGAAGTGCCTACTGATAATCAACAAAAAAATATGATAAATAGTGGGTAAACAATTTATCATATTTTATTTTCACAACATTATTAATATAGTATAGATGTATGAATTAGTGCCATTGTCGTTAATAGTGGGTAAGCAATATATTATAGTATTATATAAGTTAGAGATCTAAGAAAAATGTAGAGAATAAGTGAAAGTTCACTTCCAAATATATAAGTGTTCAGCTCTAAAATATATGAAGAATGACAGCTCTAAAATATATGAAGAATGACAAAATTGTTTTCAGATATGAATTTTAAATGTGCTAAGTTCTTAACTTGGTCATTCTTAATTTCAATTAAAACAATTTGTCGTAATTGGCCTCGTTTAGGCTTGCAAGCCTACTCGTGTCCGATAAGTGAATCTCAGTCTTGTTTGGTAAACCATATTATTGCTAGACTCGAGTTGAGCCCAACGTCGTTTAACTTACAAAAGCTCGTGATCATTTACTTATTTCTATCATAATTTATATACAATAATTATTATTCTGTAAAAATATACTTAAAACATTATATAAAAATTATTTAAATATTAGGCCCGCTAAGTAATTTTCGGGCACGCTTATTATATATAATAACAAACTTATTTTTAGGCTTGAGCTGAGTCAAAGTTCGTATAGCATACAAAAGCTCAAATCCGGCTCACTTATCAATTAATTATTTACATCATAATTTATATATTATAATTATTATCCTGTTCATGACCAAAACAAATTACAATCTTAGAACTCACAACTTTGTAGCCTGATATGATCCACTTTGGTGGCTCGAATTAACTTTGCAAACTCACTTGGCCTCAATAGAAGACGGTACTCACTTTGCAAAAACAGATTATAATTATAATCATGACAGTTAAAATTAAAAAAAATTTACGGAAAATAAATTATTATATCTTCGATATAACAATATCTAGCTGAATCAAATTGACAACATACATACCATGTCAAAGTAGAATCTCTAGGGTGAACTAAAACCGTGAAACAAACATGTTATTAGCAGTTCAATTTCGTTTCTCAATAATCAAAAATCGTTAGTAACAGTTGGCATCATGAATATTTTGAACTAAAAATCGTCAAAATCAGAACGTAAACACCCCTAATTAAACACCAAATATTCAGTCCCATGTGCATTAAGATTATAATTAATTAGATAACTACAATATTAAATAAATATATTAGTCATAAATCTCTTAACCTACCCCTTGTTTCAGATTAGGATAGCGAGGTTCTGCCACCTTTTAATTTCATAACAAAATGTATATGAATAACAAATTTTGTTAATTAACATATTAATCAATGTATCCTTACCAACACCAGACGGGTGAATAATTAGAATTGGTGTATCCACATCACCTATAACTACTTTACTCCAAGAAACCACATCGCTTCCAAATTTCTTCTTTTGATCTTTCACAAATCGAGTGTGTAACATCATCACTTAATTAGCAGTTTTATAATACGATGACATAATGATAACAACAATAAAAAGACCTAAAACCTCACCTCAAGTAACCAAGCACAACCATTGGATTTTAAGTTGTGTTTGATAATCAAGATTCTATCATTGTTCATAAGCATCATTAAATGTCCTTTGTATGCATTGGTTTTTGCTCCTAGAATGATTAGAATCACCATATACAAAAGACAAAAGAAAGTAAAAGTACACTCAAAGCTCTAAACACCATAGGAAAGCCTAAAACTCAACATCCACAGGTGGGATAATTGAAAATACGAACTATGTTGGATGTTGGATCATTGACTCCACCAATGACATTAATGGCATGCACACAAATTAATAAGTATAGATGAAAATTAGAGTATTTTGAAACCATTGATTTTCTCGAATTCAATTGCCACATTAGTGCATTCAATTTCAGTATAGTGGGGTTTTACAATGATTAGTTAATGGTATTAATCATCAATCATCAATTAAATTAGTGTAAACCTTTTGCATTTACAAAGAAACAAAGCAAAAGGATAAAATAGTAATTTCATAAACCATGAATTATGAAATGTTCTTTTTGTTCTTGTCATGCAATTATGAAATGACCTTGGTGTCCATCACTCTTCATTTATATATAATATAGATAGATATAGATAACTAGTGTGCTACTGCTACCTGAACTATAACACATATTCGAATGCCAAATCTTTAGCTTCCACTTTCGGGTTTGCATACATGGATTCCTTAACCGAGTGACATGGCCGAAATAATCAGGGCACGTTTGCCTAGGTACCTTGTTATATTGATTAAAATTCAAAATTCAACTACCTTCATATATACTTTATTATTAAAATTCTTTGTAACTAATTTATTAATCCTTATAAAATTATAAATTATATGTGAAACTTAATTTAATCGAATATATCTATGCTAATAAAAGAAAATTATGAGGATGATGTGACAATTACACATTCATTCTTGATCTAATATATCTTCTCCATTCATCCCATCTATCCATGGGTTATAGGGCAAAATCGTTTTGACAAGTGGGTTATAAGTTTCTTTTTAGTTCTCCAATCTCTCATCTCATTCATCCTATCTATCCATAGGCCATGGGTTAAACCAATATTGGCAAATGGATTATAATTTCCTTTATAACTTTTCAATTTCTAATCTTATTAATCTTACCTATCCATGGGCCAAAACATTTTTGAAAAATAGGTTATAATTTCCCTTCTAATTCTCTAATCTCCCCATTTCATTCCTCATAGGTAATGGGTCAAAACAATTTTGTCAAATGTTGTATATAAAGAGATTTTTATGAATTTGCAAATCTGATACTTGTACTGTATATTTTATTTTCTTTTTACCTATAATTTTGTTCATTTCTTTTAAATAACGGACCTTATTTATTTTTATTATTTGACGAATCTCATGTGATATACGGGTTCAAAAGCTAGTATGTTAATATATAATTTGACAAAGAAAAAGAAAATATTATTAAAATTTGCTATGTAGGTGATAAAACATAGAATTAGAACACCTATTGAAAGTTGAATGACTTAATTGATACAAAAAAGTATGAGTGATTTAATGGTATAAACTTGAAACTTTATTACTATTTTACTATGTTTCCTCTTCTGATAGTGATCAATAAGCTAAATGTGAATTGAAACATTACTAGTTCATCAATGACATTATATGTCACATACATATATCTAAAAAATTGATTAAGCATCATCATTAGTCACTAAACAAGTATAATTAAAACAACCAAGTGTTAAGTAAAGAATCTACATCAAATATTGAAGATGATGTACTTACATGTCCAATCCATTGGATATAATTTTATAAAATGAAGAAATGTAGTTTTATAAACTTAGAAAAAGTTTATAAAGTTATTTAAACAAAATTCTTAATATAAATATTATTTGAAAAGCAAATAAAACTTGAAAGAATAGTTCAACTTAAGAAATATTATTTCTTTGAATCTAACTTAAAGACTTAACTTTGATAAAAATGGTTAAGTCAGATACAAGAATGGAATGTATAGTGATTTTGGTATGATAAGTTGATAACATATAAACTGGTTAACCCATTTAATTGAAGTAAATGTGTATGTGTTTCAAGGTCAAAGCTTATATGTGACATCCGTTAATTTCCCATTTAGAAAACCAGCCCATTTCAAATTTCAAGTTTTTCTCGATTTGTGAATCATCGAATTTATGGTTACCTTTAAGCATGTTATTTCATGCCTCGGACTCATTTATGTTCGTTTATATTGTTATCTCAAGCTTAAAACACATCTAATCGAAGTCAAGGGGCTAAAACTGTCATTATCTAAACTTTAGTGACAAAAACTTTCGGGGAGAGGACTATGACGGATTAGTTAATATTCACTTGAACCTTTATAAATCGGTTATGTCGGCTATATCATTTATGCTCTTTGCTTATTGCATCTATTGTTATTGTTTGTGAAAATAATTTAACAAAATCATTAGCAAGCTTATGATAAGTTAAAATGTAACAAAACTTATTCAAACCCCCCCCCCCCCCCTTTTCTCGTCTTCTACAATCTTGCTCATAGTAAGTTTGGTTTGTAAATGAGCCAAGGTTGGCTCATTCATTTACCTCGCTTAAATTAACCACTAAATGATTGAAATGAGTAGAGAACCCCCCCCCCCCCCCTTCTCCCTCTTCTTACTTTTTAACATTTTATAGTTTGAGTAAAAAGGCATTCAATCTTTTAAGTCGAACCCCCTTCATTATTCTAACAATTCACATCAATATATTTTCTTTCTTCTAAGCTCTAACGGTCTAATCTAAGGTGGTGTTTGTTTTTTGTCAGAAGATCTTCCTGACCTCTTATGTCTGCCCTCTTTTTCACGTAGACATGGACCACCCACTTCTCAAATCTTGTAACATCTTCTCCATTCTTTCATCCCCTTCATTCCATCAGGTCTTTCAAACCCTAGCCCTCTTTCATTCCATCCCATCACCCACTGCCTCCCCACCTCCGGTGAGCCGCCGCCACCTGCCCCCTCCACCTTTGGTGCGCCGCCGTCACCTGCCCCTCCACCTCCGGTGCGCCGCCGCCACCTGCCCCCTCCATCTCCGGCCATCTCCAGCCGCCGCCACCCGCTCACCTCCGCCCCCTGCCTCCGTTAGCCTCTCTCTTTCCAGCAAACCGTCGTCGGACTCTCTCTTCTCCTCTTTGGTTTGTTAAGGTTTTATATTTTGTTACAATCTTGATTAAAGTGATCTTCTTTAGATTACAATCTTGATTCTTGATTTTCTCTTGATTAATTTTCAATTACTTGGTTAATAATGGCTCGAGTCATAAGTGACATTAGTGTATTAAAGTGAAACCCATGACGATTGATTCTTGATTCTTGATTTTTGACCCGTTTCATTTTAGTTTTACTTTTTGATCCATTTTGTTTATGTTTAGGTTTGATTTGTGCATTGGAAATATGTTTGTGTTTATGCTTGAGTTATGCCTTGAAAATCGTTTGTGTTTAGGTTTTATTTGTACCTTGAAAAATTGTTTATGTTTAGGTTTGATTGTTGTTAATTGGTTTGTTCAATTAGGTTATTAGGCTTTTGTTAATTGAATTCTTGTTAATTGATTTGTTCAATTAGGTTCTTATTAGGTTTTTAGTTGAAAAAAATTTGTAAATATTGATTTGTTGAATTCTTGTTAGTTTTTAGTTCAATTATAATTTTGCATAATTGTTCGATTATAATTAGTTTTTAGTTAAAAACACTTTCTAGAAAGTTCAGGTCTAACGAAGATCTTGTTGCTTGTTACTTGGAATTGATTTATATGTTTTAATAGAAATGTTGTTGAACGCTTTTTGTCTATGAAGATCTTTAGATATTGAATGTTTTGGGTTTCTTTTTGTCATATACATTAACGTGTTTATTGTTTGTTAGTTTGTTATATTAATGTAATATTACGCTTTGTTAGGCGGTTACTAAAGTTCGGGTTGCAAGAATAAAGATCGATTCGGGCTTCAAAAATAAAGACGTCGGTTTGGGTTGCAAGTATGACTACGTCAGTTCGGGTTGCAAGTACGAAGACGTCGGTTTGGGTTGTAATAGTGAAGACATCGGTTCGGGAAGTTATTGCATATTACTTGAAACGTATGTTATTTTTAAACATATATACATTTGTTGTTGTACTTTGAAACTTCTTTTGTATACTTGAAACATGTTTTGTATATTATTTGTATTGGAGTTTCTGGAAATTATTTGGTTCTATAACACTGGAATATTGGTTCTTGGAAAAAATTGTTTAGTTAAATTTCTGTTTATTTTAGAAGTTTGCAGACGTTAAAAAACAAACAGTCTTTTTCTTGCAGACTGCAGAGGTTTGGTCCACCTCTTCTGCTACAGATGTCTGCAGATGTGGTCCGCAGACTGCAGACATTTTACCTCTTAAAAAACAAACAGCACCTAAGAGTTGGCTAGATTAATACGCTACCCAAGCTAGAACTTAAGTTTTTAGCCCATTTTTAAACCCTACTCTTACTTTGTAAAACATATGAAGAGGGAAAAATAAGGGGGCAATGTTTAGTTTGCATTCACGAACTCAATGGGATTCGAATCTTAATTATGTTCATGGCTTATTTGGTTTACACGTTGGAGTTGAAATTTGAATCCAGTTGTTATATTTTTTAATGCAAAATGATGGGAATTGTATATACATTTCTTTAAAGAATTCAATTTATTTAAAAATAAGACTTTTAAGCCGAGCATTTTTATCGTTGTTTTACGTGAAAGACAAACAAGTAACAAGATCCGCTGCTAACGAATTTACTTTTCTAAATATTCATTGTTCTCTTTTTTTTCTTTTATTAAATTTTGATCCAAATGCTACCTAAAATATATACTTTATTTTTGGATGGAAGGAAATGTTGTTTCTAATGCTACTAATGGAACATTCACATTCACTTTTTAAGATATTTAAATATCATTTGTTAGGTTCGTCTTAAGTAGACCACTGGTTGTGATTGGGGATGATGCATGTGGCCCCGGTCTTAACACCCTACACACCGTGCTGGGGCATTAGAGCCCGAGCGGTAAGGACAATTGGGCCTTTAATGTGGTAACCGACAAAGAAGAACTGATGGGGTCCAAATGCTTTAGCAAAGAAGTGATGGGTCTTTTATGGGATAACGCGAATTTAAACCACAACACAGTATTAAAGAGTTGTGTTAGTTAAAATCTCATTAGAGTCTTTTATGGGATAACGTAATAGTGATATGCAACTTTAACTTGAGATTTATAGCTCCTTCAACAAATATCGTTATAGGTGAAACTTGGAAGAGTTAAGAATACAATTTCATCAAATTCATTGGTCATTAACCCGTTATGGGTGAGGAGTTGGTTGGCAGGTTTGAAAAATAGGAATTGACGGAAGGCTTGCTTATTAAAAGTTCTCTACAGAACAAAGTTATTTTAATTTTCTTTACCGTATTGTAGAATTTTTGAATTTTAAATAATACTTATAATGACAATAATAATAGTTTGTATGGTTTAACTTGATTTGTAACTTGTAAAATAATGCAAATTATAAATTGATTAAATAATAAGAATGAAATCTTTTATTTATGTAAACTTATAGAAAGAACTCTTAACAGAAAGTTACTGATGATGGATTTAAGTAATTAACTAAATATAAAAAATAATTGTTATTCAAAATTATTAACTATATAAAAGTGAGATTATAGGTAACTTAAGAAAACTAAAATAATATAGAAGACATAAAATACTTGAAAAGTAAAATAAAATAGTAAATAATAAAAAAAGGATTAGAAAAGGTAAAACAAATAAGATAAAACCAATTAACCGTGTCAAACCATTGTAACGTACACCACTTGTTTCATGCACATCAAAAACAACTATCCTCATCCTTGATCATTTGAACGTACACCATGTTGTATATGATAGAACTAGGTTAGGAATCCGTGTATTACATGGGTTGGACAATAAAAACGGTATAATTGATAATCTTTTTAAATACGTTATATGATTAAACTTACTTATTATATATAATAATGAAAATAAAAAGTTCATATATCACTAAAATTACAAATAAGTTACAAGTTTTATATATACAAATAAATTGCTATAGTTTTACAGAAACATTAACAAATCATACGTTGTATAACAACAAAGCATATACAATTTTTTTATTTGAACTAATTGCTAGTTTTCCTAATCATTGATTAGGCCATCTGATGCCCAATTATTGCTTCTACTATTACCTGCAATTCACAACAAAAATAACCAAAATAACCATGATGTAATACCCAACACTTGTCTCATTCATTTAGTTCAATTTTTGCATTCATAATCAGTCAAATAGATCGAAAGAGAGAAAAAAAAAAGAAAATAAATATTGGCTAAATTCATTTCAGCTCGATTTCAAAATAATAAGGCTTTTGTATTCATATGTGACACCCATATTGCTAATCAAAATACTGGACAATGAGTGTTTCGGTTCCAATCGGTCCATACGAAATTAGTCACTTTGACCTTCTACCCAACCCGCTTATGTTTTTGATCTTGCAAATAAGGTTTTTTTTTGTTAAAATATCCTAGAATAATCTTATCAATTGGTTTCTACCCAACTCGCTAATGTTTCTGATCATGTTTTTATCATGGTACATCCAAATTTGTCATTGACAAAGGGGATCTGTTGCACGCAACTTGGAACAAAATATAAACCAATAGTCAATATACTTTAGGTTTATGAGAAGAGTAAATAAGTCATTTGGGCAATCATAATCAATAATATAGGTGGTGCAGTGAACATGACTTTATAATATAAATCAAACTCCCTTAATTGTAATCCACGATAAGGCTAGATAAGGAATGGATGAGATAATGATAAGGCTATATAAGGAATGTTTTAAATCTTAATTAAATTTTAGTTTTAAATTAATAATTTAATTAGAAATTATAGGTTAATACATGAGAGTGAAACTTGGCAAACTATTAGGCTAATTAAGGGGTTTGTGGTTCAATCAAAATTTTTGTTTATTATAAAAGTAGATTAGCTTATTTGGGGGGGGGGGGGGGGGGGATATTGATTTGCATAACATATATACACCTGACAATATTTAACGTAGACAATGACATCATCATGCCATCATACAATCTTAGATATATAAACGAAACCTCCCAATCTTTTCTCAAGCCACCAGATTGCTTTATTTGTAAATGGTGGTTTCTCATGCATTTGACCCGAATTCACGAGTATGGGTCTCACCAAACCCAAATAACCATTAAACGGGTTATAACATTTCATTATATTAAATATTAATCTCATTAAATATTTGATATGAAATTCCTATAAAATAGGGATATGCTAAAAATTAATATATGTATTTTTTTAAAAAGATATATATAATTATGAAACAATTTTATAGTAAAAAAATAATCGGGTCATGGGTCTCATCAAACTCATATAACTTTTAAATGAGTTATAACATCTCATTTATTTGTGAAACTCTTTTATCATCAAAATATAAGTATATTATTAATTTCCTTACAATAAATAAAATAAAAATACAAATATATATATATATATATATATATATTAGAAACGTAAAATGTAAAACAAATCCTAATTTAATTTCTCAATATGGATTTAGTTACACGATTTTTTTTTCTTTTAAGTTTAACTTAAATGAAAAGTTTCACAAAATAATATCCAAATTATAACAAATGAACATAAACGAGTAATATAAATATTTAGTAGATAATTCATTCAAATTTTATGAAAAAATGAACATAACCCAACATAAATTAATCAAAATAGGTTTAAGTACATTATTAACTTCTTACAATAAATTAACTAAAATCCAAAAAAATACATTCACAATATTATAAACGAAAATTTTAAACAACCCCGTAATACGAGATATAAAAACTAGTATATTATATTTATACAAAATATATTCTGTAATATACCCCCCCCCCATAGTTTAAGTGGGAGGATCATGGATGTTTAGCATGTCTCGAAAATCTTCAAAAAGGTATGCGGTAATCCTTTGGTGAATATTCTAGCAAACTGATGATGCGAAGGGACGTGTAGGATTTGAATCTGACCTGTTTGAACCTTTTCTCGAACAAACTGGCAAACGATTTCAATATGCTTGGTTCGTTGGTGTTGAATTGGGTTGCCTGACAGATAAATAACACAGATATTGTCACAATAAACCAATGACACTCGAGTCAGAGGTCACCCTAATTCGAGTAGAAGGTTACGAATCCAACATATTTCAGCCACAACATTAGCAACCTTGGTTTAATAAAGCGCGCCTGAGGTGCGAGACCTGAGGCGAGAGCCGACCTAAGGCGAGGGCCTCTTCGCTATAGGAAAGTCAAGGCGAGCAATAATTAAAAGGCAAGCCTGAGGCGTGATTTTTAGGCAAAAAGCGACCTAAGGCAAAGTTGAGGTGCTCGCCTTTTGTACACAAATGGTTTTTAAGCTTCTAAATGTTGTACAATATGTTTTTTGGTTGTATGTATAGGTAGTTTATATATTAGGCCATATTTAATGGTTAAATATTGTTACATTATAGGCCGGGATGCTAAAAACCCATGATATATATACATATATATATATATAAATTATATAAGTATGTTCGCCTCGTGTATAAAAAGCTCTCGCTTTTGCGCCCGGTGCTTCACACTTCTGCTTTAAACCCAATCGTTTTTCTTCGCCTCTCTCTTTTTAAAACCAAGTTAGTAACTTTACCTCGACTCTGGAATGTGAAATTATGGATTGTCTTTTCGAGGAACAAGAAATTAGGTTTTCAACGAGATAGACATAATAACCAGAAGTAGATATGCGTGTGTCTGGATACCTGCCCAATCAAATTCGGTGTAAGAGACCAAAGTAGAAATTTAATATGATGCATATAAATGTATATCACGTACCTTAGGATTCTTCGAAGAGTGTGCAAGTGACTAGTACGTGGTGCATGTATGTGCATGCAAATTTGTTGCACCGCATAGGAGATCGATATCATGCTGCGTAAAGGATAAGTATTGTAGTGCACCTGCTAATCGTATGTACATGGTCGGATCGTTAAGTGAAGTGTTGGCGTCAGCACTAAGCTTACTCGTAGTATTAACGGGTGTGTGATGGGTTAAACTGTGCCATATTAGGTCATTGAAGGATATCCATAACATAAGTAGATTGAAAAAGACACATACCATTGGGATTCTGAGAAACCCAATGACCCAAAAAAATAACTTAATGGTCGAAGATCTTTCATTGCAAATTCACCAGAAAGGTGTGATAAGATACTTTCTTTTAGAGGTACCGATAAGGTTGTGAGAATAATGTTGTCTACATATAATAATAAATTAGTGCCATGACTATAATTGTAGGTAAATAGTGAGTGGTCACAAGAACTGTGATGAAACCCCAAAGTAGTTACGTTATATGCAAATCGTTTATACGAAGCCCGATGTGCATGTTTTAGACCATATAACGATTTTTTCAACCGACATACACGATGAGGCAAGTGGGGGGGGGGGGGTGTGACACCCCACATTTTCACATTAACTTTGTTAACCCAAACTTTGTTATCTTACACGTCATGCATAACATTTACACGAGTCAATAACAAGTCACACACATTAGTCCATCAGTACGCATTGGTAATTAATGTCGAATCAAATATGTTTAAATAATTCGGATACAATTGTTATTTGTTAGACGATTTTATGTGTTAAACTTGGTTCATTATGCTCTTTTAACATGCTATTAGTTATTATATAAAAATAATACCTCAATAATATGTTTATAATATTATCTATGTGAAATTACATGCTAAATGATTATGTGTTTATTTCATAGTTTGTTTCATGAAATTATGATCGATTGCGCGTAATTTGTATGTTTTCAACTGTTATAAAATAGTTCTAACGATAATATCAACGAGGCTTTATTTTTATTAGTTTGAGTTATTATTTTATTCATAATGATTCGTTATAACCCGACTTGGTGTTACAATTGCTCGTTTATGTCAAAACTCATTTAAGAAGGGACTATTCTTGTAAATGTCGATTAAAACGATATTAAAATAAAAATACCCAACCCTAATTTTCCCCAAACCGTTGATCTACAGCTGATCACCCTCTCTCACGATTCCAAACCACCAACAAACCCTAATCATCTTCAATTCAACCTCAATTCTTGCAATTGGTGGTGTCTTTCAGTGAATCTCATCATTCCTCTCACTAGTTGGTAAGTTTTATGCATTGACTTCATGCTTTGATGAGTTATTGTGAAACCCTTGATGTTAAATCTCTGTAATATTGATTATTATGATGTTAATTGATGAATCAGAACCCTAAATATGACATAAACATGTTAGGGTTTGAGTTTGGATGACAACAGTTAGCAGACAGATTCGTTCTCATATTGTTTGGTCTGTAATTCGATGATAATTGATTGTTATTGATCGATTATTGATTCTAGGATATTGTATTCTGAGTCTAGTTTCCAGAAAGGTAAATTTTATAATTTTTGAATAGTTTTTATGATTTTACTGAAACATATGTCAAAGCTGCTTCGGGGAGTTATATTCTGGTCTGTCTTTCTGACACCATAACTCCCTAATCACAAAACCAAATGAGTTGGTTTCACTTATGGAATTTAGTATTATGAGTTTAGAAGAAATCCCAATTGAATTTGCATAATTTGGATATATAAGTTAAGAGAACCATGAAACTACTTTTCGTTGCGCAATCTGCTGAACTGTTGGTACCTACCTTCAATGATTGAATTATTGTGAGTTTTGTATGCATGAGAAAAATATAATAAAATTTGTTTGAGAATCCTAATTCATATATACTACTGTGATAAATTATGTAGAAATTATTTCTAAGTTTTTCTTAGTGAATAAAATCCGGTACATACCATAATTTGTCTTGTTAACTGCTTGATCAGAATTTAAATTATATGAAAATTGCTTGATGATTTGATCCCGATGTGACATAGGATGCATGCTAGAACAACCTAAAACTATTGACATTAATTGTAATCACCAATGAGTAATTGGGTCAAGTTTTTGTTTGTGTGTGAGTCCATACGTGGGTCTAAAAGTCATGTGTTGTTGAACACACTCTCGTCTCTTAAACACTTGTACTAGGTAACAGTTAGCGAGTCAAGTGCATCCTTTTGGTTTTGAGAAAAGTCATTTAAACGCGATACTAGGTGAGTTCATACTTTTTCCTAATTGTTTTCTAGAGAGAAAACACAACTATTTTCGTATACTGGTATTCTGGACTGAAAACACAACACATTTGCCTTACTTGTTTTCAGGGAGAAAACACAAACTACTTTCTGATACATGTTTCCGGGGAGAAAACACAAACTTACTTATATACAGGTTTCTGGAGGAAAACACAGCGACTCGTTTTAGATTTTCATAATTTCTTATTATCACAAGTTTATGTGTAAGGCCCCGTTACCGGTGCCCTACTTTGGACGTTGGATTTACTCATAAACACAGTTCTAAATATCAGAGTTAATTAAAACTTCACGCGGAATATAAAACTTCAACAATATATTACATATCCATCATTTCTTGTCTTAACAAACATTCATAGTTATTTAAAATCAAACATAGTCTTTAAAACATCATAACATTCCCTTGAGATGCCAGTATCTTCAATTCCATGCCATGTGTCTTCGTCAAGCGAGCTGTCTCCTTCTACTCACCTGCGTACATACTAAAAGTCAGCTACGCTGAGTGAGTTCTAGATAATCAGACAACATACAATACATTCACATACTAACATATGCACCCGAAGGTACACACCTTCATATTTACTTACATGCGTACATACATTCGTACTTTCATTCTTTCTTTCATACTTACATAATACTTCCATTCGTGCATATATATTTTAAGAGCATTTCGCTCTATTAACTTCTTCGATATTATTAGGGTCGGTTCCCTGCATTCTCCGATACTATTAGGGTCGGTTCCCTCATTCGCCGATACTATTAGGGTCGGCTCCCTACATTCGTACAGCTATAACATACATGTCCTTTACATACTTTCCTTCACAATACGTACAATCTCCGAAGAGCGTTCACGTACCATTAACATATCATACATACATTATTCATACATCATATATATTCATACATACATCATTCATACATCATACATATCAATCATACCTTTAACTACCACTTGACGGCACATGCAATATCCGAAGATCGTTCACGCACCGTCAAGCAATCATCATACATAAATCATACAAGGCATACACTTACCACCTAAGGTAAGTGTATTAACTATCACATCGAATATGCACACAGCCCCGAAAACATAACAAGGAAGTGGGGCTAGAAATTCACCTCAATGCGGTTGCGTTCACCGTTTATGGTTATTCCCCTCTTTAGCTGTGCACAACTAACTATATAACAATTACGCGTATTAATTACTATCACTATCCATATCGTATTTCTAGTCCAATTATAACCCTCAACGAACGGGGGTCCGGGGGGCAGCGCCCCTGGCAGCGGGGTCTATGGGCGACAGCCCCTAGCAGGGTCTAAGGGGCAGAGCCCCTGGCTGGGGTTAAAAATTCAAGGGCTTCTTTGTAATTTGCATTTAGAAAAATTTTATTTCTATTAACTGTCTTATCACATTTTCCATTAGCATTTTGAATCATTAATTAATTTGCTACTTAAAACTCCAAGGGTTTCTTTGTAATTAAATCATTCTTTTCTAAGTCCAGGGACTATTCTTGTCATTCCATTAAACTTCTAATTCGTTACTGGTTCATAACGAATTGGCTTATCTTAGCGAACTGGTTCCTATAACTAATTGGACCCTTTAACGAACTAGACGAATCAGTTCCATAGCGAACCAGTTCATATAACGAATTTGTCCATCTAATTCGTTATCTCCCTTAACGAACTGGTCATAACGAATCAAGGGTAATTCGTTACCCTTTTCCCTTAACGAATCAGATACGAACTAGAGCTAGTTCGTTATGCTCCCTTATGCGAATCAACTAACGAATTACCTTCCAATTCGTTAAGTTCCTATAGCGAACTAGGGTTAGGTCAAGGAATGTCAGAACAATCCCTGACATTCCTTACCTCGTATTAACTTTTCTGGAGCCGCCGCCGGAAAACCGCGGATTCGCCGGAAAAACGAGTTTTAACTCGTTTTTCACCGTTTTTCATCCCGTTCGATCCAGATCTGAGCTAGGGTGATCCCTAAGCTCATCTTAGGTTCGGTTTATACCCGATTCCATCTAGATCTCGTGAATTAACGGTTTAACGGTGTCGGTTGGTCGTTTCGTGATTATATCTAACGGGCTTAAGCTCAAACAATATCATACTATCATTACCTTAGATCAGTGGTTAGTTTCCTTCTTGATTTCATCTAATATAAGGAGAGGATTAGAGAGAAGGCTTAAGTGTGTGTTTTAAATGGTGTATGGAATATGTGTTGTCACACCCCCATCTTAGGCCTAGGAGTGCGACTCGACAGTTGGTACCACATTTGTATATAAATCAGAGTTACGGGTTATTAGCGGAAGTCTTTATAAAACATGTGGATATAAGATATAAATATTTATATTACAAAAGATGAGACAAAAGTCTCATTTTGAGTTTACTTGTTTATAAGTTTACAAAAACCACCATTTAATTATATTTAAGTTTTAACAAAAAATTATCCGAGCCATAGGATTCTTGAGCCCTTCGTCTTCGCAAACTCTATTCTTGGTTACCTGCAAAATGTTGTAAAAATACGTCAGCAAAGACTGCTGGTGAATATGCTGACGCAAAAATATTTTCTTTTACTTTGTCACCCCTCGAGGGTTACGCAAGCCTGGGCCCATCTTGGCTTAGGAATAACAAAGTTAAAACATCATTATAAACTCGAGTCTCTACACTAGGTCACCCCAGCAAAACACAGCAGCGTTACGACGTACTTAGGTGCCATAAATATACACAAGGTCATTCTCACTCGAACATACTTTGGTTTGGCCCATCGTGGCTGGAGGTCGTGACCAGGCGTGGTGCGATGTGCCCACCGCATTCCACATATGTAAGGATCCAGACAAACGTATACTATAGCCTGAGGGCTAGGCTTTTACTCTAATTCATAATGTTTTTAGAGACACTTGGTCTAATGTAAAGTTTTACACATAACACATTTATTTGTTTGAAAACAAGTTTGTAAAAGTGGGGCGTATTCAACTTTGATCGGGATCGGTTTCCAACACCGTCCTTGCGTCTCTTTCTTGTTATCTCGCAGCTATAGTACGAGTATAACTATTCGTTAGTCGGATATAAAAATCCGGCTTAAGACCTTTAGTCTTATTACCTCGATGAACCTTTAGTTCATATATATCTTTTACTTAAAAATCTTTAGTTTAAAAGTAATTTATAAACCTTTAGTTTATATAAAAACCCGACATTTCTTCTTCTCAAAGAAACGTATTCGTTTTCTTTTATTATTTAAGAATATTCTTTATTACTTAAATAATAATTTCATAACAAAGAATATATATATATAATCACACACATATATATACATTTTTATATTTCTTTCTTTTCTTTGTTATTCATTTTCTTTTTATAACATCGAGTATAATTCCGACTTAGGGTATTAAGATTTTATAATATTTTATTATTATTTTAGTCGGGTATTAAGCCTTACCTTTCCTCGGCTTATAATTCTCTAGATACTCGAGTAGCACTTCTACGCCGCTCAGTCTTTTCAACACTTGCTTTGATCGCCACTTCACTTCGGCACGCAAAACGAGACACCCAATCTTCTCGGCACGCACTTCGAGATAATCGTCGGGAAGGGATCACCTTCTTGTTCGGAAAGTCGTCGGGGAGTGGCACGAATATCGAGGTATGGCACGGAAAACGAGGATTTGGGCACGTTTATCAAAATAGATCGAAGGCACGATTTTCGAGGTGTAGTGAGAGAGTAGAGAGAGATATAAGCTGAAAATTTGGTGTGGTTTGTGAAGACCCGGACCTTGCTATCTATAGGCAAAATTTGGGGTCCCATCGCGGTATGCGCCCGACCCCTGGGCACCCGTCGCGTACCGCGACGTAGCCCTGATGACGCAGACCGTAGGTCTACCACGTGTGTACCCGTGGTGAAAAGGTGTTAGGCGTGTCAGGCCACGTCATCGCGGTACGCGATGACGTAGGTTCAACAGCGATCACGTATCGATGTTGACCACTTCTAGAAACTTTGACCAAGCCCCATCTCGGTACGCGATGGGCTTGTCCTTTGTCCCGTCGCGTAGCGCGATAGGACAAGAAATCAGATTTTTCATTTTAACCTTGGAGTTTGGATTTTGGCAGAATTAGTCCTTTTACTTTGGAAAGTTGACATTTTTGGCCCAAAATTCCCGTGATGTTACATCCTCCCCATATTGAAATAAATCTCGTCCTCGATATTGCTTCACGATAATAAGTGGGGATATTTCTTTCTCATTTCGGACTCGAGTTCCCAAGTATACTCGGGTCCTCGTTAGGAATCCCATTTTACTTTCACAATTTTCAAGGTTTGTCTTTTGAGTTTCTTTAATTTTGATTCTTCGATTTTAATCGGACGTTCTACGAATTTTAAGTTCTCGTTAATTTCAACATCTTTTAACGGCATTGCTAATGATTCGTCGACTAGACACTTTCACAGATTTGAGATATGAAATACGTCGTGTATCCCTTGCATTTCCTCGGGTAGTCGCAAACGATATGCGATGGTACCAATTCGTACAAGTACCTCAAAGGGTCCTACGAATCGAGGACTTAACTTTCCTTTCTTGCCGAAGCGAACTACGCCTTTCCATGGTGAAACTTTCAAAAGAACTTTATTACCAACACTAAATCTAACGGCTTACGACTCACATCAGCGTAACTCTTTTGGCGATCACATGCCGTTTTAAGTTGTTCACGAATTTGAATGACTTTGTCGGTAGTTTCTTGGACTATCTCGGGTCCAGATAATTAATTATCTCCAGTTTCAGACCAGCACACGGGCGTCCTACATTTTCGACCATATAACGCCTCGAATGGTGCGGCTTGAATACTTGTATGATAACTATTGTTATACGAAAATTCCATTAGGGGTAAGTGGTCATCCCATTTCCTCCTAGGTCTATCACACAAGCTCGGAGCATATCTTCCAACGTTTGAATCGTCCTTTCGCTTTGCCCATCGGTTTGTGGGTGATAGGCGGTGCTAAGGTTTAACTTTATACCAAGCGCTTGTTAGAAGCTATTCCAGAAATGAGACGTGAAACGACTGTCTCGATCAGAAATTATAGATAGTGGTACTCCATGTAATGGGATGATGTTGTTTACATATATACGCGCTAATCTATCCATTAAGTACGACTCATTGATAGGTATTAAATGTGCGGACTTTGTTAAACGGTCCACGATCACCCATATAGCGTTATGTTGTCGATTCGTTTTAGGGAATTTGGTAATGAAATCCATAGTAATTAACTCCCACTTCCATACGGGAAGTTCTGGTTACTGTAGCAATCCCAAAGGCTTTTGTGTTCAGCCTTGACTTTCAAACACGTCAAACATTTCGCCACATGCGAAGCGACATCCCTTTTCATTCCATTCCACCAATAGTTTGCTTTGAGGTTATGATACATTTTGTCGCTCCCGGGATGCATTATATATTTGGACTTATGGGCTTCGTTTAAGATTTTCTCACGCTAGTCCCCAACGATTGGTACCCAAATTCTATTTCTGAGTCTAAGGATACCATCGTCACCTTTTACTAGTAAGTCAATAATGCCATTACGTTTTTCGTCGGAGAATTGATTTTCGTTGATCGCTTGAGTTTGAGCGGATTTGATTTGGTCAAGATCGATTTGAAGTTCTAGCCTTAACGCTCGGACTCTTTTTGGATTTTCGTGCTCTTTACGACTTAAGGCGTCAGCCACAACGTTGGCTTTACCTTCATGATAGATGATTTCACAGTCATAGTCGTTTAGAGTTTCCATCCAGCGTCGTTGGCACATGTTAAGCTCTTTTTGATCGAATATGTGTTTCAAGCTCTTGTGATCGGTGTACATGATAAATATTACTCCATAGAGATAGTGCCTCCATATCTTAAGTGCAAAGATTATGGCGCCTAACTCTAGATCGTGAGTTGTGTAGTTCTTTTCGTGCATTTTAAGTTGACGAGAGGCGTAAGTGATTACTTTCTTTCGTTGCCTCAATACACATCCCAATCCGGAATGAGACGCATCGCAAAAGACAACGAAATCTTCAATACCTTCTGTCAAGGCCAGTATAGGAGCTTGGGTAAGCTTTTGTTTGAGTATATCGAACGCCTCTTGTTGCTTTGGTCCCCATTCATATTTGATGTTTTTACGAGTTGAGGAGGTTAGGGGAACAGCGATTCGAGAGAAGTTTTCGATGAATCTTCAATAATAGCCGGCCAATCCCAAGAAACTTCGAATCTCGGTTGGCGACTTCGGAATCTCCCACTTAGAGATAGCTTCAATCTTGGCGGGATCCACTTGAATGCCATTTACAATAATGATATGACCATGAAGTTGCACCTCGTGCAACCAGAACTCGCATTTCGAGAACTTGGCGTACAACTTTTCGGTTCTAAGGATCTCAAGTAACGTTCGAAGGTGATTTTCATGATCGGCCTTAGACTTAGAATAAATTAATATGTCGTCGATGAATATGATCACAAATTTATCTAAGTAAGGCTTACAAATACGATTCATCATGTCCATGAACGCAGCCGGCGCATTAGTAAGTCCAAATGGCATAACGGTGAAATCATAATGGCCGTACCTTGTTCGAAACGCGGTTTTCGGAATGTCTTCGGATTGAACCTTGAGTTGGTGATAGCCGGAACGAAGATCGATTTTTGAAATGAAGCTAGCACCTTGGAGTTGGTCGAACAGATCATCGATACGAGGAAGTGGATATCGGTTCTTGATTGTCACTTTGTTGAGGGCTCGGTAGTTGATGCACATTCGCATGGATCTATCTTTCTTCTTGACAAAAAAGTATCGGCGCTCCCCATGGTGATGAACTTGGTCGTATAAATCCTTTCTCGAGAAGCTCGTCAAGTTGTTTCTTCACTTCTTTAATCTCGGTTGGTGTGTGGCGATACGGAGCTTTGGTGATCGGAGTAGTACCAGGAATAAGATCGATTCTAAATTCTACTTCGCGATCGGGAGGAATACCAGGAAGTTCGTCAGGAAAGACATCGGCGTTGTCGGAAACAACGGGAACGTTTTTGATTTCTTTGGGTTTTGATTTCTCGGTGACGTAGGCCATGAATGCTAAGCATCCTTGATTCAAACATTTGTTAGCCTTTATCATGGAGATTAGGCTAACTTGGCCAGCGTCTTTATCTCCTTCGATTCGTATGGTACGTTTATCAGGGGCTCGAAGTTCGACGGTCTTGCTATCGCAAAGTAAACTAGCATGGTTGTCGGATAACCAATCCATACCCAATACAACATCAAAACCAGAAAGAGTCATGGGTAGCAATTGAATAGGCAAAACATAACCGGCTAATAAGATTTTTCCGTTTTCTAAAGCTTCGGAGATTTTAATGATTTCGCCATTAGCGGTTTCGACGCTTAGAGTTTTATTAAGTTTGATTAAAGGTTCGTTTAATAGACTACAAAACTTATAATCTATAAAACTTAAATTGGCTCCTGAATCAAACAAGACTCTAGCATAGACATTGTTAACAAGGAACGTACCGGTAATGGTTTCCGGTGTGTCGGCCGCTTTCTTTGTGTCCAAGACGAATACTCTTGCATTGCCCTTCTTGGGCTCGTTCCTTTGACCGCTACCACCCGCACCACTAGTCGCGGGCTTATTCTTGGGGCACTCGAAACTGAGATGTCCCATCTCCTTGCAATTGTAGCAAGTCATCTTCTTCTTCCAACAATCGGCCGTACGTGGCCGGGCGTGTGACATGATTCACAAGGTCGTGGAGTTAGGTGGCATCGACCCCTATGGTATTTCTTGCAAGTTTTGCATTGTGGGATGCCGGGGTTGAAGCCAGACCTTTGTTGGTCAACTCCTTTACTCTTGAAACGGGTATTTCCTTCCTTCTTCGGGTATTTACCCTCTTGTCCTCTTCTTTATTGCGGATCATTCCACCCATCAAGTACCTAGCCAACTCCATCGCGGAGTCATCAGTTTGTGGCAAGTGCGACCTCACCATGTCACGAATTTCTCGTGGTAGTCCCCATATGTAGCGTGTGACTTTGCTGGATTCCGGGGTAACCAGCTGAGGAACTAAGCGACAATATTCATGGAATTTTGTATTATACTCACGAAGGTTTGTTCCGACAACCTTGTGAGAGAGGAACTTGGTTTGGATTTGGTTCGTTTCATGCATCGGATAGAATTTCGACATCAACAACTCCTTAAACTCGTTCCATGACATGTTGTACATAACCTCCCTTCCTCTACTCAAGATTAACGTGTTCCACCATTCAAAAGCTTCGCCTTTAAGAATTAGAGCAGAATATTGAATCTTTTCTTCCTCGGTACACTTGCTCGTAATCACAATTGTCTCTATCTCTTCAAGCCATCTCACGGTAGCGATGGCTCCCTTATCACCGTGGAATTATTTTGGCCCATAGTACTTGAAGTCTTTAAATGAACATCCACCAATTTTGAGTCTCTTGAATTCTTGGCGAACCCCACCATTAGCATTTGACTCATACTTTCATCCATACGTGAGGGTCTAGAATGGGGTTTAGAAACGGATTTTCAGGAAGGATGAACATATTGAGAGTGTTTAGTTTGTCTAGATTGAGATCTAGCCATAGATTCTTCCCTAACGGCATCTTTAATCATCTTTTGAATTCGATCCATAAACTTTTCGGGAATTGGATCTTCTTGTTCTTTTTCGGGTCCCTTTCATTTTTCTTTTTGTTTTTCCGCTTTCTTTCGGGGAGCCTCAAAGTTATTACTTTGTTGAGACATTTTATCTTTTCTTTTCGGTTTATATCTGAAATTTAACGGATGTTCATTATTAAACACACATTTTATTTATTTCAACATTTGTATACACCTTACAAGGTATATTCAATGATTATTACAACACATACTTATATATATACATTCATATTTGATGTATATATATTCCTATCCATACATCACATAACATTACATTATTCAAAACATCACATAAACTTCAACTTCTTGAAAACACGCCATTACCACCATCATCTCACTCCTTCAAAAACTTCTTAACAACCCTCGTCAGTTTGTTGCATTTGTGAAGAAGCTTCTCTCCCATCTTCTTCTTTTTCTTCCCTTCCTCAACCACCTTCTTCCTCCAATCATCAGTCTCGTGTAAAGCGCGATCTAGGTGTTCTTCATATGACTGCGGGATAACGTCGGGGTATCCATATTGTGGAGGTGGGTCACGGTAACACAATGTCACCATCTCGTAGTGATTCATCGGCTCAGGATACGGGATCTCAGTCATGTCGGATGCAAGGTAGAAGAAGGTATTTGCAGCTCTGTTTTGTTCACGAATCTCATTAGCTTGCTCTTCTTCAGTTGGGATTACACCTTGAAACGGTGGGAAGCTCGACGAAGATTGGTTCTTGATCTTCTCAAGATACTGAACATACGGATCGACGGAACCGTAGCTTGGGTTGTGGGAAGTGAGTGATCCACTCATTGATGTCTGATTATGGTTGTCGGGATGCTCTTCTTCCTGTTTGGACTCTTCTACAGGATCCTCCTCTTAGGGGGTCCTCTTCTTCTTCCTCCATAGGTTCTTCCTCCTCTTCCATGTATTGGGTGGTCTCGCTGATCATTGCGGGCATCTTGGAACTTTCATAGGGCATCGTCACCCTCATTCTTGGTTTGCGGGATGATCCTTCGCTATTGTTGTGTCGTGAGTGGACTTCGTTCATGGTGGAGCTTCCAGTAAGCCACCTTCTTGGATCAGAGTGGCACTGCATCCAATCGGAGGATGGGGATCTTGGTTCTTCCTTTATTGGTCGGTTTGAAAGGAAGGCATAGGATGGGTGTGCATTTGGGAAATATCAGGTGGGAAAGTATTGCGGGGTCTCCGATGGTTGGTAAGTAGGGATCTCCGATGGGTGATAAGTAGGGATCTCCGATGGGTGATACGTTGGTATTTCAGATGGATGATATATGGGCATTGTGGGTGGATGATAGCTCGAGTGTCTTGGTGGTTCGATTATATGTTTGGGTGGGCTATCGGGTAGTTTGATTGGACATTGCTCAGTCCCGGGGAAGTATATAGGTTTGGGACGTTCAATGTATTGGTCTCGGCTAAAGAAGGCCTCAAAGTAATCTTCCTCCATGACGTCTTATGGGAATTTGTAGTATTTTCTTGCTCTTCTTGCTTCACGATCATAGTACTTCATTAATTTCTCATAAGACATCTTGATGGGTGGTTTAAAATGTAGAGAGGGAAAGAAAGGGTTACCAACCAAATCTAATCCCTAAACACATAAACAATTAAAATATTTTCCTATGCTTGGATCGAAGCTTGGGTATTGTTTTATGATACCCAATTCACTAAGATCGTTGGCTCTGATACCAACCTGTCACACCCCCATCTTAGGCCTAACCACATTTGTTTATAAATCATAGTTGCGTGTTATTAGCGGAAGTCTTTATAAAACATGTGGATATAAGATATAAATATTTATATTACAAAAGATGAGACAAAAGTCTCATTTTGAGTTTACTTGTTTATAAGTTTACAAGAACCACCATTTAATTATATTTAAGTTTTAACAATAATTATCCGAGCCGTCGGATTCTTGAGCCCTTCGTCTTCACAAGCTCTATTCTTGATTACCTGCAAAATGTTATAAAAATACGTCAGCAAAGATTGCTGGTGAATATGCTGACGCAAAAATATTTTCTTTTACTTTGTCACCCCTCGAGGATTACGCAAGCCTCGGCCCATCTTGGCTTAGGAATAACAAAGTTAAAACATCATTATAAACTCGAGTCTCTATACTAGGTCACCCCAGCAAAATACCGCAGCGTTTTGACGTACTTAGGTGCCATAAATATACACAAGGTCATTCTCACTCGAACATACTTTGGTTCGGCCCATCGTGGCTGGAGGTCGTGACCAGGTGTGGTGCGACGTGCCCACCGCATTCCACATATGTAAGGATCCGGACAAACGTATACTACAGGCTGAGGGCTAGGCTTTTACTCTTATTCATAATGTTTTTAGAGACACTTGGTCTCATGTAAAGTTTTACACATAACATATTTATTTGTTTGAAAACAAGTTTGTAAAAGTGGGGCGTATTCACCTTTGATCGGGATCGGTTTCCAACACCGTCCTTGCGTCTCTTTCTTGTTATCTCGCACCTATACTTGCTATTTATAGGCAAAATCTGGGGTCCCATCACGGTACGCGCCCGACCCCTGGGCACCCGTCGCGTACCGCGATGTAGCCCTGATGACCCAGACCGTAGGTCTGCCACGTGTTACCACGTGGCAGACGGTGTGCCACGTGTTAACACGTGGCAGACGACATGCCACGTGTGGCCACGTGTTGGGACACGTGGCGACCGGTGTGCCACGTGTGGACACGTGGTGAAAAGGTGTCAGGCGTGTCAGGCCACGTCATCGCGGTACGCGATGACGTAGGTTCAACAGCGATCGCGTATCGATGTTGACCACTTCAATAAACTTTGACCAAGCCCCATCGCGGTATGCGATGGGCTTGTCCTTTGTCCCGTCACGTAGCGCGATAGGACAAGAAATCAGATTTTTCATTTTTAACCTTGGAGTTTGGATTTTGGCAAAATTAGTCCCTTAACTTTGGAAAGTTGACATTTTTGGCCCAAAATTCCCGTGATGTTACATGTGTAAATGAGGAATTAAGTGGTGTTTATGGTTTATATATTTATGGATCATGGGCTTAGCCCATGGTCTTTCCTCTTTTCCTCTAACCCAAGTCCATAACCCAATTCCATAACCCAACGCTAGCCCGATTCATAATAACTCATACTTTAGTTTATTAACTGAAACTAGAAAATAGGATGTTACATTATACTAGATGCCTTTATATCACTTAAAGTCCTTACATTACTTTGAACCGATAGGATGGGATCGCGGGGTTATATTCAGTAGTACTACTGGGTTTGACAAACCCCACTCGGGCTAGTAGCGCTAGCACGGCTGTGATGTCAAAAAACGAGTGTTATATTTACCTAACTTTTATACGCCAGTATTGGTGATAGACCTGGTAAGAAGGCATACATACAGTCAGCTTCTGTTCAACCGTCTAGTAGCTTGTAAATGGGTTAGCTACCCTGATATATTTTGAAATGTGCTAAATCTACTTATTCATATTACATTTATCATTTTCTTTGTTTTAACTTATGAACTCACCAACCATGTGTTGACACTTGAGTATTGATACTTTCCCAGGTAGCTAGGTAGTGCTAGGGAGCACGCAACACGCTTGCTTAGAGTTTTCATTATTGCATGAACTTGTATTTTAGATTGTTTTACAGTTGATGGGTTGTGCATGTTTAAGCATGTGGTTACTATTTTAAACCGTTTTCCTTTACGCTTCCGCAACACTTTTAAATTGTTTGGTTTGGATTTTGTTTTCTCATGTTTGAATGCGAGTTAAATAAATCTTTTGAATATTTTAATTTGGGTTTTTGGTATAACGAATGAGCTAGATCCTGGTATGTCACACGCCTCAGGGTAAAACTCCGTTAGTCGAAATTTGAGGTTGTGACAGGGGGTGGGTTTAAAACTCATAGGTTGATGCATAAAGACGGTTTCAGATAGATTCCCATGTAAAAACGCATGTTTAACGTCCAACTGACTATTGTCCCACCATGAAATAATGTGACAAACAAAATTAGACGAATAGTCGCCGAATTTACAACCGGACTAAATGTCTTGTCTCCCACCACTTGAGACTTGCCATCACACACAAGACGAGCCTTATATCGTTCAATTGTACCATCCAATTTCGTTTTATGTTTAAATATTCACATGCACCAAATAACAATCATCTTTGCTTGACGAGGTACCAACTCCCACGTCTCATTTTCAGTAAGAGCATTGAGTTCATTTGTCATGGCTCGAATCCAAATAGGGCTAGATAAGGCATCGGTGGGGTTGCATAGAAGTGGTTCGAGTGTGGTATGAGTGTGAATATTAAATATAGTCTTTGGTTTGGATATCCCAACCATGTTGCGAGTGGTCATGGTCCGGGTCGGGGGAGGCGTGGGTGGCAGGGATGGTAGGGTAGGAGGTGGATATATGAGATGTTGTAGTTATGGTGGTGGCGGGTGTGTTAGTGACATGTGTGGGAGGGGAGGTGGTGAAACAGGTTTAGTTTATGGATTAGTGGGAAATTCATTAGAAGGAGTCTGGTCTGGTTTATGAGGTTGGTGTTTGGACCGTGGGTTGGGTGAGGGGTTTAGACGGAGGGGAGTGGTTTGTATGGGCTGAAGGCGGTGAGGTGGGTTCGGGCAAGGATGGGTCATGAATATATTGAGTATTTTGAGTGCTGGAGTATCAATTAGGAGGTGCGTTTGGGGAAGTCCAAAACACCAAAGATGTGTCGGAAAAGAGATTCGAATGTAGAAAATCATAGGAAGGATGGGGAGTTTGTAAAATAGCGAAAGGAAATATAGTCTCATAAAAACGACATGGAGAGATAAGATAATTTTACATGTAGAGAGTTCATAGCATTTATATCCTCAATTATTAGAGGGGTAGCCAATACACAGGAGGGGAGCGGTTTTGAAGTTTGTTAATAGAGGTAGATGGGATAAATGGGTAGTAAACGCACCCAAAGGTGAGAAGATGAGTGTAAATAGGGTAGCTATGGTATATGAGTAAAGTGGGAGTATGGTTTGTTAATTTCTTCTTGGTAGGATATTAAAGAGATAAGTGGCGAGTTGAAAAGCATGATGCCAAAAATTGGTCAGAACGGAAACATGAGTTAGGAGTGACAGATGATGTTGATGGAGAGAACTTTTCTCTCTGCTTTACCGTTTTGAGAAGAAGTGGGGGGGGGGCACGTATAAACTTATGAAAATTTAGAAAAATGGAGAATACTTAAGATTTATTGGTAAGATGAAAATTCCATAGGTAGTTTGTCATGTCATCAAGAAATAGAGTATAGTAGTGGCGCCAACTGGTGCTAAGCACCGCAGACATCCATAAATCGCTATGAAATATATCAAATGGACAACATGTAATTAACAGTGAATCATAAAAAGGTAACTTAACATGTTTATTAAAAACATAAGACTGGCAAATACGTTTAACAAAAGGTTTAGTAAAAAAAATAAAAAAGTTGTGTATTTAAATGCTGCAAAAGTGAAATTACAGGATGCCCTAGTCTTTTGTGCCAGAGGTCCTGAGAGAGTGCAACTATGGTTGTTGGACTTGTGAACTTGGTGTCTTTAGAAAGTGTGAGAGGGTAGAGATCACTAGTACAATTTCTGCGGAGGATAGGGATCCACATTAGGTAGTCCTTCATAAGAAAACTAAACAGGTCAACTACAATTGAAATCATTTTATCAAGAGTAGGGCGACGAACATATAAGAGTTTTTTAATGAGATTAGTGTCACACCCCAACCTAAGGCGGAAATGTCGGGGCGTGAGCTGATTGCTCACAGCTCTCAATGTACTATGATGCAATAATTTAAAGTGACAATACCTATTTATTCCCATTAAATATTCAAATAGTTCAAGTACAAATCTTGAGATAAATGCAACAATATAAAAATAAAAATTTAAAAATTTTGACACGTCTTGATTAAATTCTTCTATCATGAATCATCCCTAAGTTATTTACCAATCTTGCAATCAATTCAATCTAAACCTGCATGTGCGTATATAATAAAATAGTTTTGTCAACACAAGGTTGAGTGAGTAAAACATCAGTTAATTTGAGATATAATATAATATATAAAAGAAAACGCAAACTGTTCCTGTGAGATAAACAATTAAGCAATAACATATAAACAATTCAAACTAATAGTACAATATGGGCTAAACCGTTGCCATGCGAATCGAGCGTTGGTTACCATGATTGAGTTTTCGGTGAAACCGTTGTAATGCGATTGGACTTCGGTCACTACAACATTCGTATGTTCATACTATTATGATGGACCTCTCTGAATGCGGAAAATTAAGCAAATAAACATATAGCAAGTTAGGCAAATAAACTATATGCACACAACGTTAACAGTTTTCTAATGTAGATATTAAATAATTGATAAATATAACACGATACGCATATGTCCCCAAAAAGGATTAAAAATAAGTAAAAGGGTGAGTGAAATGCGCACCTTAGTAAATAAGAGGAATGAATTTTATATGAACAGAAATCAATAAACGTCATGTTTGATGAGATATATCCACAAACAAATCCTAAGTTTGAGTAATAACTAATAACTATGCATTAATGGTGGGATTCATAGATTAATAGAGCTTTAGAGATTGAACGGTATTGAGAGTTTAAAATATTTTATTTAAAGTTTGTTTTAAAGTTATTTAAATTATATAAGCAAAAATAAAATAAAACCTTTCACTTATAAATATTAAAGTTGTAACAATATAAATAAATATTTATATAAAATTACATTTGGTTTATAAAATACTTGGCCAAATAATTATGTAAACTAATAAGGTATATTATATATTTTAATTGAGTATTTTAAATAGACAAAACCTTTTTAAACTATTTATTATAAAAACCTTTATCAATTTAATACTTAATACATATATATATACACACACATACACAAACATATACATGCATATATATATATATGGTTTTTAAAAAAGATTCGGAAAACCACTAGTTACTATGTTGGTTTTAAAGAAAATATAAATTAATTATAAATTTTATGATATTTACAATATTATTTTATTTTATTAGGGAATTAAATATATTACTTGATCAGAATTCCAAAAATAAAAAAATGCTGAAACGGGCTAGGGGTGGCTCGAACCCGCACCCCTTAGCCGTCTCCGTGTCTGAACGGAGATAAAGAGATGGTTATAGTATAATTAAGCATGGGGGTTTAGTTGGAAATCTAAGGGGGATTGTGCAGACAGAAACAATTGAGTTATAATGAGCTCTAGATGTGTAATACCTTCTATGCCAATGGCAGTATGTTTTATTAAGTCAATACGTATCGATTTGATCATGGATACCAAACTAAAGATGTCGGTGAACTCGAGATAGTATGTAGAATAATATGCACGATTTGATTCCTAGTTTGCAACAAGAATTAAGGTACAAGCCATCAATTGGATCTTGGTAAACGAGTCTGGATCATGGGTTACCGGTATAAGGGTTAATGGGTATCTAGGTTGGGTTAAATGATATAATAATATATTCTCAGATTTGCAGATTGGTCCCTAGACTATGGGGGTGGATACAAAAACGGGTTAAAGGTTTGTTTAGGGTTAAAAATGAATATAAATCAAAGTAGTTTTAATAATTAAATAAATATTTAAACAATAATATTAAAATCATAATAATGACTCGATAAACGCGATATTTTATCGGTAAAAATTTCCCGAATATAAAAATGGGTCGGGTAGCGGATAATTATATTAAGTGAAAAAATCCGAGTTGTTACAATTAGGTGCATAGAGAATGTTATTGACATGTAAGGGTTTAAAGGTGGCATTAAATTTGGTATAGCCAATCCCTAGAATAGGGATTTGGAACCCGTTTTCCACAAAAATATTATTCAAAATGCTATACTGAAAAAAGAAGAGAGAATACCTATTATGTTAGTCATGTGATTTGTTGCACCGGAGTCAAGATTCCATTGTAGGTATGGGTTCAAAATCATAGTTTGAAAGGCCTGCTCAAGAGTGTTTGGGACACATAATGGTGTATGATATTGTTGTGGTAGTTTCTATAATAGGGAGTTATAGGGGGTTGGTAAAATGAGCCTCGGGTGCTTTCCTAGTAAACTAGATTGTGAATTTGCCCCAAAGTGTGAGTGAGGACGATTGGGTGAGGGTACAGTTGGATGAGATGAAGGAGGAGGTGGAGTGTGTATGCTGTTTTTGTAGGGTGTATGTGTTGTGTGTAGGGTAGTATGTTCCTTGAGTAGGATAGCCAACAGAATTGTATTCGATCATGAGATCGTCCATGACTCGATTCGCGAAACCACGACCCGTCCCCGTTGGGATGAATCAAAGGACCCACAATTTTCATAACCTAAATAAGGAGATCTACTAATAAACTTTTCACGGGGCTGGTTGTTCACTGTGGTGAGTAGGGCTGTACCCGCAACTAAGTTAGAAGAATACCCTACCCACCTTGTCACTTCTTGTGTGAGCCTAGATCTTGCATGAGAGAAGGTAGATAGTGAAAAGATTTGACTAATAAATATCAGTTGCATCATATTTAGTTTTTTTGAGACCAGAAACCAATTGTAACCCTAAATCAACATCTGAAATTGGTGCTTCAACATTGGCCAACTTATTGGATATTACCTTTTGTTCTTGGTAATATGAGGAGATGTTGGGGAACGACTCAAGATTGGTGTTGGTGAGGCGAGTTTTCAAAGCAATGGCTCGAGAAGCTTGATTGTCTTAAATAGATGGGCAATGGCATCCCATGTCTCTTATTTAGCATTTGGATTGATCACGTTCACTAGGAAGTTGTTAGAGATAGTGCCGTATATCCATAGCGTAATTACGACATCCAACTGAGTCCAAGAGGCAAGTGCAACATGAGCTTTGTCTTTTTCCTTTTATTTTTGGGTGGCAGTAGTGGACGAGGAAGTGGACGAGCATGCCGATGGGATGATGTGGTCTAGAATTTCAAAAACCGTGCAATGGATAATTCAACCCAATATGTATATTGACCGCTTTCTAGGTCTAGGGTGAGGGGTTGAAGTTGCGGATATTATTTACGGTTGAGGCGAGGTACATGGCTGCCATTGAGGTATAGTATGAAGAAGAGAGAAGGAAAAAACTGCGCTAGGGTATTCTTGATGTGTGAAAATGTATAATATAAATAAAGAACGAATCACAATTAAGCTTTAAATTTATAAAAACGAAAATCCTATAGAAACCACACAAAACCGGCAAGTGTACCGATCATAAATAGTATAGCATCAAGGAAGTCCGGATGTCGAACTCAAAGACACGTGAAAACGTTTATGATTAAGAAAACTCTAACCACGACTTACCAAAATAATATTTAAATGATTTTTAATATTTAAGATTTATTAAACTACTTAACATAATTAAAAGAAAACTGTTAACAAAACTCTTTAAGATAACTTTGATTTAAATTCAATATGTAAAAACGTCTACCTAGGAATGAATAATGTTGAAAGAAATAACAAGACAACGGATTGAAAATATTCAAGACACCGGTTATAAAAGATGACACAACCAAAACTTGTTTAAGAAAGTCAAATTACCTCTCAGTCTCTCTAACAAACTTTAACTTATTTTAGTTGATTTTTAAAGAACAAACCGGAAAAACAATTATTAACGTGTTCAAATATCGACTCTCCTCTCGGTCTCCTCGACACACTATCCTAATGGAGACGAATACTACGCAACCAAGGATAGAGGAACAATTTAACTTAACCCAAATTAAACCAATTAATTGCACATAATCACTCAAACTTGACAAGACAAAAACCCGCTCTCGCGCGGTCTTAATTCTAACAAGTAAAAGCAACGAGACAATATTACTTCTTATCACCTCTCGGTCTCAAAGAAGGTGTATTTTAACTGGTTTTAGATGATATATTACCCACTTATCCCTACGGTTGCGCATCCCGCAAATAAACCCAAAACACCAAGTAAAGAGCTTAACAAGCAATCAATTATTCAAAACCGATTCAATTAACTAATGCAAGAGGATTATAAGTAATAACAAATAAAACACAGCCATCACACACAATCTAATTCATGGTTTAGTTAAACTTTACATCAATAATATAAGTCTTGAACATTAACAATCCATTAAACAAGTTAAAACCACTCAACAATCATCTATCCTAGGTAAAACAAACAAGTTTAGCTACTCATCACTTTTGGACAGCCACAAACAATCAAAGTAAACATCATAAACATCAATATAAACATGATAAAACTCATTCAATATCCAAACACAATCAATTATAAGTCAATCTATTAATCAATTGCAAAACAATGTAAAACAAAAGACCAAATCAATCAAAGTTAAGGTTCTTGACAATAATTAAAGTTTAAAGATGTATACTCAAGGTTTATGGCTGAGATTTGTGATTTTTAATGACCCTAGCTACTGCCCAAAGGTTCCTTCTTCTTCCTCAGCCGCCAACAAGATCAACAGCCGCCGGTTTCTCCTTTTTTCTTCTTTCTTTCTTGCGGCTGCAGTTCGATCGGACTTAGGGTTTTTTTTAAGGTTTTTGATAATTTCGGGATTAGGGGCTAAAGAATGGCTGAATACAATATTAATTATCATGATATAATATAATATAATATAATATAAGGCTTTTAACTTGTGGGCTTGGACCGGGCCTTGATTAAACTTTGAAACTTTGACAATTAAACCCTCCAAGTTCTCTTTTTCTTGCCTTTTTTTCCACATCTTTCCATAACCTACACCAAACATTTCAACTTTGTAAAACTTTGCACTTAACCCCCTAAACTTACATAAATTTGATATTAAATCATTAAAACATTATAAAATTGTAAGGAAATATAAGTGTGTTATTCAACTCGGGCGTCGTTAGTGGGCAATGCTTTGGCCTCGACCCACTTGGAAACGTAATCAACAGCCACAAGAATGTACTTGTTCCCTCTAGACGACGGGAACAGGCCCATAAAATCGATACCCCAAATGTCAAAAACCTCGCATACCTGAATCGCATTTTGGGGCAACTCGTTCGGGGATGAGATATTACCAACACGTTGACATCGGTCACAATTTTTAACAAACTCATGTGCGTCTTTGAAAATAGAAGGCCAATAGAATCCAGAATCAAATACCTTCTTTGCTGTCGAACTCGCACCGTGGTGACCTCCTGTTGGTCCCACATGACAATGGCTCAGAATCTGCCATCCCTCCTTTGCATCTACACATCTCCTGATTAACTAATCAGCACCAACACGGAAAAGATACGGGTCGTCCCATAGGTAGAACTTAACATCAGCAAAGAATTTCTTCTTTTGCTGGTAAGGCATCTTCGGGAGGTATCCATCAGCAAGATAGTTTGCGAAGTCAGCGAACCATGGAAAACCCTCCTCCTGTGCCTTAACGAACATGAGACTTTCCGTCGGAAAACGGTCGTTGATCCTGCCCCCCGAATCTCCTAACTCAGCACCTTCTAGACGTGAAAGATGATCGGCCGCAACATTCCCGGCCCCCTTTTTATCACGAATCTCAATATAAAACTCTTGAAGCAACAGGATCCAACGGATAAGACGAGGTTTGGCATCCTGCTTGCTGAAGAGATAACGAATAGCAGCATGATCCGTATAAACAATCGTTTTGGACAAAACCAGATAGGACCTAAATTTGTCGAAAGCGAACACCACAGCTAAAAGCTCTTTTTCGGTGGTGGTATAGCTTTCCTCTGCGCCGTTTAAGGTCCGGCTCGCATAGTAGATCGGATGGAAATATTTATCCTTCCGTTGTCCAAGAACTGCTCCGACTGCGAAGTCGCTCGCGTCACACATCAACTCGAATGGTGACGACCAGTCGGGAGCAACCATGATCGGGGCGTTAACGAGTTTGTCATTTAGAAGATCAAACGCCTCGATACACTACTCGGAAAAAACAAATGGAGCATCCTTCCCCAAAAGTTTGGTCATGGGTCTCGCGATTTTTGAGAAATCTTTAATGAACCGGCGGTAGAACCCGGCATGACCTAGAAAACTACGAATGGATCTCACAGAGGTGGGTGGGGGGAGGTTAGAAATGGTCTCGACCTTCGCTTTGTCAACCTCTATCCCCGCATTCGAGATCCGATGTCCCAGAACAATGCCCTCACGAACCATAAAATGACACTTCTCCCAGTTGAGGACTAGATTGGTATCAACGCAACGGGACATCATCCTCTCAAGATTAGATAAACAATGATCGAAGGAACTCCCAAATACGGAAAAATCGTCCATGAACACCTCCATGGATTCCTTCATCATATCACGGAAAATGGCCACCATACACCTCTGGAATGTGGCCGGAGTGTTACACAGTCCGAACGGCATATGTTTGTAGGCAAATGTACCGTAAGGGCAGGTGAAAGTGGTTTTCTCCTGGTCATCGGGAGCTATGGGAATCTGGAAATACCCGGAGAAACCATCCAAGAAGCAGTAGTACTGCTGACCCGCTAAACGCTCCAACATTTGATCAATGAAGGGTAAAGGAAAGTGGTTTTTCCTGGTGGCATCATTCAGTCTGCGATAGTCGATGCAGACTCGCCATCCAGTCACAGTCCTCGTGGGGATGAGCTCGTTCCTCTCATTGGTGACGACAGTCATGCCACCCTTTTTAGGAACCACTTGGACTGGACTCACCCAAGCACTATCAGAAATGGGGAAAATGATCCCCGCATCAAGGAGTTTAATGATCTCCTTCTTTACGACCTCTTGCATTTTTGGATTGAGCCGCCGTTGCGGCTGGATGACAGTTTTGAAATTTTCCTCCATGAGGATTTATGAGTGCAAAACGAAGGGTTGATACCCTTGATGTCGATAATCTTCCATGCAATTGCCTCTTTGTGCTCTCGTAGCACCCTCAACAACTTCTCCTTCTCGACCTCCGTCAAAGCAGATGCAATGATAACTGGAAGCTTCCTCTCTTCATCTAAAAATGCGTACTCAAGATGAGCAGGCAGATCCCTAAGCTCTAAGGAAGAAGGAGGACTCTCGACCGAAGGTCGGTCCATCGGATCGTCTCGTACGATCTTGGCAGACACGCCAGATTCAGGAGTATGCGACTCGGTGTCGTCATCTAAGGACTGATTGGTCATGGCAACCATCTCAATCTCAAGAATCTCCCTATCGAGAATCTGGGTGTCGGAGGCAGATCCTCCACAAATTTCGCTAAAAAACTCCCCGACATGCTCCATGATGGTATCAATGAAGTATAAGGAGTCATCAGCAGACTTGGGTGTTTCAGTGACTGTCGAACGTCAAAGGTGACGTTCTCATCCCCAACTCTCAGAATCAACTTACCCTCGCAGACATCGATCAATGCCTGTGCAGTGGCAAGGAATGGTCGGCCCAAGATGAGTGGGACACTATCGTCATCGTTCATGTCCAGGATGACAAAGTCCACCGGGAAGATGAATTTGTCGACACGAACAAGCATGTTCTCGACCACCCCTCGGGGGTATTTTACAGAACGATCAGCAAGCTGGATACTCATACGGGTAGGCCTCGTTTCGCCTAAACCCAACTTGCGATACACGGAATACGGCATGAGATTAATACTGGTACCAAGATCTGCCAGTGCATGAACAACCGTATTATCACTTAAGATGCAGGGAATCGTGAAACTCCCAAGATCGGACATCTTTTCCGGTAACTTTCTCTGCAAAACTGCGGAGCAACCAGCACTCAGCGGGATGGAAGAGACCTCAGCTAATTTCTCCTTATTGGAAAGAATATCCTTAAGGAACTTTGCATATTTTGGCATTTGAGTTAGTGCCTCAAGGAATGGAATGTAGGTGAAGTTGCTTCAGGAGATCAAGAAATTTAGTGTTCTGCTCCTCATCTCTCTCCCTACGGACTCTCCCAGGAAATGGGAGTCTAGGTTTGTAGACTCTCGGTGGTGTGCTGGGTAATGGCTGGTCCTCGGCCTGTGCTGTACTTCCTGGGCTTCGCCTCTGATGCACTTTGGCCGGTGGAGACTCCATCTGAATCTCCTCGTCTACCTGCTCCTCTACATCTACCGCATGCCCCTGATTCACTGGCTTACTACGTGCCCCTGCACCGCTCCTCGTCGTCACCCGCCTTCGCGAAGGCATTCGGATTATGCTCAGTGTTACTCGGAAGTGTACCTGGCGGCCTCTCATTCAGACGATTCGCTATCTCTCCCATCTGCCTCTCAAGATTTTGAATTGACGCCCCCTGATTTCTCATGAATGACTCGTGTTCCCGAAATTTCTCTTGAGTCTCTTTGTGACGGGAATCCTCTCGAGTCATAAGCTGCGACAGCATCTGAGTCTGCTGTGCCATCATCTCCTCCAGCGTGGGCTTCTTCTCCCCACCACTCGCTCCTTCACCGGAATCCTGGAATAGACTCTGACGCGGCTGGAAGCCGGAATGATATCCGTTCCTCCAGTTAGGATTTTGGTTACCTCTCCAACCCGAATTATAAGAATTAAAGGAATTAGGGTTTCGGTTCGGATTGTTAACATAGTCGACTGCCTCCTCCTGGAAACCTACAGGGCACTGAACGGTATCATGCCCTCCTCTACAGATCTCGCACAACTTACTCTTCACCTGCAGGTCCTTCACAATCTTCGCTAACGCCTCAACCTGTGCCGCGAGGGCGGTGTTTGTGTCGACTGAATGTATGCAGCGAGATAACGCGTCGACGGTTTTGGTGCTCTTAGAAGGTGGTCGCTGGTATCCACTCATGGCTAAACCGTTAAATAAGGCAATGCACTCATCGGTATCCTTTGTCGTCAATAAGTTGCCTCCTACAGCCAAGCATATTCTGAGTCGCGTAAGTCACTCCGTTATAGAACTTTTCAACAACTGCCCAGTCCTGCAAGCCGTGGTTCGGACATAAAGCAAGTAGGCTTTTGAATCTCTCCCACGCCTCGTAGAAACTCTCAGTGTCCTCCATCTGGAAAGAATGAATCTGGTTACGCAAACGAGCGGCCTTAGCCGGAGGATCGTATTTTTCCAGGAACTGGGTCTGCATGGCGGCCCAAGTAGAAATAGATCCCTGTGGGAGGGACTCAAGCCACAGACTCGCCTGATCAACGAGTGAGAACGGAAAGATGCGGAGGTTGATGGCGTCTTCGGATACGTTGGCAAGGTGAAACGTGTCGCAAATACGTGCGATGCGAGTGAGATGTGAATGCGGGTTTTCGTGGAGCAACCCGTGAAATTGAGCAGAATGGGAAATGGTGTTCAGAACGTTCGATGGAATCTGCCAGGTTGTTTGAACTCCTATAGCTGGTGGAGCAATGCTGGATCTCGCGCCAGCATCGACCGGACGGGCCCGGTCTGCTACTGTCCTCCTTGGTGGTGCGTCGGCCATAATCCTATCCCTAACGATGGGTTCAGATAAAGTAGGAAAAGAGAATGTATTACCAACGGATGTAGATGAACTAGAAGACGGTTTTGTACGACGTCTCTCAAGAAGCTCTCTCTCTGGTTCGGGAAATCCTTCAACTTCTGGTAGTCCTAGAGATCGAGTACGTCGCATACAACTCTTTAAAACAAATAAAAGAAAAATTATAATTATCTAAACTATTTTAAACTAATAAACAAAACAAATAAGAAAGACAAATAGTAAACAAGGAAAATCTTGACTCGAGTCGTTCCTAAAACGCTTCTAACTGTGTCCCCGGCAACGGCGCCAAAAATTTGATGTGTGAAAATGTATAATATAAATAAAGAACGAATCACAATTAAGCTTTAAATTTATAAAAACGAAAATCCTATAGAAACCACACAAAACCGGCAAGTGTACCGATCATAAATAGTATAGCATCAAGGAAGTCCGGATGTCGAACTCAAAGACACGTGAAAACGTTTATGATTAAGAAAACTCTAACCACGACTTACCAAAATAATATTTAAATGATTTTTAATATTTAAGTTTATTAAACTACTTAACATAATTAAAAGAAAACTGTTAACAAAACTCTTTAAGATAACTTTGATTTAAATTCAATATGTAAAAACGTCTACCTAGGAATGAATCATGTTGAAAGAAATAACAAGACAACGGATTGAAAATATTCAAGACACCGGTTATAAAAGATGACACAACCAAAAATTGTTTAAGAAAGTCAAATTACCTCTCAGTCTCTCTAACAAACTTTAACTTATTTTAGTTGATTTTTAAAGAACAAACCGGAAAAACAATTATTAACGTGTTCAAATATCGACTCTCCTCTCGGTCTCCTCGACACACTATCCTAATGGAGACGAATACTACGCAACCAAGGATAGAGGAACAATTTAACTTAACCCAAATTAAACCTATTAATTGCACATAAACACTCAAACTTGACAAGACAAAAACCCGCTCTCGCTCGGTCTTAATTCTAACAAGTAAAAGCAACGAGACAATATTACTTCTTATCACCTCTCGGTCTCAAAGAAGGTGTATTTTAACTGATTTTAGATGATATATTACCCACTTATCCCTACGGTTGCGCATCCCGCAAGTAAACCCAAAACACCAAGTAAAGAGCTTAACAAGCAATCAATTAATCAAAACCGATTCAATTAACTAATGCAAGAGGATTATAAGTAATAACAAATAAAACACAGCCATCACACACAATCTAATTCATGGTTTAGTTAAACTTTACATCAATAATATAAGTCTTGAACATTAACAATCCATTAAACAAGTTAAAACCACTCAACAATCATCTATCCTAGGTAGAACAAACAAGTTTAGCTACTCATCACTTTTGGACAGCCACAAACAATCAAAGTAAACATCATAAACATCAATATAAACATGATAAAACTCATTCAAGATCCAAACACAATCAATTATAAGTCAATCTATTAATCAATTGCAAAACAATGTAAAACAAAAGACCAAATCAATCAAAGTTAAGGTTCTTGACAATAATTAAAGTTTAAAGATGTATACTCAAGGTTTATGGCTGAGATTTGTGATTGTTAATGACCCTAGATGCTGCCTAAAGGTTCCTTCTTCTTCCTCAGCCGCCAACAAGATCAACAGCCGCCAGTTTCTCCTTTTTCTCTTCTTTCTTTCTTGCGGCTGCAGTTCGATCGGACTTAGGGTTTTTTTTAAGGTTTTTGATAATTTCGGGATTAGGGGCTAAAGAATGGCTGAATACAATATTAATTATCATAATATAATATAATATAATATAAGGCTTTTAACTTGTGGGCTTGGACCGGGCCTTGATTAAACTTTGAAACTTTGACAATTAAACCCTCCAAGTTCTCTTTTTCTTGCCTTTTTTTTCCACATCTTTCCATAACCTACACAAAACATTTCAACTTTGTAAAACTTTGCACTTAACCCCCTAAACTTACATAAATTTGATATTAAATCATTAAAACATTATAAAATTGTAAGGAAATATAAGTGTGTTATTCAACACATCAATTCTGTTCATAGGTTTGATACCATGATAGAATTAGGTTATTGGGGAAAATAATGATTGTCGTATTTCGTTGATTTGCATAACATATACACATTACGCAATCATTAGTTAGGAAAATTTTCATCATGTAATCATACAATATATTATATTTGTACAAAATATATTCTCTTATAGTATACGGTGGACACGTGTGACATTCGTCATTTTCGGTTTAACTCGTATTTGTATTTGTATTGGAAACCCGACCCATTTTTTTTTCGGATCTTTCGTTATTAATAAAACATATTGGGTTTTATGTTTCGTTTATGTTATACAATTGTCGGATCAAGAAAACACCCTTTTCGGTACCTTAAAACACCCTTTTATGGCTAAAAATGACTTAAAACGAACTTCAGGGACCAAATTTGACAAATAACAAAAGCTAAAGACCAAACCCCACCCCATAGGTGCCGCGCCGCGCGGTCCTAAGGGCTATGGTGGTTGCGCAACACCTCCAGGTGTCTGCAGATCCACCGGCTCGTTTTTGTTTGTTTTGCACCTTGTTTGACCATTTAAACCAATCAAAATGCATGAAATCTCTTATAGTGACATTATGGATAACCCTTACTCTTTTCCCTATAAAAACAAGGCCAATGTGTAAACTCGGATTTTCCGGATTTATACTTTTTATTAAATACCCGACTCGTTTCGATGTTCGGATTATTTTATCGCGTTTATCGAGAAGATTGATTATCATTACTATATTACTATTTAATTAATTAAATATTATATAATTATAACTTTCTTATTTTGGCAAAACCTACCCTATACTAAACTATAATCTCTTACGTATCCAACTTTAAACTTCAGGGTCCCGATTTTAAGCTAGTATTATAACCCTTTAATTAATGGATAACCTGTTTACCCAGGACCCGTATAGCAAACCCTAGACCCGTTTTCTTTGCTTGCACCTCAATTCTCGAGGGATATTTTGAAATTGAATCAAGAGTCATATTGTTCTACCAAATTCGGCCTAGCCGACACCCCTAATCAAGTTAATAATATCAACTTGTGATTCGTTTTTTCTTAATAACCAAACTGACACTTGTTTAATCTTGTTGGACACGAAAACGTTGTTAATAGTTCAATTAAATGCAAAGATGCAATCCTCTAACCCTCGTCGTTCGTAGCCCTGTATATAATTGTATTAATTTGGTCGTTTTAATACTCGTTCATCCACCATTATAGCCGGCTTTGTTCTGTCTGATTAATCCTTCTCTGATCTTCATACGAGGTAATAAATTATAAGGTTTTGATCGTGGTTCTGTGTTCATTAAAATCCCCATAATCAATTTGTTTAATCATAACGGGATTGATAGATTGTAATTGTTAGGGTTCATAGGGATTTTGGGTTGAACTGCCAGTTGTTTATAACTCATGGTTCTCATCTTTTAATCAATAGATCATATGGCTCAGCTGGTTATTACTTGGGTGTTATGGGGCGGAGGTCGCGGGTTCGACCCCCTGCACCTGTTTTTTTTGTGAAAATTATTATCTTAATAAAAGCCGACTTTGTAATACTCGTTTAATTCACGTTTTCGTTCACTTATATACATAAAGATATATATATATATATATATATATATATATATATATATATACACATAAAGAATATTATAACTTAAAAACTAATGTTTTAATGAATTTATAAATCAAGTAAACTAATTTTATAAAACTACAAATAATATTTATAAAGTTATGTTTTTATAAGTTAAATAATTGTTTTAAATAATAAATCTTGATATATAATGCTAAATTATTATAATATTGTTTAATTACTGTTAATAATAAATCTTTACTTAAGCGTATCCGTTACTCTCGTTTCCCTTAGGCTTTAACGTTCGCGTGTGACTTTTCCCGTCTTCTCGTTATCTTAATTATCTTTTGCTCGTCTTTGAGGTGAGTACCACATTCCCCTCTTTTTACTCGTTTTCTCACGTTTTGGGGACATATGCGTAAAACTTATATTTCTCATATATACTTATATACAAAAATGCAAGTATTTTCTTATGTGTTAACAACTTATACCTTACTTGTTTGTGTGCTTATATGCTTACGTGAACCGCATTCAGAGAGGTCCAACATAATCTCAGAATATTATGATCATACGTCAATCGTTATAGCTTTGTGTTTCTCGACATCTCAGTTATACTTTCTCTTTCGGTTAATTTGTTATTTTCATATGACTTGTTGCAATTACTTGTTTTTACTTATAGACTTTATGTACGTTTAAACTGGTGTGTTGCTCACTCAACCTTGTGTTGACAAAACTACTTTATTTTCAACGCATATGCAGGTAAACGTGTGATGTAAAGTAATTAGAAGACCACTTAAGGATGTATGCTAGAAATGCTAGAAGAGAATATTAATGAGACAACATTACTCATGAATTTTGATTGTTTGATACATTATTGTTTTGTTTGAATATTGTATGGATTTTGTTTTATATGTAATTTAATTAATAGATATTGAAACTTATAATATTGCTTGATAGTAACCTTTGAAAAGCTATGAGCAATCAGTTCACGCCCCGGCATTTCCGCAGTAGGTTGGGGTGTGACACAATACATCCATTTTAGTTTGCTCATTCACCTCAAATACTCTCCGTCTAAGTTCTAAGTATTAATCTTTCAAACTCTTGATAGTTTGACTTCTCAAGGTCAAACTAATGCTAATCTTTGATTCTAACTAATTCTTGGTTATTAAAGCTTGTTATTATAGTTTGTTTAAAATATATTCCTATTATTTCCTTGGCTTTCTCTTCTCTAGCTATGGTTGGTTTAGGTGTGTTGCTATTATAAGGCAAGGCTACATGGAGGACTATGATAGCCTTGTTAACACTTTAATTCATTTAAACTTATTAATGTTGTTAAGTTTCTAGTTATTTTTGTTTCCAAATCATTTTAATAGCTCAACGATATTTGGGTATGTGGAAACTATCCTCGGTTTCATTTCGAGTCAAGGACTGAACCAAAACCGAACTTTTGTTTAAATACTTTATTATTAACATGTCGTATGTAAGACTTGAGTATTATCATTTCTAAGTTTATTTTAATAAGTTCTATGGTATTGGTGTAACATCCCAAAATTTCGAATAATAACAATAATGAATATTGACTCGTTATGACGGAAAAGTTTACTTGAGTAAATAGATAAATAGTAAAATGGTAACAAGGGAAAGATAGGGAGGTTAATTAGAGCTAATTAATCATGAACTAAAAAGGAAAGATGGGCCTTAGGTCCATGGGCTTAAGAGAGTATAAATACCCCTTAAACCCTAAATCTTTCCAATTCCATCCATCTTATCAATCTTATTCTCCCTACACATCCATAACACACACAAACCCTTTCCATTTTCGGCCGCAAACAAGAACAAGGATCCCGAATCAAAATCAAGCCTTTTATTGATAGATCTTTGGTGTGCAAGCTATATACAAGCTAAATAGAAGATCAAATCTCATAACTAAGCTAGCCATAAACTAGAAACGTCAAAAAGGTATGTTCTTTACGATAAAGGTTACGTTTTTGTGAACGGTTTGCCATGAAACTTAACCCTAGAGTAGATTGGGATTGGATTTTTCATAAAAATGCAAACTTGAGGATTTAAAACGAACTTAATGTACACATGGATATATACGGCTCTTGGATAAACCCTGGATCTAGCTTAAATAACGATCTATGATTAAAGATCCAAGCTTTATGCTAGAAATGGACTAGATCTTGATAATGGAATGTTAACGGATGTAAAATGGTTAAGGAAACTAGAAATAAGAAGTTAAAAATGTGATTTTTAGAATAATTAACTGTTACATGAGCCTGGACTGGGTGTATGGTTAGGAAAATTTGAGCTAAAGAATCAGACGAGGGTTCTCGGTCAACACGAGAACCCTGTCAGCAGGAGATCTCGGTCAACGAGAGTTCTCGGCCATTTAATGTTTGGCCACTGAGTTCTCGGTGACAAGGGCTTCGGTCAACGCAAGCGTTCTCGGTCAAACATGGGTTCTCGGTGAGAACTCAGGTTCTCTGCCCAGAGTTCTCGGCCACCTAGGTTCCGTGTGGTTTGGGCCTAGACCTAGATGGGCCCAGAAGAACAGATGGACCGAATTCATTAAGCCCATAAGATGCCAACCCAACTTTGAAAACAATTTAAAATGTTAATGAAAAATGCCTTAAGACAGTTAATGAAAATAAATATCATACAGTTAGCCGTCCCTAGAACCCCGCTGCCAGGGGCTCTGCCCCTTGGACCCCGCTAGGGGCTGCCGCCCCTAGAACCCCGCTGCCAGGGGCGCTGCCCCCGGACCACCGTTCATTGTGGGTAATACAAAGATAGAAATACGATATGAGTAGTAATAGTTAATTGACACATGTAAATATTATACAGTTAGTCATGCACAGCTCAAGAAGAGAATAACTATTAACGCTGAATGTAACCGCATTCAGGTGAGTTTCTAGCCCCATTCTTTGTTATGTTTTCGGGGCTGTGTGCATACTCTATGTGATTAGTTAATACACTCACCTTAAGTGGTAAGTGTATGCCTTTATGAATATTGGGATAGTTATGTATGTATGCTTAATAGTACGTGAACGACCTTCGGGTATTGCACATATTGTTAAGGCAAGTATAGTGTAGTATGAATGATACATGTATGTGAATAAGGAAGTATGTACGACTATGATATGTATGGCGTTAGATGTATGGCTATGGTAATGAAAGGTAAGGAAAGGATAAAGGGTTGCATACCCTCATAATATATGCGAATGTTAAAAGGTTGCATACGCTAATAATATATGCGAATGTTAAAGGGTTGCATACCCTAATAATATATGCGGATGTTAAAGGGTTGCATACCCTAATAATATATGCGAATGTTAAAGGGTTGCATACCCTAATAATATATGCGAAGGTTATAGAGCGAAATGCTCTTTAAAACGTAAGGTATGAATAGTAAGAAAGAGAGTAAGTAAGTAAGTATATGAACGAAAGTATAAAAGTATGGAGTACGTATGAAAGTATGTAATTATGAATATGTTGTATGTGGTATGATTAATTAGAACTCACTCAGCGTAGCTGACTTTTAGTATGCACGCAGGTGAGTAGGATGAGGCAGCTCGCTTGAGGGGAACACGTGGCATTGAATAAGAGGCTGGCATAGGAAGATCAAGACATGTTATGTTTTAATTACTCAGTTTTTGAAAGACAAGTTATTTGTTTAAGACAAGTTATGGATTTATGTAAACTCTTATGAAGTTTTTATATTCCGTGAAAGTTTTTATTAACTCTGATTACAAGTTGGTATTATCATTTCTAAGTTTATTTAAATAAGTTCTATGGTATTGGGTATGTGGTAACCATCTTCGGTCTTATTCCGAGTCAAGGACCTAATCAAGACCGAACTAAACCGAGTTCACTCACTTAAGACACACTAGTTGTGTTTTGGGCCACCGAATCTCATATTTTTTCTTAAAACTATATTATAAACTAATTTTAGTTGTTTTCTCAAAATACTTGGTATGTCGGATCCAACTTGATCTTATAACAAGTTTGGACCGACAAATCCAAACACTCGCTTAACGAACGTTGAGGTTCTTCTTAATAAAACTACACACTTGGTTAAGTTTTCTTTTGATTTCATTGAGTTATCTCATAACCTTTATCACTTTGGAACCATGGCTTCGGGCTTGAACAATTATCAAGACTCGAACCGACAAATCCGAACACTCGTAAATTCTTGTTTTGGTATCTATTTAACAAAGGGTCTTGCAATATCGCAATTATACCCAAATATTTACTTAAAAAAGGTTATGTAAAACTAATTAATAGAATACCGAGACCCGATTTCAAGTAAACTTACTTTTCCAAAACCATTACTTTAATTTCTTATTATGTATTTACACTTTAACCCTCAAACATTAATTATTTATTTTACTTGTCATGTTATTTCACTTTAAAGTTTTTAAGACCATCTACTAACTCAAGACCCTTTTAATCTAGGTCTTGCTCGTTGAACTTACCTTTCCATTTTATCGCAAACTAATCCTTCAAGTTACTTATTTCATGTGAGTACATTTCATCCTCCGTTTTCATTTTTATACTTTGGGGGTAACATGCATACCTATTCACAACAAGAATGTTTTAAGATAATAGATCCTCAAACCACAAACTCTAAGGTGTATGATACTTAGAATAATTACCCTATTGTGTGTTATCTGCTTCATATGCTTTACGTGCACAAGTGTTTATTTTTGTTGTTGTTAAGCCTTAATAAGTATGATCATAAGCACCCCTAACTACTTTAGCCGTGTGCTAGAAGAATAGGGCCTCATCATCCGAGTATGTTGGTTGTTACCAATTAGAAATGATCCTCATTTATTTATAATTTATATACCGCAATTGTTGCTTTTATTTATAGTTTCATATTCGAGTTGTGGGTTTTGCCTCATATTATATAACTCAAAACTATGAAATTGCTCACCAACATATGTGTTGACAAAATATATTTTATGCATTGTTACAGGTCTGATTATTGGTTGATTGGAGTTGGAAGACGCTATCTTATTTTGAGACCTTTAGGTTATTAGAAGAATGAACAATTTAATTCTTATATTTGTTGTTATTTTGTATGAACGAGTTGTGTCACTTTTGATTATTAAATGAAATGAATAAGTTGTTTAAATATTGTCACTTTAATAATGTCTTGTGTTCTTGAGCAATCCATAGCACCCCGGCATGTTCCGCCGCCTTTGGTCGGGGGGTGACAACACGCTTGTGCGGTCCAAATGCATAACACAATATTTAGACTTTGGGTCAAGTTATTCTATAAAGGGGAACAAAAATGAGAAGCATGAAAATGATTTGTAGAAACTCAAAAAACCCTCTAAAAAATAAAAAAGAAAGAAATAAAAAAGTATAACTCAAAATTTAATAAAAAACGAAAAAAGGTAAAAATAAAAAAATGTTTCCACCGTTTTTCTTGTCTCAATAAAAAGAATAAAAAATGGTGAGTGAAAAAAATCATTGTTTCTTTTTGTTTATCATTGTGTTTTGTGTTTATTTTCGTCATTGATTGTGTATTTTTCTTGACATTGTGCTTTTTTCCCTTTATATTGTGTTATAATACTCAACATTGTGCTATATTTTGTTCGGCATTTTGTTATATTTTGCTATCTATTTTGTCTTTTTTTAGTTATAATTGTGTATTTTGTTTATTTTCGTCATTGTGTCTTTGATCTCGACATTGTGTCTATTCTTCATTTTTTTTTGTTTTTTTTTTAAATTTGTACGGGAATGATGGTGGAAACATTTTAGTTTTATTATTTTTTTGTTTTTACTTATATTGTGAGTTTTTATTTTTTTATTATATATTTTGAATTTATTTTTAAGAGTTTTTTGTGTGATCACAAATCCTTCTCATATTTCTCATTTTTGTCTACATTGTATTTTAACTTTACCCTTGACTTTTGAGATTATTATTTATTGTTCTAATAATTATAGTTAGGGGAAAGTGAATATGAGGCTGTTAAGCACCTAAGCTTACATGTGAAACCATCAAAACTACGTAGTTTTGATTAAAAGTTTCCATAAAAACTGATTTTATTCCTTTTCAAGATTATGTATTAACTCCATTATTATCCGCCCGAGTAAACCTCCAATTCTTGATTCATCATTTTTGATGAAAATAAATAATAATAATAATAATAATAATAATAAAGCCCTATAATATATGAGGAGAAGAGAAAGATATTTAAAAATATATTAAAATGATGTGAGCGGCAACTGAAATTCCAAATCACAAATCTAATTTATGGTTTCTACTTTTTCATCCGAAAAGTAGCAGAAGACTAGACTATTAATTTTTCTTTTATTTTTAAAATATAAATGAAGGTTGCAAAAGTACATTTTTCTTATTTTCATCTCGCCAAACTAAGAATTAGAAGTTTTCAATTTAAATGAGGTTGAATTAAGAATTAGAGACTCTGAATTAGATAGTTTAATGGAGAAAAACTTAACTAAGAAAGAAATAAAATTAGTTTTTTGGAAACTTTTAATCAAAACTACATAGTTTTGATGGTTTCACATGTAAGTTTAAGTGTTTAACAGCCCCATATTCACTTTCCCCTTATAGTTATCTTACAATACTATTAAAGCAACACAATGGTCCACATGTCCTTCAACTTGGGTGTCCACCTAGATGCCAAGTCACAAATTTCTTTTCCTATTAATGCCAAATCATCTCATTCTCATTATATAAACCTTTAGATTGTAAACCCTAATAATCATTTTAATTTAACCTCTCTCTCTCTCTCTTTCTTGAAGATTACCTCATCTACCACATCTGCCAATCGCATATTTATTTTTTTCTAGTAAGTTATTTTTTAAACTCTAATGGTCGTTTCTCATATTATTCATTATTTTCATTGGAATTTCGTTATCTTTCCGGATTTTTGTTTGTATTGATTTTAATTATTATATTGTTTTCATATAATCTCTTTAGGTTCTATACCAAAATCCAATATGTTATCAGATACATGTAACATCCTACTTCTGATTATAATAAATAAATGAAATTTCGTTTATTCAATAAAGGGTCGTGTGTCGGTTTAGATAAATAACCTATAAGATGATGGGCTTGGACTTTACAAGATGGAATATAAGATGGAATGGGCCTTAGGTCCATGGGCTTAAGGGAGTATAAAAACCCCTTAAACCCTAAACCTTTCCATTTTTATCCATCTCTACACCATAGCCTACACCATCAAAAACACACACTAACACTATCCTATAACTCGAACCAAGATCCGAAGTTGAAAACCCAAGATTGTTGGTGCTAGAACGTTGTGACGAACCGAACCTACATTAAAGACCAGCTCGTTTAAGGTACGTTATAATTAGAAATCTTTCATTACGGACAGATTTGTTTTGGGGCAATCCTAGATCTGCATAAAAGTGATGAAAACGAATCAAACGAACCAATATACAATGAAATTCGTTAGCACTAGAGTGTTTAATTTATCGGGGGTTGAACCACACCTATATATGCCTAGATCGCACCCCATAAACACGAATGTTTGGATGAATGAAGGGTTAGGGTTTGTTGGCGCTGGAATTCCAAATCCAACGGTACCTAAATCGTGTTATTTGGTTAAGAAACGAAGGATTATTGCAGACCTATACCTGTTGACCGTATACTGTTCTTGATAATTTTGACCTTGACCCCGAGTCAAAGTCTGGATAATATGAGTGTAGTTCATTAGGATGAGGTAGCGAATTAATTAACCCAATTCGTTATCGCAAGATAACGAATCAGTTCGCCAATTTGTTATGTCCAAATAACGAACTAGACATCGAACCAAATCACGAATCAGTTCACGAACCAGATAACGAATCAGGTGATTCGTTACTCGCCAATTCGTTAAGAATAAAGTAACGAATCAGTTAACGAACTAGATTATGAAAGTAACGAACTAGTTAACGAATTATGCTTAATTCGTTACAGAGAATGAGTTAGCGAATTAGAAAATAAATTAAAATCCTAATGGAAAATGTGTTAAGACAGTTAATTAAAAAAAATTCCAAGCTTGCCTGGTAACTTAACCCCAGACACGGGCTCTGCCCCTTGGACCCCGCTAGGGGCTATCGCCCATAGAACCCCGCTGACAGGGGCGCTGCCCCCGGACCCCCGTTCGTTGTGGGTTATACAAAGATAGAAATACGATATGAGTAGTAATAGTTAATTGATACATGTAAATATTATACAGTTAGCCGTGCACAGCTCAAGAAGGGAATAACTATTAACGGTGAACGTAACCGCATTCAGGTGATTTCTAGCCCCATTTCCTTGTTATGTTTTCGGGGCTGTGTGCATAATCGATATGAATGTTAATACGATTATCTTAAATGGTAAGTGTATGTCTTAATGGCGAATGTGATAGTTATGAGTGTATGCTTGACAGTACGTGAACGACCTTCGGGTATTGCACGTATTGTTAAGGCAAGTATAGTGTAGTATGTATGATATGTATATGTGAATAAGGAACTGTATGGATGTGATAATGGAGATGATAATGAAAGGTAAGGTAAGGTTAAAGGGTTGCATACCCTAATAATATATGCGAAGGTTAAAGGGTTGCATACCCTAATAATATACGCGAAGGTTAAAGGGTTTCACACCTAAATAATATATGCGAAGGTTAAAGGGTTGCACACCCAAATAATATATGCGAAGGTTAAAGGGTTGCACACCCTAATAATATATGCGAAGGTTAAAGGGTTGCACACCCTAATAGTATATGCGAAGGTTAAAGGGGTTGCACACCCTAATAATATATGCGAAGGTTATAGGGCCTAATTCTCTTTAAAACGTAAGGTATTGTTATGCAAGTATGAAAGTATGAAGTATGTACGAAAGTATGTAGTTATGAATGTGTTGTATGTGGTATGATTAACTAGAACTCACTCAGCGTAGCTGACTTTTAGTATGCACGCATGTGAGTAGAATGAGACAGCTTGCTTGAGCGGGGGCACATGGCAGAAGAATAAGAGTCTGGCATCTGAAGACCTAAGACGTTTTTAATTAATGTTTTTGATTTGAAAGACAATATGTTCGTTAAAGACAAATTTATGGATCTGATTGTAATGTTTATGAAAGTTTTTAATATTCCGTGAATGTTTTGATTAACTATGATATTTAGAACTATGTTTATGATTAAATCCAACACCAAATGTAGGGCACTGGTAACGGGGCCTTACAATACAGTGAGTGGTTTATTTAGCTTGTGATTTCAATTGTTATCGAATTTATTATGTTAATTATTCCGGTTATATCCGTGGGAAGTTCAATTATTATGGTTATTGTTAATTATTCCGGTTATTGGTAATTATTCCGGTTATACATTATGACATCAATGGTAGATTTGTTCACATGACTCAAATCTACCATAACTGGTAATTCCATTATTGTGTGATATCAATTGTTATTGGTTTTATTGGTAATTATATCAGTTACTAACCAAAATATAATTTCTGATTTTACCAATCATTTGTTCTGGTTACTAATCAATTGTTATCTATTGATATCAATTTTGGGTATAACCCCCAATTTTGTTGAATAACTACTGCCATTAATGGATTATCTTCTACAACAATGGCTTTGATGGGGGTGTTGATGTTATTTTACAATTATTATTGTATTTATGTATTCTACACAATTCATGTAATTTAATTGATTTAGACATCATCAATCTTCTGTTGTTGTTTGCTAAATTCAGTTAATATATTTTTCCAGAATTTTGATTTTTTGTCAAATCCGATTTAATATATTTTCATGATTTTAATTATTGGTCAAATTCTATTTAATATATTTCCATGATTTTGATAACATAAATACAATAATAAAGTTTCCATGATTTTCACTGATTTCCACATTTCCATGATTTTCATCATTGGTCAAATTCTACTTAAAAGTTTCTTCAAAAAGTTTCTTTTATTAAGTGAAGTTCCTCCTGTGTTTTAAAATTTTGTATGATCTGTATATTATTTCCTATTAATAATAAATGTATTTTATCAATTTAATCATCTATTATGTATTAGTTTTTATTTGATTAGTTTCTTCATATGGTAACCATTATTAAATTAAAAATGTAATGACCAACATTTTAGTTCACGTAAATCATTGCAAATGAAATTACCTTTAATTCAATTTATGACAGTTGACTTTTGTTTAAAGATATTTAAGGTAATTAATTAATTTACAATTTAATTTTTGTTTACTTAATTGTGAAAGTTAAATTAAATTACTTAATTATAGAAGTCAAATTAAATTATTAACCCTTTCCAAAACACCCGGGAAATTACGAAAGTCAAATTAAATTATTTAAACTCAAATTTATTTTAATTCACACTAATAATATTGTTACAAAGATTTATGTATTTTAAGAATGATTTTAAATATTGTGATAACTAACTATCATTTGACCAAAATGATATAATTATAATTAATGAGATTATATTTTGCCAACTTCAAAATCATTTATACTTTTTATTTATGTAAATTCATTTGAATTTAATTTTTTGCAATATATGTTGAGCACTAATTAATTTATTAGTTATGACGTTTCTTTAATATCAATTTTGAAGAACATTTATCACACAATTAGATGTTTTACTTTTTCAATAATTCTTAAAACGGATTTTTCAAACGTTTACGTATTACATACAATAATTTTTCACTTTTATTATATTTTTTCATTTATAGAGAAAGTTTATATCTTAAATTCCTATGGGTCAGCTGTCAGTCGTGTGTTTATCAATGACTATTTGTTTGAAATTGAAGATTACAAAAACGAGTATCATAAAAAACTACGATACTCATTTATTATATATATATATATATATTATTTATATTTGTTGTCAAATTAGTTATGCAAATAAAATATATGTCATGTTCAACTTGTTTGAATTGTAAACGACAATGACGTTCACGTTCGGAGGTCAATCATTTCCAAAATGTGTATAAGACAATACATTTTTACGTTGATTTCATTAGAGTATTATGTTTTAATTAACATGCATTATTTGTAATCATAGTATAATTTATAAACATGTTTTAAATTTTCATTAATCTTTTATTATCTTTGTATGTTTCTGTATTTAAATTAAAATAAAAATTTAATATCTCAAAATTTATGTAAAAGTATACTTTTTATATAAATATGACATTTGTATTTTGCTAAATCTAACTATACTATTAAAACAATAGACTTTAACTCAACATGACATCTTCCTATTGGTGTTTTCTTAAATTTTTCATGTATATATAACACTTCTCAAATTTTCTTGTGAATTGAATAAATCTAAAATAAAATTAAATAATAAAAAATCAATTCTATTAAATGATTATTAACTATTTATTCCTATTATTTTCTTGTCAAAATAATTGCATAGAGTATGTTATAAGATCTATTTTATTATAAAACAAAAATATTGTATTCCAAATGTTCTTGGACTGTAACATCCCGTTTTCTAGTTTCGGTTAATAAATGAAAATACGAGTTATTATAAGTCGGGCTAGTGTTGAGTTAAATGGATATGGGTTATGGACTTGGGTGGGTTATGAAAGAAAGAGGAAAGGACCATGGGCTTAAGCCCATGAGCCATAATTATATAAGTCATAAATACTCATTAATCATTCATTTCACACATATTCCATACACCTCCCAAAACACACACTTAAGCTCTCTCTCTAGCCGAAATCACCAAGGAAAACCGATCCCGATCCAAGGTAATGAGAGTATGATATTGTATGAGCTTAAACCTGTTAGATGTAGTCACAAAACGACAAGCCGACGCCGTTAAAACGTTAACGTCACGAGATCCGGGTGGAATCGGGTATAAACCGAACGTAAGATGAGCTTAGGGATCACCCTAGCTCAGATCTGGATCGTACGAGACGAAAAACGGTGAAAAACGAGTTAAAACTCTTTTTTCCGGCGAATCCGCGGTTTTCCGGCGACTGCGCCGGAAAAGTGTATACGAGGTTAAGAGATGTGAGAGAATGTTCTGACATTCTCTTACCTAACCCTAATTCGTTAACAGGAAGTTAACGAATTAGGGTAATTCGTTAACGTGGAGTTAACGAATTGAAAGCAATTCGTCAAGCAATTCGTTAAAGGAAAACCTAACGAACTAGACTTAGTTCGTGTTCAAATTCATTAAAGATAAGTTAACGAACTAGCTCCCAATTCGCGTCAATCACTCGTTAAGAGAAATAACGATTTAGAAGGTCTAATTCGCTACTTTTACTGGTTCTCTATATGGAATGATTCGTTAGAGGGTCCAGTTCGTTACCATAACAAGTTCGTTACCATAACCAGTTCGTTATGACCAGCTCGACCCCAGCCAGGGGCTCTACCTTTGGACCCTGCTAGGGGCTGCCGCCCCTAGACCCCGCTGCTAGGGGCGCTGCCCCCGGACCCCCGTTCGTTGAGGGTTATGATTGGACTAGAAATACGATATGGATAGTGGTAGTAATTAATATGCATAATTGTTATACAGTTAGTCGTGCACAGCTAAAGAGGGGAATAACCGTAAACGGTGAACGCAACCGCATTGAGGTGAGTTTCTAGCCCCACTTCCTTGTTATGTTTTCGGGACTATGTCCATCCACGATGTGATAGTTAATACACTTACCTTAGGTGGTAAGTGTGTGCCTTGTATGATTTATGTATAATGAATGCTTGACGGTGCGTGAACGATCTTTGGATATTGCATGTGCCGTCAAGTGGTAGTTAAAGGTATGGGTGATGTGTATGATGTATGAATGATGTATGTATGAGTATATATGACGTATGAATAATTTATGTATGATATGTTGATGGTATGTGAACGCTCTTCGGAGATTGCACGTATTGTCAGGGAAAGTATGTAAGAACAGGTATGGTACAGTTGCATTAAATAAAGGGACCAGACCCTAATATTATATGTGAGGATAGGGACTAGGCCCTCATAATATCTGTGATGGTAGGGACCAAACCCTAATAATATCTGTGATGTTGGGGACCAGACCTTTTATAATATCTGTGATGTTGGGGACCAGACCCTTATAATATCTGTGAGGTTATAGGGCGGAATGCTCTTTAAATAGGATGGATAGTTATGTACGAAAAGTAAGTATGAATAATGTACACCCCTTCGGGCATATGTGCAAGTATGTGAACCGATTGTATGTTGTATGATTAACTAGAACTCACTCAGCGTAGCTGACTTTTAGTATGCACGCAGGTGAGTAGAATGAGGCAGCTCGCTTGACGAAGACACATGGTTGTAAGGCCCCGTTACCGGTGCCTCACATTTGGACGTTGGATTTACTCATAAACACATTTCATAATATCATAGTTAATAAAAACATTCGCGGAATATTAAAACATTCAAACCATAACATTACATGACCATTAATCCTTGTCTTAACGAGCATTCAAATTATTTAAACATAAAACATTGTCTTTTAAATATCATAATATAACACTTCATTGAGATGCCAGTATCTTCAAATCCATGCCATGTGCTTCCCCTCAAGCAAGTTGCCTCATTCTACTCACCTGCGTGCATACTAAAAGTCAGCTACGTTGAGTGAGTTTTAGTTAATCAGACGACATACAACACATTCACATACTGACATATGCACCCGAAGGTACATACTTCATATTTACTTACATGCTTACATACATTCGTGCTTTCATCCTTTCTTTCATACTTACGTAATACTTCCATTCGTACATATACATTTTAAAGAGAATTTCGCCCTATTAACTTCGCCGATATTATTAGGGTCGGTTCCCTACATTCGCCGATACTATATGGGTCGGTTCCCTACATTCGCCGATTCTATTAGGGTCGGTTCCCTTCATTCGCTGATACTATTAGGGCCGGTTCCCTACATTCGTACTACTATAACATACATGTCCCTTACATACTTTCCATGACAATACGTGCAATCTCATAAGAGCGTTCACGTACCATCAACATATCATACATACATTATTCATACATCATATATATTCATACATACATCATTCGTACATCATACATATCAATCATACCTTTAACTACCACTTGATGGCACATGCAATATCCGAAGATCATTCACACACCATCAAGCAATCATCATACATAAATCATACAAGGCATACACTTACCATCTAAGGTAAGTGTATTAACGATCACATCGAGTATGCACACAGCCCCGAAAACATAACAAGTAAGTGGGGCTAGAAACTCACCTCAATGTGGTTGCGTTCACCGTTTACGGTTATTCCCCTCTTTAGCTGGGCACGACTAAATGTATAACAATTAAGCATATTAATTACTATCACTATCCATATCGTATTTCTAGTCCTATTATAACCCTCAACGAACGGGGATCCGGGGGCAGCGCCCCTGGCGGGGTCCAAGGGGCAGAGCCCCTGGCTGGGGTCGAGCTGCCAGGTCAGCTTGGAAAAATTTTATTTCTATTAACTGTCTTATCACATTTTCCATTAGCATTTTGAATCATTAATTAATTTGCTACTTAAAATTTCAAGGGCTTCTTTGTAATTAAATCATTCTTTTTCTAAGTTCAGGGACCATTCTGTCCTTTTGTTAAACTTCTAGTTCGTTACATTGCTCTTAGCGAATTGAACCATTCAACGAACTGGACCTTATAACGAACTGGTCCTTTGACGAATCAGTTCTTGTAGCGAATCAGTACATGTAACGAATTGGACCTTCCAATTCGTTATCTCCTTTAACGAATGAATATAACGAATCAAGGGTGATTCGTTATCTTTTCCCTTAACGAATTGAACACGAACTGAAGCTAGTTCGTTAGGTTAACTTTAACGAACTGCTTGGCGAATCACCCCTAATTCGTTAACTCCCCGTTAACGAATTAGGGTTAGGTCAGAGAATGTTAGGAACATTCTCTAACATTCCCTTTTACCTCGTACCATTTCCGGCGCCGTCGCCGGAAAAACGCGGTTTCGCCAGAAAAACGAGTTTTGACTCGTTCTTCGCCGTTTTTCGCTTGTTCGATCCAGATCTTAGCTAGGGTGACCCCTAAGCTCATCTTAGGTTCAGTTTATACCCGATTCCAACCGGATCTCGTGACTTAAACGGTTTAACGGTGTCGGCTCGTCGTTTCGTGACTATATCTAACAGTTTTAATCTCACACAATATCATACTATCATTACCTTGGATCGGGATCGGTTTTCTTGGTGATATCGGCTAGAGAGAGAAAGCTTAAGTGTGTTTTGGGAGGTGTATGGAATATGTGTGAAATGAAATTAAATGGGTATTAATGACTTATATAATTATAGATCATGGGCTTAAGCCCATGGTCTTTTCCTCTTTCCTTCATAACCCAAGTCCATAACCCAATTCCATTTAACCCAACACTAGCCCGACTCATAATAACTCATACTTTCGTTTATTAACCGAAACCAGAAAACAGGATGTTACAATGGCATGGAATTGAAGATACTGGCATCTCAAGGACATGTTATGATGTTTTAAAGACTATGTTTGATTTTAAATAACTATGAATGTTTGTTAAGACAAGAAATGATGGATATGTAATATATTGGTTGAAGTTTTATATTCCGCGTAAAGTTTTAATTAACTCTGATATTTAGAACTATGTTTATGAGTAAATCCAACGTTAAAGTGAGGTACCGGTAACGAGGCCTTACATGGACCCATGCATATTTTAGTTATATTATGTTTTTAAATTCATATATAATGTTTCACTATGACTTTGTATACTCAAACATGTCGCATTTTAAAATTTTAAATTATTATGCATTTGTTTTAATTTTGCATCAACCCTTTATATGTCATTGATAGGTATAATCCATGTTTATCGGTCAAACCTTAAAAAAAAAGCTTCAATGACTTTATTAGTTTTGAATTCTGGAGTTATTATGTCGACATTCCGTATTTGTGATCAATTGTAGATCAATACGTTTGAAAATCTTTTATTTTTTTAATAACTTTCAGTTTCTTCTTTAAAATAACTAAGTTACAGCTTTTAATTTGAAATTAATTACATCATGTCTAAATTTGTTATTTTTCTAAAGATTAGTCAAACATTCCATTTCATCTCATTTATCAACAACAAATGAGATGTAAAATAAATTCAGAAATTTGTCTCTTATATATTGTATTTATGTTCAAATTATTTTTCCCTGCAATTTAATTTCATACTTACGTCGATTCTCTTTTGGACTATTGTTCATCTAACATCCTCTACATCAAACATTTGTAATTTTTTTTTTATTTCTTATCATTCATTTCATTATATTTTTATTATTACATTAACTAATTACTTCTTTGATTTGTGATTTTTCTTTGAGGATGTTATTTTTTATTTTTTATTTTTGTTGTAAATATATTATGTACCAACAAATTATTATTGGTACATGATATTTTCATTGCCATAAATTATGATTCTTATATAGAATCATTGATAAAATTCATGAAGAAAATATTTGACAAAACATGATCGTAAATTTCCTATATTTGAGCTCTTTTTAATAAAATGTTTATTGGGTCAAAAGAAGAAATTTCAATCCTAAGTTTCTTAGATTTGAATCCTTTTTAATAAAATGTTTATTGGATCAAAATAGGAAATTTCAACGTTTCATATTGTCCTTTAGTCAAACAATTGTTGCTTTAGGATGCTCTCATTCTGATGAGATGAGGTACCGAAGTAGTCTATTTTTTTTTTTGAATGATGATTATGTGAAACGTTGATCTCAACTTTCATTCTTGTGAGTTTAATGCTAATTGTTTTTTTTGTTTATGTAGTCATTGCTAAACTTTGTTACCTTCCTTTTTTTTTTAACTTTGAAACATGTTTCATATCATTAAATCTTGTATAAATTTTGATCATTTCCATTTTATTATGTTAAGCACTAAGAAGGTTGAATGTCAATATAATTAGATTGCTACAATCTATATATACACATCTTTGCTACAATCTTATTCCTCCACCGTCTACTATATTCCGGTAATGGCCGATTTTGTTATATGTTTTTCCGGTAAGGTTATGTTGTTTTCCGGTAAGGTTTTATATTTATTTTAATTCTTATATGATTTTTTTATAATCTCTTTAGGTTTGTAAATCAAAATCCAGAATTGAATTGATATGTTGAAGTTATTAAGGTTTTTCGGTAAGGTTTTATATTTATTTTAATTTTTATATTACTTTGTTATAATCTCTTTAGGTTGTATATCAAAATCCAAGATTAAATTGATATGTTGAAGTTATTACGGTTTTCCGGTAAGGTTTTATTTGATACTCTATCATATTATTCCTAATGTTATTCCGGTAATTATATTTCGTACTCTATTTGATACTCTTATCATATTATTCTGGTAAGGTTTTATATCAATTACAGTTATTTTTGTTTTTCGTTTTTGTTTGTATTTATATTAATTATTATATGATATTTTCTTATAATCTCTTTTGGTTATATATCAAAATCGAAGATTTAATGGAGATCTTCACTATTTCGTTTTTCCGGTAACGCGATTCAGTTTTTTCGGTTGTAAATTATAACATCAATTTTACATTTTTTTCACATGATTCAAATCTTCCATAATTTGTAATGTATTTATTATGTGATATTAATATTAATCCTTAATTTTATCATTTCAGGTTATTGTCCCCAACTTGATATAGCTAATTTAAAATGGTTTGATATTCAAAATTAATGTTTAAAATAAACACACCATTTTATTATATCAAAAATAATAAAACTTTTCATATTTTTTGGAAGTTGACTAATTAACCAATTTGATTTTAAAATTTTAATAATTATGTCGAAATTATATATTACAATACAACTGTATTAAATAAATTTTTTTTTGAAAATTTACTAATTTTTTCTATTCATAAAAGTGAACCATAGCTTTGGATTTAATAGATCTAACTACAAAGACATTGAATGTCTTTTATACAAAAGTTAAAATAAAAATTCTTTTATAATAATTTGTATATTTATTGATTATAGTTTTATATAATTATATGTTTTTGTTTATATACAAAGCATGTGTGTATGTTTTAACTTCATTCAAAATTTTATTAACATATACTATAATTATGATTTGTCAAGTTCTAACAATATAATCTAATTGTGTAGTATTCCAATATCAGCAAACATTATTTGACCAATTCTCATTGACATCTAAAATATTTTGATGATTTCCGGTCACATGAAAGTTTTTATTTTTTATATTTGACCAACTTATAATTATGTTTAAATGTCAAGATCCATGCCTAAAATAAACCACTCATATTTTCGATAACTATTTTATAATCATGGTTCATTGTCTCTTGAAACCAACAAAACTCAAATACGAGCCAGTCATTAGCAATATTTAACAAAAAAACTAGCTCAAAAGAAAGTGTATGGAATATGTATAATTTACCGAAACAAATATGACATTTTAAAGTTAAAAGTTAGACATTCTAATTAAAAAATTGATTTTTTTTCTTGATGGTAAGTTACTAACTATATTTTTTTTTCAGTTTTACATTTGTTAGAAGTAATTCGAATTTGCAGCATTCAAGTCCAAGAGATTCGCAATACAAAGTTTTTTCATTCATTTCAAAGTTTATACTGTTTGGATATATGAGACGAATGTTGTGGGTTATTAGTTTACTTGTAATCGTCTTTGTATTTACACATATAATCTTAGATATTCACTATAATTGATTATTTATGCTAAATAATCATCATCTTTAATTTTAATGATACATTCCAATCATTTATACATTTTTTTAAGAGTCAAATTTGACAACTCTTTTGTAGTTTTTAATAATCTCCAATCTCAACAAAGTTTCCATCTTTTATATTTGAACAACTTTTTACTACGCATAAATGTCAAGATTATTGTATACAATTGAAAAAAGAATTATATAATGAAATTAGTTTTAAATAAAGTGATGATGTTAAAGAGTTTGAAACATAATTTACTGCAGATTGCAGTCACTTTCATAAAATTTTAATTAGGGAATAACTTCTATGTAATAACATATAAAAACTTATGTTGTCCTTTCAAATGACATGTGTTTGTTCGAAAATTTCAATATTTTCACCCGTGTCGTACACGAGTTAATAACCTAGTTAATGATATATACATGTTAATATGATTAAAATTTTTATAAATATAACCTATTAGATGTGTTGCATCCGTGTGTAACATGGGCACTATAATCCTACTATATATTAAAACAAATGAGTTTGGTGCCACATGCCCCTTGCCTATTGGACGATTGCCTATCCTTCCAAAATTATCTTTCACTTATCTATTTTTCTTACCATTTAAATAAATCAAAAATAAATTCTATTCGTAATAATTAAAATACTTAATGTATTCATTTAAGTCAATAATAATACCGGTTTCCAAGTTTCAATTCTTTCAAGTTCATTACACCATTTCCTTCATACTCAACCTTACCTAATCAACGAAATCCTCCATACAATCGGCTATTATTTTATGTCAATCAGACAATGATTTGATTAGATCCGACATATTCAATTGACACCGTCGTTCGTCTAAATAAGGGCAATCGACGATAAACGGAATACTCAATTATTTGAAAACAATCATTGATCTGATTACATCCCGGAAACGATTTCAGTAGAAACATGTTGATTGTTAATCAGATCTTCACTTCGATGGTTGTATTACCGCCAATCGATGTTTTTTCTGGTTAGTATTTTATATTGTTAGGATAGTATGTTTAATTAAACTAGGTTAGTATTTTATATTCTTAGGATAGCATGTTTAATTCTTAATCTTAATTGTTAATGTTAATTGATATTTTTAATTGATAATTCTAATGTTTCCTATGGTTAATAGTTAATGTATAATTTATTCCAAATTTCAATTACATTATATGTTAAATGTTAAATTTTTAATGTGTCATTGATTCCAATTTTCGGTTATGGTATTTGTTAAATTTTTAATGTGTAATTGATTTCAAATTACATTTATAGTATTTTGATTTTTATTTATTGATTCATATCATTAATAATACCTAACAACTTTTCAAAATCGGAATTTGAATTCGTAGTCAAATTAACGTCTAATTTTGTAAACATGAATTATAATATAATTGAATTTATATTAGTTATTACTTATGAGTTATTATGATTTTGTTAAAAATAAATCCCTAATTACATTCTGCAAATTTACTATATTTATTAATCGGTTATTATACAAATCCCTAATATATTCTTTAATTTTACTATATTTATTAGTAGCAAAATAAGTTTATATCAATATCAATTACATTTTTTGAAATCCCTAATTGTATTCCCTAAAATAACTGTATTTAGACCTTTTTTTTTAACAATTCAAACTTTCTAACAAATACTGTTTATCAATATATACTATAACCAGAATAAAGAGATTCACACATTTCTCACTTACTTACTCTTCGATTCATATTTGTATCATTGTCAAGGTTTTTCATTTTCTTTCATACGGATAAATATTTTTTTTAACTCATCTAAAAGTTAATTACTGAATCTTGAATCTTTGCTTGATTTTTTTATTTGTTACACAGTAACATGGAAGCATCAAACATTACCATGTTCAACGGTTTGGATGTTTCGAATAACGATTGTGTACTGAAGTTTCGTATACTCAGACTATGGAGTTTAAAGGACAACAATAAACTAGGAGAGGACTGGTCCATAGAAATGATTTTACAAGATGAGATGGTATTTTTATATACAACTATAATTGTTTATATTTCTTTTTTTTTCTTCCTCGTTATATAAAATTAATTATTATAATGTTTGTCTTATTAATAATGTAACAGGGTCATAGAATGCAGGCATATGTAAGGAAAGCTTGCATACCGAAACATTGTTTGGCTAGCTGAGAATCGGTCATTGATTGTTAGAAAACCTTCACTTGGTGCAAATCTGTCAACATACCATTATGTAGACAGCCCACACAAGCTATGTTTCACATCAGAAACTCATCTTTTGATTTGCGATGAGTTTAAAGGTCACCTTTATGGATTGTCGTTTGCTACCTTTGATGATATCAAAGCCAAGAACTTACCTCAGAATGGAACAATATGTTTCCTCGATTCTTTATTACCAATATAGTTTTAAATTCTATACATTAAATGACGACAGTTAAATAGGATCGTTTAATATATGTTTCATTACTCATTATGAATTTTTTCCCATATGTACTCTGTCATGTCAGCAAGTTTTTTACCAACAAAAACTCATTATTTCGAGAGTCACAACACCAGAATCGAAGAACCATGGACTTTGCTGACTTAGGGTATTATTAATAATATATATTATCATGTATAATCAAGTAATTTAGTTTTGTTAACTTATGATTTTGTTTGTCAGTGGCAATAAGATTTATCTCACTTTATGGGATGACTATCTTAAACAACTTACCAAATATGTTTCTGACAACCCGAATGAGGAGTATCTCATTATCGTCCTCCAATTCGCACGAGTCAAGTACTATGGAGGTATCATTAACAATTATATATTTTATATTTTATCCTTCAAATTCTTTATAGTTAATAATTTTAAATTTACATACGTGTATATGATTTTGCCAGAAAATGTATATGTCCAAAACTCCTATGGTAACGCTGTTTCAAGGTTGCTGATCAATGATTACTTGTATGAAGTGATTGATTACAAGAAAAGGTAATTTCTTATAACTATTTAACTATAATCTAATTTTATTCCATGTATACATTATTATTTATTTTTAACAACTTATGAGTTACTTTTTGAAGTAATAGGTTGCTTGAAATATCCTCTCAAGTCGATGTCAAAGTACCTAAACCGGTTGGTTTATCTATGCTACTAACTGTTAAGGATGAGTTTTTGAAGAACTTTACGTTCTATTCAATCAGTGATCTTTGTACCATTTTGGAGGTATATAACCATTTGTATTTATAAAACGCATCTTCAATTTTATTTTTACTAAAAAGTCCATTATGTTTTTGTTTGTAGGCTAAAAACGTCATCATAATTGGTACCGTTAAGGCAATAGTAGGTAACCAGGAATGGTACTATAATGGATGCAAACGTTGTAGTCGTAAGGTTACTTCTGTTTTTGTTGATGGAGTGAAGGCTTATGAATGTAAGAGTTCAAGTTGTAATTCTCTAGGCGTAAACGCTAGACCAAGGTACTATTTTATAGGTTTAAAATATATAATACTAATATTTTTTCATTAAATAATATTAAAGTTAAAAGGTGTTTTAGAAGACTTTTTTAAATAATCCTCTTTATGTTTCACCGTATTCTAATTCGTGTCCAAGATACCACCGGTGTTGTTTCCCTTACGTTGTCTGATCGTGATACTAGACAGTTGTTCAATAAGGCTGCAGATCATTTTGTGACCAGTGATGTTGAGGTATGACTTTATTATATAATAAGTCAATTTATATTTTGTTATACCATCCATGTTTTGTCAAACTCCACATGTGTACCATCCTCCGACAAAATGTCGTTTATGTCTTTTGTTTCTGTCGCGTACACTGTTGAGCTCAATATATTAATTTTGTGTTTATTATACTGCTTTTTTGTTTCATTTTTAATAAACATCAACTTTTATCATATTTTAGATATTTAAATGTAAACGTAAAATACTTCTTTCCGATTTAACATGTTTCTCAATTCTTTGAGTATACGCAAACTTAGTTTTACATATAATATCTTACGTTTCTTTTGTTATTGTTTTTAAATTCCTTAAATGATATATCTTACATATATCTTACATTTCCTTAACTGTTTTGTTGAAGCTTGATCCGATGCAAACGTTTCCTGAAGACTCAATATTATATTAGAGAAAAAGTTTGCTTTTATTGTAGAGGTTAGCGACTACAACATCAGAAACTCATATGATGTATACGGTGTCAGCAAGTTAACAGATGACGAGGACGTTCTTAATGAGTTTGATAAGCAGCTTGCTCATGGTCAGGTATCATGACCTGTTTCAATTTTTAAAACTATTAAAATGTACATAACCCATTTGTGTATTTATTTCATTATTATTTCATTAATTTTAACTTCATGTGCAGCCTAATGACAATAAGTCTTTAACAATTGGATCAACCTCTGGCCTGAAATCAACCGAAAAGGTAAGACCTTAAAAATAATTATAGATTATTTATCAGTTTCTCAAAATATAATAATTATAGAAATCTAAATGTGTACACTAAAAACATTTTTGCTAAACTTATTCGTAGGAGTTGTTGACGCCTTCGTCCGACCAATTCACTCCTATTTCAAATTCTGAAGATGTTATTACTGATCGTCTTTCATCGCTTGACGGAAAGGATATTTCTTTACCTATCATTGATGTAAAACTCAAGCGGAAGTTGGATGACACTTATGATGGTCAGGATGACACTGGTATGTCTGCAACCAAGACGAAGGTTGACGAACAACCAACTGTTGATGCTAATGTTGGTGAGGGAGATACCGTTCGAATGCAAAACATATAAAATGGACGGATTTGGAAGTTCGTAATAAATGCAGCGTTTTGCATGCATATTTGCTTTTTTTATTTGTTTGACTATGGATGTGTTTGTTTTTATTGTTCTTTATTTGACATTGTGATTTTGGTTTTATTTATCTTGTTTGAATTTCATATGGATATCAATGAATTTGTGTTTTCCTTATGTTATGTGTTGTTTTAAATTTGTATTCTCTATTTTCCTTGGTTTAAATTTTAGATCAACTACTTTATTTATCCTCTCTATTATTTGCTTACAAATAACATCATTGTCTTATAATTATTGTCTACATATAATTTTGGTATTATGTTTACCTTACTTTAATATTGTCTTATAATTATTGTCTACATATAAACTTAATTAAATCATACATAACTAACTAGGGCAGTACTAATGTTAAATAAGACATAGTATTATGTAACATGAACGTATGTAATTTACTTATTCAATATTTTTGTCAACTATTAACATATATATACATATGTTAAGTAAACAAAAGGTGTGAATGATTTATTGCTTTATGTATAATTTTGTTATTAATGGAATTGCTATATGTTAGTTTAGACTTTTAAACATAAATAATCAATAATTTCATAAGGTGTTTAAGTTTTTGATTTCAAATTAAATAGTTAGTTATCGTTTATTTATTTATTTATTCAATATGTATATTTTAGAAAATTAATATTAAATTTATAGTTTCACATAAGTTTGTTGGATTAAATTATTAGATAATTTTAAGTTTTAACTATTTTTTTTACTTTCAGAGTTACATATAATATTTAACTAACAATCACTTAAAATAGAAATAAATTCATCAATAAATGTAGATTGTTTTCTTTTTTTTTTTTAAATGTTAACATCTAATTAGTTAAAATTGGACCAAATTCATCAATAAATGTATTTGTTTAAACACTAATCTTTTCATGTATTTACCTAAACTTAAATTCCTAAACTTATTTTATATGAAAGTTTAACTCTTGAAATGCAATTTTAAGTTTTTAAATATAATGTAGGTATTAAAAGTTAAAACGAATTATATACTTATTAGCATAAATCATCAACTATATTTAACTTTCTACCATTAATTACTATTGTACACTTTATGATGAAAGCCATTAATAATTATCTAACAAGCACACATAACAAAACCCAAAATTTTACAATTTTATCTAAACAATTTTGAAAATACATAGTTTTATGTTACAAAAAAACATAATGGAATTGAGAATAGCGTATATCACTGTATATTTGTTACGACATAACTAAAAACACAGTGAAAGTAAATAAAATAATATTTATTAAAATTCTTATACGCGACACGAACTTTTATGTACGGGATACCATTATTTATTTATTTATGTATTTTTATAACGTATTAACATTAATGTAAGTATAAGTTTAGTCATTCTTTGGTTTGATAAAAAATAAAGTTTATTCTTATACGCAACACTAAATTTTATGTACAGGATACCGATATTTCTCTCTTTATGTATTTTTAAAATGTATTAACATTAATATAAGTATACGTTTTGTTTTCCTTTAATATTAAACAAAATAAAGTTTAATGTTATCAATATTCAAACATCTATGCTTGACTAAAAGTATTTTGATTGTAAATATTAAACATTTAGACGAGATTGTCCAAGATATTAATGACAGATTTTTAACTTTCTTTTCGGGAGAAGAAGTTGAATATCTAAGTTCTGATGGTATAGACAACTCTAATAGTGTTGGGCCTGGTTTTGATCCAGCATTGCACTCACCGGATTTTCTAAATGGTTTGAAGCTTTATGGTATGCCTAATCATAAATTGGTTCTAAAAGTTAGTGTGCCAGTAATGTTGCTAAGGAATATTGATCAGAAAAACGGTTTATGCAACAGAACAAGATTACAAGTTACTCAATTGGGTAGGCGTTTTATCGAAGTAAAGGTTATTTCGGGTACAAACATTGGTCATCGTACTTAACTCGTAGTACACTAACTCCTTCAGATAAAAAATTGCCATTCAAGTTGAAAAGAAGACAGTTCCCTGTTACGGTTTGTTTTGCAATGACAATTAACAAAAGTCAAGGCCAATCCCTAACAAGAGTTGGAATATATCTTCGACATCCGGTGTTTACACATGGTCAGTTATATGTGGCTTTATCCCGAGTGAAGAGTAGTGCCGGAGTTAAAATGTTTATCTTAGATTAGGAGGGTAAAGTTACAAATAAAACTACAAATGTGGTTTATAAGGAACTGTTTAGTAATATATGAAGTTGTTATTTTTAATCTATCGAATGATTGTAAAATTCATTTTATTTTCCTTTGAAAGTTATGTTTAATAAAATTTTAATTTTGATACAAATGTTATTAACAATTGTATATTCTATTATCGTCGCCATATGTATGTATGAATTTAGTTTTTCACTTTCATATTATCGGTTGATGTTACAAAATTTATTACTTCCACACGTGGCGCCCACGGGTCAATAAGCTAGTAGTTATTAAGCTAAACAAATTAAGTTAGTTCTGAGTTTGTAGAGCAGAATCAGCAGATGGTGCTTTATTTGCTTTGCCCATCCAGCTAGCGACATAAAACTGTAATCCACGGTCGAAAGTTGAAGCCCAGACACTCTGACATGGCAAGTCTCAAACTCTTTATTCAATCTCTCCGTCACTGTAAAATTAATTACATTTCATATGCACACAAGGTGTTCGATCAAATGCCTCTATCAGTTCACTTGAATGTTTGTCAGATATTTTTGAATTCACTGCCTATACTGTCAACCCTAGAACATTAGTTAATATTCATATTTATACATGCTTAAGTAAGTTATGTTGATCATTTATATTCCATTTCATGTGGGATCATGCTCATATATCGTTCGGGCGTACCTATCGACTAGTTTAGGATTCAAAAAAAACCGCTGAATTAGGACATGAAAAATTCAAATAATTATTCTTACTTAGCAATTTATACCCTGCTATTATTTCATTTTATTCCGAGCATCATAGTTATATATGACCTTTTAATAGCATAATGATACTTATACTTGAACTTTTCTAGGTGCTTCTTGACAATATGCTCCGAATACTTACCAACCCTACAAAATCAAGGTTCAGAAATATTATCTATATGCGGACATACTGCTCGGTTGAAGCAAACAAAGTGGCACTCGAGGCATCAAATCAAATATGCAAAATTCTAATATCCTGCCCAAAACTCGGGGTTGCAACCACACTTGACCAAAGTGGATTAAGACCTTCACCTGAATCAGTAGAAGAAGTCCTCAGAAGGTCCCGGAACGCCGGTATGCTCGCTTACCAGTTCTTCGAATGGGCCGGAAAACAACATTACTATCAGCACAGCATTCGTGCGTACCACGCAGTAATCGAATCGTTAGCCAAAATAAGACAATATGAAATCATGTGGGATCTTGTAAACACGATGAGAGCCAAAAACTTGCTCAATATCGAGACGTTTTGTATAATTATGAGAAAATACGCACGGGCCCACAAAGTTGAAGAGGCAATCTACACCTTCAATGTCATGGAAAAATACAATGTCTCTCCAAATTTAGCAGCGTTTAACGGTTTATTAAGTGCTTTATGCAAATCCAAGAATGTAAGAAAAGCTCAGGAGATTTTCAATACGATGAAAGATAGATTTATTCCCGACCAGAAAACATATAGCATCTTAATCGAAGGGTGGGGTCGCGAACCCAATTTGCCAAAAGCAAGGGAAATTTATAGAGAAATGATTAATGACAGGTGTAAACCCGATATTGTGACATACGGGATCATGGTTGATGTTTTATGTAAAGCAGGTAGAGTAGATGAAGCTATTGATATTATTAAAGAAATGGAAGTGAACAACTGTCAACCGACATCTTTCATATACAGCATTTTGGTTCACACGTACGGAATCGAAAACCGGATTGAAGATGCGGTTGACACGTTTCTTGAAATGGAAAAGAATGGTGTGAGTGCTGACGTGGCAGTTTACAACGCGTTGATTAGCGCGTTTTGTAAAGTAAACAAGTTAAAAAACGCTTATCGAGTTTTAAACGAGATGGAGAGTAAAAGGGTGAAGCCGAATGCAAGAACTTGTAACATTCTTTTGAATTTTTTGATAGAACGTAAAGAAACTGATGAGGCGTTTAAGGTGTTTAGAAGGATGATCAAGATTTGTGACCCGGATGCCGATACATATACGATTATGATAAAGATGTTTAGCGAGAGTGGGGATATTGAGATGGCGTTTAAAGTTTGGAAATTTATGAAAAGGAAACAGTTTGTTCCGAGTTTGCATACGTTTTCGGTTCTTATTAACGGGTTGTGTGAAAATGAAGATGCTTCTCAAGCTTGTGTGTTAATGGAAGAAATGATTGAAAAAGGAATTAGACCACCGAGGTTAACTTTTGCGAGGCTGAGGAAGTTGCTTATTGACCAAAAACGCGATGACGTGCTTGAATTTTTGCAGCAGAAGCTGGATTTATTGGTGAAAGAGCCACTGTGTGATTGATCAAGAGACTCATAAGTTTAAGGTTAGTTTCCTTTCTGCTAAAATATTATCTTTCAGTTATTTATGTCTGTTTAATATTTATGTTTGTTATTCTGAACTTCTTGTGACCTGCATTAGTATCTACTTTATTAATCTGTGCTTAAGGAAAATAGTCTAAGAAGACATGTTTAATGGGTTGAACAGGTCGGAAGTTAGATTGATGTATGAATATTACAGCATTTGCAATAAAGTTTGACATACTAGTTATTTATAATTAGTTAAGTTTTTATGTGTGGAAAATATCTCGGGTCGATCCATACCCAACATATGTTATCCTGCCCGCCTATTTACCACCTCTACTTTTGTTTGGATTGCTATTCATATATCCACTAGTTGTTTCGACTAAATCGTGGTAACCTACTATTTTTCATTGGACATAGTTATTTGGCCAGCAGATTAATATCGCTGGCCCATGATTGTTTTCAAACTCTCTTAAGACCCAAGTTTGCCTTTCATAAATCTAATTCTATGTCTCAGATTTTAAAAAAAGATAATTAATTATAAACAAATATGTTTTGCGTAGTCTAACAAAAATGGATTTTGGGGACGTGCGTAAATTTATTCTATTAAAATAAGGTTGTTAAAAATACTAGTTCGATGAGAAAAGACTTTGTGTGAACATTAAAATAGTTTGAAGAAATTATTGTTTTTGAAAACAAATAAACTGTGAAACATGGTTAATTGAAGTTCTGCTTTAGCAATTAACGAGATTTTATGATAAATATCTAGTTAACAAGATTTAAGTATCCCAATCGGATTATAGATGCCTCGAACTCATTGTTGCTTGTTTCTCATATCACCTAGTTTGGTTACTGTAGCTGATTAGACGCTTAATAAGATTTAGCACACTCATGCTGGGCTTCTTGATCAATTGCCTTGTGCGCCTCATGAATCAGGCACGCCTTTTTAAACCAAGACTGAGCATATTGATTAGGGATTACTGGTTACTGATTATTGATAGGAGGCCTATGATACTATTACAATATTATTGAATATTGATAATTTAATGGTTACTCATATACCTATACAGATATTGTTGATACGGTCATATGGTTGTGTGTGTGACACACCCCATCCACATTAACCGAGTTAGCTCAATGGGTATTTCCTTATGATATGATATGTTATTTTGCTTGGACTATGAATTTGTACAAGTGCACAATTAAGAATTTTTTAGATTTGCTTTGTTCTGGTTCCTTGTTGGTCCTATTATCTTGTTATCGCAATCTTGTTAACCATGTGCACTGTTTCTTGTTATCCTGCCACGCTAGCTTTTCACTGAAAATACTTAGGTAAACAAGTACAACAAATGTTCATTATATTTTAAAACGTTTATAACAATATTACATTGTTTTTTCGATAATCTTCATGACTTTTCCACGAAGTAAACCATATATTTCCCTGGATATCAAAACGAGTCGTCCACTTGGAATTTGAAGAATTTTAATTTTAGGAGAGATTGTTACTATTATTTTTCAAGTTAAATTCAGTTATTTCAACTTGCTATTTTGGTTTTCTAGAAGCATTAATAAATGGCATTTCATGTGTACTAAACTTTGAGAAGTTTACCAAACCATATTAGTGTCAGAACACACATTTAGATTCTAAAACGGACGACTAATATAAAGGACAAGTGAATCTAACAACTTAAGTTTCTAGAAAGCTGTTAACTTATTATTATGTTATATTGTCAACCTTCCGTTTTTGTAGTTTAATCATCTCATTTTATTTGTTAGACTTGTATGCCTTTTATCTTTTGTTGTACTTGCTCAATTGTATTCCTACCTTGATGGCAGGTAATATAGCTTGATGGTTGTAAAAATCCTGACCAGACGCTGATTAATTACCGATTAATCGCCTATTAATTCCAGTTAATCACGATGAATTGCTAGTCCCCACCTCACCAGCCGACTAGCGACCATCGATCTCTACAACACTTCTAGCTTAGAGTTTGTTTTATTGTAACGTCCTATTTGTTTTTGAGGTTTTAATAAAGTTTGAGGTTTATTATTAACTATTTATTATTGTTTTTGATTATGTAAAATTGGCATGTAGACAGCGTGATTTAAATGTAAGTTTAAAGGTGTGTGAGCTAGTAGTTAAGAAAAAACTTCTACAAGACATCTTAATATAAGAAAATATAAGAAAGAAAGATGGTTGAAACTGACAGAAGACTAATGTCATGACATAGACTGCGGGAGCTCGTTTTATAGTGTTTCAGACTTTTGGTTTGTTACGGTTCAAAATACAAAACAACAGTAACTAAAACAATTGAAGACAAAATGAATGTGAACAAATACAAAACAACTAAAAGTGAAAGTAATTATCCATATTAAAGTCCCAAAAAATATCATGTTTACCATAATTTGTAAAAAAAATTGAAGAAATGTCCAAAACTAAATAAATAAAGATGTTAGGTAGGGATGAGCTCGGTACCGTAATGGTACTGATCCCGAATTTCCCAATCTCAATTTTTTGTGAAAACTTGCTACCAAAGTGAAAGAAGTGATTTCTCCCCTTGCTTCTAGTTTCCCGCCTGCAAAAAAAGTGAGCATGTAACGTTGAGGAATGAATTAATGACAAATGATGAAGCAAAGAAATCTAAAAATGATCAAACTGCCCTTTGACTCGGCAAAATCAGCTCTTGGAAACGATCTGAAATAGAGACTATATATAATACGGTCAAATTTGTAACTTACTAATTTATTTACTTTGGTGATGAACCAAAGTGTAGATTTCTAGTAGGCCATGTAGCCTTTATTTCAAGCATGAAATGCTCAACCTGTAAAAGCCTACTAATTTACTTTTCCTTTATTTTGGAACTAACCAAATTTAAAAGCATAACAGAAATGGTGTGGTGGCGTTGGTAGTTGTTAGTAAATGGAAAATGGTTGACAATTAGATGTGTTATGCGTGTGTTTATAAACTCGTAGAATGTTAAAAAAATGCATATAATATTCCACTTGATTATGTTAACAAATATATATTACCCGATTACATATTAATGATGCATGGTTGATATATATGAAAATGAAATATAACAACATGAATATTGAGACACCGGAAGTTGGAGTTGATATTGCTAATTCACAAAATATTCAAACTTAATATAGAAAGTATTATCAACCAACAAAACACCATTTAGTAATAAAGCTAACTGTTTGACCAACCAATGAGCCAAACTATAACATGATATATATAAACTTCATGGCAAAAATATTAGTGCATCAATATCACAATTTAGGTTAGTTTTATTTATTTGTTTTCTTAGCCCTATATACCGATGTTCATATTTACTTTTATTATTCATGTCCGTCCGCGTTTATGAATTGTTTGTTTTTACTATCGACAAACGAACATAAACAAACACCCCTTCGTTTAATTGTTCATGTTCAATCATTTGTTCGGTTAGAGTTAAACGAACAAACACGAACATGACACACTAGTTTTCGTTTACATGCCTAAAGTGAAGTTTAGGCTTCTGAATCTGATTTGTTTTCTTACCTCGCTGTTGATGGCTTCTGATTCATGGGTGAACTCATGATGCATAGCTTTGGTTGCCACCATCGATGACGTCATCTATGTTGTAAGCTTGATGTTGGAGATCACTGAGCCATCGTTCCACATATTGATTCGTAATCTTTTTCCTAAATGCATAAGAAAAAGAACCATTTTGTTTTAGATTGTCAATTTGGAACTAAAAAATTGATGTTGTAGCAACTGATGCAACACTTCGATTAGTGCCCGAAAACGAAAGAAGCCCGTAACAATTTTTGTTCCGAATGAACACGTGACCCGTTATATAAGTGAACCGAGTCTTCTTTTGAATTAACATGAATCAGGCCCGAACACAACAATTGACCGGATCACACACTTTTGACTATTAAAAAGTCAAAAAATCTTTGACCGAATTATTTTTTTGTAAAAATGTAAAATACCCTGTACGCAACAATCTGAAACACACCTTCCCTTTTTTTACTTCCATATATACCCTTGTAGCTTGTCTGTGTATTTTAATATCAAATTTTGAAAATAAATTGGAATAGCATAAGCATAATTGCTTAGAAAAATAAAAATAATATGTACACTTAGAATTAGAAAGTAGTAATTAATATGGTTTTCCTCGGGTTAAATGGGTCGTGTTAGTGTAAAGTTTGTGTTCGTGTCGACTCACCAACACAACCCATTTGGCAGCCATGAATTTTAGTCAAGTTATAATATGGATTAGTAGCGGGTTAGTGTGTGTGGGTGTAGTAATGGGACAAAGACCTAGCCTTGGGGCTAGGCGCGAGGGCTATATTAGACATGATTTAGACATTTTTGATCAACTTTAGGACTAAAGAATTGGTTGATAAGAACAAAATAGGTTATAAATCATGGAATTAGTGAGTCTTTATTAGAGGATTTCAATAGGGAAATCTTGAACATGTTCAAGCTTCCAATGGAGGAGAAACGGAAGCTTTGGCAGGAAGAAGACAACCACAAAGGTTTCGGTCAGCTGTTTGTCGTTTACGAGGAGCAGAAGCTTGACTGGTCAGACATGTTTTACATAACCACTCTTCCACATAATCTCAGACAGCTCCAACTCTTTCAGAAGCTTGACTGGTCAGACATGTTTTACATAACCACTCTTCCACATAATCTCAGACAGCTCCAACTCTTTCAGAAGTTGCCACTCATCCTCAGGTTCAACTTCTAGCTAAAACTTGACATCATGCATTTTGAAACTCATTATTTGATATTAAATAACCGAAATCATACTTCTGGTTGTGATATAAAACCAGTGTAAGAAAGACTTGAGCGTGTGCATGGATTAGTTTTGGGCTAATACTGAACCAAAAAAAGACGTTTTTTAGGTCTTTGAAAACCATTCAATTCCTGGTTTGTTCAGTTTACAAAGGGTTTGGTTCGGTTACGGTTTACCATTTGGGTTTAAAACTTTTGGGCTGAAAAAAACTTGGTCCATAATAATGAGTTTGGCCTTGAATCGAGCCTATATTTTTTTATTTTTAATTTTTTTTGCTAATTATTGATTAATTGATTATTACACATTTGGACTTGAAACTTTTTAGTTACTTGGTACCATTTCTTATAAACTCTTTGAAATCAGTTTTTCGGTTTAGTTCGCTTTTTGGTTGATGCTAAACCAAAACTGAACCGAAAAATCAGTTTCTAAACAACATAAAACCAAATCGCTGTTTTACTTGGGTCCAGTTATTTCGGCCCTTTTACATCGGTTATTTTGGTTACCATTCAACTATTTGACTCTCTGTGAATAAATTTAAATAAAGACAAAAACTGCATGGAGAAGTAAGAAACACACTGTAATGAAATGAAAAGGATAGCAATGTCAATATTGGATCAAATGGCCAAGGCTCTAGGGATGGACAAAGAGGAAATAAATGAGTTGTTTCAAGATGGTGTCCAATCAATTAGAATGAATTATTATCCACCATGTCCCCAGCCCGAAATGGCGTTGGGATTCTCGCCTCATTCCGATGCAGATGCGTTAACAATCCTCTACCAGTTAAACGAAACTGCAGGCCTACAAATACGCAAAGATGGAAAATGGCTAACGGTTAAACCTCGACCGGATGCGTTGGCGACACTGACAGTAATTAGCTTTGTTTACAAATTATTAGTTTCTAGTTAAACCCTACAAAATCAAGTTCTTTCCCCGTTTCAATATCTTCAAAACCCATACAAGATCTTAAAAAAAAAAACAAAATTACGACAACAGGCAATAACACAAATCACTCAGGTATCCAAATCTCTAAACTAAGGCAATGCTAGCAACAATGTGAACCATTTGTATATAAAGTCTAAAACCTAACTTCCCTAAATCTAAACAAACTCAACAAAATCATTTGGTTGAACAAGTGTACCTCTTTCGGCGACAGTGGTAGTGCTCGCCTGAGGCAGTGTGAAGCAAATCGGATGAACCATGCCAAAATCCAATGCTTAAGCAAATCGGCAGTGTGAAGCAAACCAAGAGTTAACACTACTACCGGAGACAAGGTCGATGGGACTGACGCCTTACCTCAGATTTCAATTGAGACCATTGAGTCTTTAAATAGCCAAATCGAGTAGCTATAGGTTGTAAAATGACACCAACCGAAGGGGATCATTAAAAATGAAAATTTGAAGGGTTGCAGACAGTCTAGGTATAATCAAATACTATCGCGTTATTTCCCAATTTCATGAACTCAGCAACAACAATACGCAATTAAGCCTAACATAATCAAGTAACTGAAATCAACAACAAACAGGAAATTAACCCAAATAATATGAATAGAAGGAACATAAGGAGGAGTAATCATACCAACGCCACCAAATTGAAAGGAATAGGCCGCGAATTAACGGCACGGAAGTTCACTGATTGATAAGGGAATAAGTTGGATGTTATGGGGACAATTGAAGAGCAATAAAAGGTGTAACTGAAGGATGAGTAACGGAGGGAGCCCATAAGTAATATTGATTGCAATTGATTGTTTACATGATTGTAATGTCGCCGGACGGAGGTTTGCCTGAGATGACTTGGAAATCAAATATGTTTTATATGTAATATAGATATAGATTATTACCCATCTTGTCAAACATTATTGCATTAAAGTCAATGGGTATATGTAAATTTCCGACCAAATTCAAGAAACGCAAAAAGTATTAATTAAATTATACACGTTGAAGAAAGATTGTGATTAGACTGATACAAGGGTTGGTTGAAGATTCGCGTGAGGTAAAAACACATGATCGGTTCAAAATTTCAAATATTGAGTAAAGCGTCAAAGCGGTTTTACAATATGACATGTGTAGAAGAAGTAACCGTATAAACCTTAAATTGGTAAAAAGGCCAAATTATTTCAGTCTAGACGGTTGATAAATAATGATATTTGATGCACTTGTTTTGATTGATATGGTAGTCGGTTAATTTTAACTAATAAATATGATATACTCAAATGATGAAAAACGTAAATGCTATATTATATAAAATTCTGATCATATTTAATAAATTATATAATCAATCATGTCTGAAATATTGAAGAGGTCTCAAATTCAAATCCCACGACTAGTTTATTAATTTATTTTTTTAATAAGTTATACGTTTGAAGTTATACTAAATCATTTCATATTATTTTTATATACCATTTAGACTTCTTACATCACCATTTTGGTGGGGGAGGTCAGGGAAAGGTTTTCCTCCACGAGAAGGTCCTAAGTTCGAGTTCTGAAAAATGGAATTTTACCATTATCGTTTACGGATTAGGAGTGTTGGTTGTTGAAAAAAAATAGACTTGTTTTTGCCTCTAACGGAACTCTGTGGTTCCATTATTGTTGTCACTAATCTATGCTTACATATTACACATCCAATTTGTCAAATGCAATCCAGATCAATCACAATCATTCCGCACCACGTTCTTCCTGATCTTACACGACAATGCAATGCTACTTTCACCTAGAGGTGCACAAATCAGGTTTTTCAAATACCCGGTTTTGGGTTTGAAACCGGGTTCGGGTATGATTGGATACTGGAAAATCGGGTATTCGTAATACCCGGGTTGGGTTCGGGTTCGTGTATTATCTCTAAAAACCATACCCTATGCCAATGTTGTAAAATTAGGCCGAGTACTCCTCAATTACTCGCTACAAGGTATGGCATCGATGGGAGTTTCTATAACTCCGCCTAGTTACTAACTACTAAGAATCGATCAAATGTGATCAACCTCAGCCAGAATCACATCTAGTCAGTCAACTTGAGCCGAAGTTAACTTAAAAAACAACACATATTATCATATTTATATATTATTAAAAAAAAATATCACTTTTTATAACTAATGATCAGAAAATTTTAGAATGATTTTATATTTAAAAATGAATTTATCTTATCTATATTTATATTTACTTATTTTGTTATAAATATTTGTAAACTTATGATATTTGACGTATATATTCAAAAGCTAATTTTATTTATGTTTACCATTTCCGAGTACTCCCCGAGTACTCCAAGTCTATGCAGTTAATTGCGGCGCTATAGTGGTGCTATAGCGGATAGCGGCCCGGTGGTATAATAGCGGTCAAAATAGCGGAACCGCTATTTGCGGCGCTATTTACCGCTATTTGACGATATTTAACAACCGATATATCGGTTTACTCATTGAGTTTATCAGCCCAATATTATTGACCCAAGTTTGTTAGATTTTTGGGCCCAAATCGTTTACCTTATTAACCCATAGCCCAATTCCATCTTATTTTAACCTAAATCAGTATATTATTGAACGTTAAATCATGTCTTAAATTAAAAATATTGTTACTTTGTGTTTTGAACTATTGACTTTTATGATTTTGGTATTATTGTATTAAGACTTAAGTATTATTATTAGATAACTTTTGGTGTTTTATATATATATATATATATATATATATATATATATATATATATATATATATATATATATATACCGCTATCCCACCGATATCTCAGATATCGGTCATTGACCGATATCCGCTATTTTTCGGCATTAACTGCATGGCTCCAAGTACACTCAACTCCCCAGTCGACCGCCTAGGGTCCGCCTAACGACTTTTGCAACCTTGCCCTATGCATCAAGTTCGGGTCAAGTATAGAACTGGGTATTCAAACCCGGTTTTTGAATACTCTATTTTCGGTTATTAGCAAAACCCTATTTTAGGGTTTTTTCGGACTTTTTTCTGGATATTTTTGGGTATATATTGGATTTTTTAAGAGGTTGCACTTTTTAGGGGGGATTTTTCGGGTATTTTTAAGGTGTTTTCGGGTACAAATCATGTATTTGAAATACTCGGTTTCGGGTATTGGATAAAATCAGTTCCGGGTATGGAACCGGTTCGGGTTTTCGGGTATTACCGGGTTCAAATCGGGTCCGAACACCGAAATGCATACCCTACCTTCCATACGGGTAGAGCCGGGTACGGGTTCGGGTATTGAAAACCCGGGGATAAAAAAAATCCGGTCCTGGTTTTTTTCAGGTTCGGTTCTAGGTTTTTTTGTGCACCTCTACTTTCACCTTCTTTAGTAGGGCCGTGGTAACCGAGTGCTCAACTCATAACTTGAATCGATGGTGACTCCTTGTAAATACATCATCCGCCCTTTGTTCATTTACAACCACTAGATCACTAAAGAGTTTTTCCTAGGAACATCAAATATTTTGTGTTTGTTGTCGTGACACGGTTATGGCTTCCAAATATAAATGCTAATATCGAATAATGAAATAGGTATATTATTGTTTTATCAAGCTATATTTATCGCGTGTCTCAAAGGGTAACCGGTAAATGTGTTCAATAAAAAGAAAAAAAAATTAATTGGGGCACGAATACTAAATACATATAACTTAACACATTGTTACGTTATATGAGGTAAACGCGTCATGTACTGGGTTTGTCGAGTTTCAGGTTAAAAGGGTCGGGCTGTAACACCCCAAAATATTATATTAATCGAGGCGAGTATGAAACATGAAAAGTTTGAAACACGTAACTAGGATAACATTCAACGTAGTTAGTACTTAAGTTAATAATGGTGAAATATTTATATATTTCAAAAAGTCTTAAACTAGATAACTTATTAATCATGAGGGGTTGAAGTTGTCAAGTTGGAAAGTATAAACATTAAAACAGAAAATAAATTAAAACACACACTTGGTGTGTGTGTGTGTATCGATCATCAGGGAGAAGAACAAGAGGGGAGAAACCCTTGTTCTTCAAATTCTTTAAATTGAAAGGCAAATTGGGTGATAAAACCGTGCATGTGAGCAAGGTTGTGCTCATCTCAACTTGGTGAACATAAGTTTGATCTTGTCAAGCTAGGTGGAGGCTTGGACGAAACAGGTCAAACAAACTAATGGAGTGCACAGGAGTTCTAGTTAGCAAAGCAAGGTAAGTGACTTTGTTCACTTCAAATTATAAGCTAAAGTTTCTTGTCAAATTGTAATATTGCTTAAATGACTAACAAAAGAATGAAATGTTGAGAAAACTCAAGAAGGGTAGTTTGGGGGTATTAAGGTACAACCCGAGATTGAGTTGTAATCTTTAATGTTAGAGACTTGGTTCAAATTGGCCCAAATGAGTCAAATGAGAATTAAAAACTAAAAATCCTAGTATATGAGATAAGGATTTTAATGGTTATCGGGTGTGGTTTATAGACCAAGTCATAAAGGGGTACTATGGGTAAATTGGTGTTAAATCACGATTTTGGTAATAACCCGTTATAAGATTAAGATATAAAAAAAAGAGTGACCCGGAATAGGTATATGCGTGAACGGGTCATAGATGTCAAATGGTGAAACTATCACCATTTGAAGTTGATATATAATGCTTGTCCTGTTGAGAATTGCCCTATAGGTAAGCATGATGGTAATAGAATGTGTTGTCGAGTTCTCTAAAAGGAGTTACAAGGTATTGGTAACGGGTCACAACTTTGACCCTGCTAGGTACATGAATTAAGTCACGATGTTATTAAATGTTAAAAAAATGACCAAAGCGCCCTTCGGGCAATGGTATGTGTGCATTTGATATTAACGGGTCGTCCGAGGCATAAAGAGTCAGACGACAAGGTTAGTGTAAACACTGACTTAAAAAAATGAATAACAGGGTCATGAAGATTAGATTTACGAACCATGAAGTTACCGACTACAATATGGTTGTAGTGGAGAAAGGGTAACGGGATAACAGAGAAACGAGAAATGAGTGTAAATGGGCTGTTGTTGCTAGTGTACAATTATTGATTTCGTGCTCGTTGGGTTTAATCTGTAATTTTAAAACAATTTAACTCGTACAATTAATCGGGATAAGTAAACTATTGTATAAACGACTCATGGGGCTGTAGAGGCTAGGGTTTTGTGCATAAACATGCAAATCCTAATTTTTGGTTGTAAATACTAAAATGACAAATATAGAATGACAAAAAGGAGGATATACTAAATGAGAACACTTAGACCCTCTTAATGTTTATAAAGAAAAATTGTATTAAGACAATGATAGTGAAAGTATTAATGAATGGGTTAAGTATACTTGTGTTTATTACAAGTAGATATAAAGTATGTATGACTAATTGTTATGGTGAATTTCCATGACAGGTTATAACTTAACTGAAGTAGATGGATTGATGGTCAAGCTGCCGAAGAACTGAACACAACCGAACCAGACAAGTTTCCGCTATAATAATTCATATTAGAATATCAATCAATCAATCAATCATACCCAGTAAAATCCCACCGACAGCAGAGCTATAGGTAGGGTCTGGGGAGGGTGGGATGTAGGCACACCGTACCTCTATCCAAAGGAATAAAGAGGTGGCTTCCAGAGAGACCCTCGGCTCTAAGAACATGTGTATGAAGCAAAAGAAGGAAATCAAAGTTTAACAGTTATATAAAAAACTACTACTAATTATAATAATATTAATAATAAGGTCACAGTTTAACCGCAATATAAAAGCTAATAATAATAATATAATATGTAAGGGAAATACCATTATGGTATGTGACCTAAATAAGTTAAGTCTAAGCCCTAAGGTATTCAATTCTTTCTAAAAATCCTTAACTTTAATTCTACTTCTCCACGAATTCCTATCCTCAACCATGTCCTCGGAGAGGTTTAGGTCTATCAAATCATGCCTAATCCTCTCATCCCAAGTCAATTTCGGTCGTCCTCTACCCCTCCTCCCCTCTATAGTAATGTTTTCTACGGATCTAACAGGATTCGTCGTCTGTCTTCTCTTTACATGTCCAAACCATCTCAATCTCCACTCTCTTATCTTGTCTGCTATGTTCGCCACCCCTAATCTCTCGCGAAGCACAACGTTTCTTATTCTGTCTAGCCTTGTGTGCCCACACATCCAACGTAGCATTCTCATTTCTGCTACCTCCATCTTCCGCACTTGTGCCTTCTTAATGGCCCAACAATCTGTTCCATATAGCATTGCAGGTCTAACTGCCACCCTATAGAATTTTCCCTTCAGATTAGTCGGGAAACTCTTGTCGCATAATATACCTGTGGCTGCTTTCCATCTACACCATCCTACCTGAACTCGGTGGGTCACATCACTGTCTAATTCCCCATCGCTCTGTACAAATGATCCTAAATACTTGAACTTCATTACCTGCGGGACCACCTGCCCTTCAATTGTGATGTGTGCGTCTTCACTGTCGTTTATCTCACCTAAATCACAGTGTAGGTACTCCGTCTTAGATCGGCTAATCTTTAAACCTTTTGTCTCTAAGGTTGTTCGCCACTCCTCAAGCCTCCTGTTTAGATCTTGTTTTTTCTCAGCAAGTAACACAATATCGTCTGCAAACATCATGCACCACGGGAGAGTCCCCTGAATCGACTTTGACAACTCATCCAAGACTACTGCAAAAAGAAACGGGCTCAACGCTGACCCCTGGTGAAGACCTACCTCTACAGGAAAGAAATCAGTATCCCCCACTGGCGCACGGACACTTGTTTCACTCCTGGTATACATATCCATAATTATCTCTATGTATTTCCTGGGCACTCTTCTACCCTCCAAGCACTCCCAGAGCACCTGTCGTGGCACACTGTCGTAGGCCTTTTCTAGGTCAATAAACACCATATGTAGATCACGCTTCTTCTCCCTATACTTTTCCATTAATCTTCTTATAAGGTGTATTGCCTCTGTGGTGGAACGCCCCGGCATGAAGCCAAATTGGTTGACCGTAACCTGAGTTTCTCGTCTAAGTCTAACCTCAATCACTCTTTCCCATAGCTTCATAGTATGACTTAGTAGTTTGATTCATCGGTAGTTACCACAACATTGGGCGTCTCCTTTGTTCTTATAGATAGGAACTACAACGCTGCTCCTCCACTGGTCTGGCATCTTACCTGATTTGAGAATACTATTGAACAGAGTAGTTAACCACATGACTCCTTCCTCCCCCATACACTTCCACACCTCGATGGGTATGTTGTCTGGGCCAACCGCCTTAGACCTTCCCATCCTCCTAAGTGCGTCCTTCACCTCTTCTCGTATGATCCGTCGGCAGTAGCAGTTATTCGATTGTTGTCGTTGAAAGTTTGTGATGTCATGTTCTTCTTGGTAAGCTCTCCCATTGTTAAAAAGATTGTGGAAGTAGGTTTGCCATCTTAGCTTGATGTCCTGCTCCTTGACCAGTACATGCCCATCTGTATCCTTTATGAACTTCACCGGTCCTAGATCTTGCCTTCTACGCTCCCTGGCTTTGGCAATCTTAAACATAGCATGTTCCCCCTCTTTTGTTTCTAGACTTTCATACATCCGTTTAAAGGCCGCCTTCTTTGCTTCCGCCACTGCCTTCTTTGCCTCTATCTTGGCCGTTTTGTAGTTGTCCCTCAATTCCACTCGCTCCTCCTCATTCGTGCACCTCATTAGCTCCCTAAAACATCCTTGTTTGTCCCTTATCTTGTCTTGCACTGCGTCATTCCACCACCAAGACTCCTTATGCCCACTTGACTTTCCTGTTGTGACCCCGAGAGTCTCCTTTGCTACTTGGATGACCCCGAGAGTCTCCTTCTAATAATTCATATTAGAAGACGGAGTCTAATATAATCTTCGTATCATATAAATATAAAATTTGTAAAATTTTTATTACTAGTTATGTATGTCGTGTCATGTTATCACGTCACCCATAAAAGTTTTAATTAGACCTGGTTTTTAAGTCCTAACGAACGTATGTTTACGCATAAAAAATGTTATAATCGGGTTAGGATCTTAAACGGTCTTATTGAGTTGGTAAGAGTTTCAAATTTCATGATCTAAAACTCATAATATATGTATCTTTCTTGTATATGAATTAAAAGTTTTTGAGAACTATTTCGTTTGGGAAAGCACAAGATTATTGCGATTTAAAAAGCAAATCGTTGTGATATGGATTAAAATGTTGACCATAATTTATTTTGTGATATGGATTGAAATGCTCTCCAGTATTTTGGCTATAGCCTTCGACAAAGGCGAGGGAGATGATGGATGCAGGCATTACACGTTATTTGGGTCAACTCAAAACTAATTTTTTAAATAAACTAGAAACTCGACCCTAATTATAATTCGGGTTTGTCAGGTTTACACAATTAACCCTATCAAGATATTTCGACCATATCTAATCGAGCCCTAATAAGCTTATTAGGTTTGGGTTTAGTTGGGTTAATCAGGTTTGAATATTTTGGACATCCCTAATCTCAATTGAAGAAATGTTTTATGGCAATCCCAACTTTCTACCTATTTTCCTTTGGCAATATCACACTAACTGAAAAGTAACCCCGTTAGCTTTAATTTTGACGACGTGAAAGATATGTATAAGATTGTTGAGTGAATTAAGATGAAAATTGAGACTGTCAGAAAACTTTTATTCATTTAGGACTAATCTTAACCAATAGGCCAAAGTTGACACTATTAATATCCACTGACCTTAATTATTATATTTTTTTAGCGTTATTATAGGGGTGAGCAAGAAACCGAAAAAGCCGATCCGAAACCGAAAAACCCAAAAAATCCAAAACGAAAAACCGAACCGAAACAAAACCGGCGGTTTGGTTTTATGTTTTTGAAAAAACCGCATTAGGTTCGGTTTTGGTTTTGCATGTAATAAAAACCTAAAAAACCGAACCGAATCGAATTCCTAAATTTTTGTTTTTTTTATATTTTATATTAAGTAATTTATAAGAATTTAATAAATATGTAACTCCAATAATTTTGATCAAATGTATAGTAGTATATTATTTTACAATTAACAAAATTATTTATACGTAATTACATTATTTTTTGTCAACTTTTATTTCTGGCATAAAATTTTCAAGCTCAAATGGAAAAAACCGAAAAAACCGAAACCAAAACGAAAACCGGAAAACTGAAACCGAAAAAATCAAAAGCTAGCGGTTTCAAAAACTCCAAAAATCGAAGTTTTGGTTTTCGGTTTGGTTTTAGCCAAAAACTGCACCGAACCGCGCCACGCACACCCCTACTCTTTACCAAACTTAGACCATGGGGTATGCATTTACGCTCCTTAACTCCACGTAGGCACCAAATCATCTACGTTACCCTATTTCACTCCACATCAATATAAGGAAATTGTTTAATCCTCATTTACCTTTCTTTATTTAATATAAAATTAACTCTTAAGTTAAGTGTGAAGAGAATTTTAAAATCCGTTAACATTTTAACTCATCTTGCATTAAACGCATAAAGATACTGATATACCACTCATTAACCTTGTCAACTTAGTTTTAACACCTTAAATGTTAAAGTATTCCCAAGCCTTACGTGGCTTGACTTCCACATCTATTGGATGCATTGATTAGAAGTTTACTTGCCATTCTCAAACTAAGTGGCTTGATGTCCACATCTATTAGATGCATTGTTGATTAGAAGTTCACTATCATTTTAAAGACTGTTTTTTATTTATTTTCTTTTAATTGAATAAGTGGGTGTATTGTGTACATAATAAAAAAGTATCAAAATGGAGTTGTTACACGCTATAAAGATCGCATTGTGCCAACAAAAGAATTCGACAACAGTTTAGCATTGACTTTAATGAAACTTTTAGTTCGATGGTCAAAACAACAACCATTCGTGTGGTTCTATCTTGGCTGTCACTCAACATTGGCTCTCCAATAACTTGATGTTCAAAATGCCTTATTTGAGATCTAAAAGAAACAGTTTACCTCCAACAGCTAAGGATGAAAATGAAACCCGAACCCGATGAGAAAACCCAAAACCCGAATTATTTGGGACGGGTAATACACGTCCCATTAGGGTATGAGACGGGTTTGGGATCACTTTTAAATTTTTTCACGGGTTTGGAACGGGTTTAGGATTTGTAATATACCCGGTTACCCGAAAACATAGTCTCGTTTACCGTATTATATACAGAGTAACCCGATATAGTTTTACTTATCTTTTCTAATTATAATTTTAAAATTGACAGAATTACAAATTTTGTCCTTTAAAATAAGACGAATTACGGTTCGTGTCCTTTTCTAAGTTTCCTTGCAGGCGGTGTACTTTAAACTTTTTTTTTCTACACGTTATGTCCTTTACGCTAACTGGGTTATAAAAACTCAGTTAAATGTCCTCACGTGAGGCGCATGTGAGGGCATTTTTGTCTTTTCACCTGTACCTGCAACTTCTCCTTCCTCTTTCATCTCATTTGATTCCCTCATCCCTTGCCTGATTCCTTCTTCAAACCAAATATTATTATTATTATCCATCATCCACCGTCACAACTCACAAGCTTCTTCAATACAATTAGTCTTAACTCTTCTTCTAGGTTCCGAGTATGTATGGCGTTAACGGCTTCTCCGATGCGATTTCTCGAGATATGAACTCGCTTCTCTATTCATCCACCTTCAAGCATCCGGCTGACGGAGAGTTTGCCAAGATCAAGCAGCTGATTTCCTTAGATCCGTATCAAAACCAACCAGATGATGATGATGTTAATGAGATAATAATCGTAGCTCGTTGTTACGCTATCGGTCAACTCCTAGCTCGTTCTTCTCGAACTTACTAACCGACAACGGCGGCGCCGATGACTTTACGCCGTCGTCGGAAGGCGCCGATGTGCGTGAGTTTTTGCAGGAACGGAAGGATCTAGCGCCGCCATCCACGGCGGCGATGGGCGGAGGACGGCGAGTGCCGAATTTGCCGCCGTTGAACGGTGACGGTGGTTACGGTTTTACGAATCAGAGTAATTTGGACGGTACGTCGTCGTTTGGAGCTAGGGTTTCGAATCTTGGTAGGCAGAATAGTCTCTCCATCTCCGATTCCCTCTGTCTTCGAGCTGGAAACCCGTTCGGTGGTCCAGTGGCGGAAGAGGAGGAAGTGGGCGGAGGAGTAGATGGTTAAGAAGATGGAGAAGAAGAGTGGGAGGTATGGTGATGAAATTGGGATGGTGGGATCCATTGGTGAAACCCTAGATTGTTAATTGATGAATCCAAAGTGTGTGTGTTAATAGATACAGAAATAGAAGAAGAAGAAGAAGAAGAAGAAGAAGAAGAAGAAGAAGAAGAAGAAGAAGAAGAAGAAGAAGAAGTTGCAGGGTAGGCAAAAAGACAAAACTACCCTCACATGCTTCTCACGTGATGGGATTTAACAGAGTTTTTCTAACCCAGTTAGCGTAAAGGACATAACTTGTAGGAAAAAAAAGTTTAAAGTACACCGCCTGCAAGGAAACTTAGAAAAGGACACGAACCATAATTCGTCTTATTTTAAAGGACAAAATTTGTAATTCTGTCTTTAAAATTTGTATACTTCAAAAATTGTAATATTAGTATACCAGTATTATATTCCAAACCAAATCCATCGGAATTTACTTTTCAGTTTCTAGTTAATTGAAATTTAAAGTTTTAACTTTTCCAATATTAAACCAAGAAACCCTCCATACAAAGTATACAGCAGTCACTTTGCTGCAACCGCTCGTATAGTCTCCAAAGTCCTAATCATTAGTCACCTTTTCACGAACATTCATTAGAGTGCGTGATGTACATAAAATTATACATCTTTTTAGCATCAAATATTCTCTAAAAACTGCAACTTATATCGAATAATATAGCTCAGAAGGCTACTTATCACATTAAAATGCAATTTCAGGTAAACTCAAGCCTTAAACGAAGAAACAAGTGAAAAGACGAAGAAAAGCGAAAGAAAAACCAAGAAAAACCTCAACAACGCCCCCCGTGCTTCAGGAACTACGCCCCCATGCTCCTGAACACAAGAAAAGACAAAAATCTACAAGAAAAAGACAAACACTGGGCAAAGAAGCACGAGGCCGTGCTTAAGCCACCATGGGGCCGTGGTCACCTTTCAGATAAGACAAAAAGAATCAATACATGTCACTAAAAAGCACGAGGCCGTGCCTCAGGAAGCACACCCCCGTGGTGAGTCATCATGTACGATCTGACAACATTTAATGCAACTGGACACGAGATCGTGCCTTTAAGGACACGGGGCCGTGCCTACTTCCTCCGACTTACTATAAATAAAGGAGAATGTTGCATTGATCAAGGGTGTTTGAAAAAAATCTCTATATGGGTTTCTCTTATAAAAACACTCACATTACAGTCATATTGAAGATCTTGTGAAGAGTTTGAAGGCTTGAAGGTTACCATCATCATCAACATCATCATAATCCATCATCATTAAGAAGGGAGATTCATCCACATTTGGTTAGATTGTCCTAGTTTAATCATGTGTTTGTTATCATCATCTCTTTTAATGTTCATAACAATGCTCATTATGAGCTAAACTCCATTTACCATCTAAATCTATGAAGAAGCTTTGTTTTACTTGATTATTATGTGAAACATGTGGTTTAGTTTGGTAAAGTACATGGTTATTTTGCAATTATCCATTGATGAAGAAATATTCTTTCACTTTAACTCAATACATCAAGGTTAATGATTAAAAATCATTCATGATCACTCATGTTCTTGGAAACTAGAAATGGTAAAAAGAATAGTTTGATAACTTATTTAAGATAAAACATGGATCCTTATGTTGTACTTATAAATGATGAGATATAGGCTATGATCTATTTCTCTAGTTTTGATAATTCTAAAATAACACTGTTAACACGATTACATAGGTTATCATGCTAGTTAAAGAAATCATATGTTAATGGAATGTGTAACTATAGCCTAATCTAATCAACCAAGGGGAGGTTGTGTGAGGTAACTACAACCACTCGAAGTTGTTAGGATTGGTATTTGAGAAATCGAAGTCAATCTTAATCGTTCTACTTTACCAACTGCTTGTCTACTTAAATTGACATTCTCATGGTAGCATGCTATTAAGCATAGGATGGACTTGAAAATATGCATGCCATTTTCTATTATGTCATATAATATGTTCACTCAAAAATGAGGAATATAGTCTATCATATATTATAAGGGAAAGTTTATTACATGTTTATTTAATAATCATCATGGAACAATGGAGTGGATTCTTGATCTTAGATGGTAACCTTCATATAATTGTACTACTCATTTAGAAGTTCTCTTCTTGTCACTTATATACTATATACAAGCATTTATATTTTATAAAAAGTTCAAATATCAACCCAAAATGATTAAAACTCTCCGATTACATTAAGACGAAGATTCATTATTAGAAACATTTGCGTCCACGGATCGATACTTGGTTCTTACCAATACCATTCTACATATATGATAGGTACACTTGCCTATTTTGTGTGTCTTTAGTTTTAGTATAAATCACTTTTATAAATTTAAAACATGATCTTGTGCAAAGCTAAATCTCCAATCCATAACATATTTTATCGCACCACACACGAAACATCAAAAGTTATTGGTGCCGTTGCCGGGGACACGGTACGTTTATAAGAACGATCCAAGTTTTAATTTAATCATTGCTTATAATTGTACAAATTTTTCTTTACTTTTCTTTTTTACTTACTATTATATTAGAATTAAATATTTTTAAGGCTAGCCTAACCTTTACTTTAGCTTAGTTAACTTATACCTTAGATTAGTTTTAAAATAGCTTAGCCTAAACTTTAGTTTTAGATAGTTTAAATTTGATTTAACCCCATGTATGTCCTCTACATTCGGACCTGAGCTTGTTTCTCTAATTTTTGAACCGGAACGACTCTTTCCTCGACGAACGCGTAAACGGACTGCAGAAACCGCCGAAACAATCAAAGACGAGTCAATAAACGCCACGACATCAGGAGGAAATCAAACCGAATAAATGATGGAAGCACAAAACAATGAACCAAACATGAGCCAGTATGCCAAGCCAACTCTCGAAGGTTATGGAACTGGAGTGGCTCCACCCGATATCACCGAACATTTCAAAATCAAATCAAGCACCATTCATATGGTGGAAAATTCAGTTCAATTTCATGGTCTCCTCGACGAAGACCCTCTTTCTCATATATCTGGATTCTTACGAATTTGCGGAACCTTTAAAATTCAAAACTGTTCAGAAGATTAGATCAAACTCAAACTCTTTCCTTTCTCTCCAAGGGGTCAAGCCTTAGAATGGATAGAATCCCTTCCTTCTGGTTCCATCACCAACTGGGACCATATGGTTGAACTATTTCTCCTCAAATACTTTCCGCCTGATAAAACTGCCAAATACCGAGCCAGCATTACCGGATTCCGGACCGATGATGATAAGTCGTTACACGCAACATGGGAGAGATAAAAAAGTTTTATGAGAAGATACCCAAACCATGGACTGAGCGTATGGTTACAAGTACAAAATTTCTTTGACGCACAATCCAATAAAAACAAACAGGCCATCGACCAAGTCGCCGGTGGAGACCTGGGATCCAAATCACCTAACGAAGCATTTGAAATCATGGAGAAGGCATCAAAGAAGAGTTTCGCTTATAACCCACCGAGATCTACACCAACACATAAAGGAATGCACCATGTCGATTTCAACACTCTTGTCACCGCACAACTTGAAGCCCTTTCTAAAAAATTCGAACAACTTCATGCCGAACTATCGAAAACCAAAATCACCTGTGACACCTGTGGAGGAACTCATAAGACGAGTGACTGCAAACAAGTCATTATGGCTATGGAAGAAGTTGACTTCATCGCCCGTCAAAACAACGCTTTCAGCAACAACTACAATCCAGGATGGAGAAACAATCAAACCCTACCCGGATTCGAAAAGAGGCCGATGAACCAATCCTTCCAACCTAAAACTCAATTCCAAGAACAAATTTCCAGTAGCCATCAGAATCCGAGCTATTCCAAAATTGAAGAAATGTTGATTCAAATCATGACCAAAACAAATGAAGCAGAAAAGAAGGCCGACTCAAGAGCTGTTGATATCAGCAAAGTATTGCTAAAGCATGAAGCTGACCTTAAAAGTCAGCAAGCATTATTGCAAAATCTAGAAACTCAAATCCGACAATTTTCTGAAAGACCACTTGGCACTCTTCCAAGAAACACAATCACCAATCCAAATGCAACAGCTAACGCTGTTACACTAAGAAGTGGCACAACCACTGTTGCCTCACCAACTTCATAACCAATTATGGAGAAGGAAGCCCCTGACCAAACGCAGGAGATACTGATTCCAACAGGTACCGTACAACCTAAGGAACCAGTCCGAACATATGCTCCACCTATTCCATACCCTGGACGGCTGAAACAGGAGAGATTGGAAGCTCAGTACGGGAAGTTTTTAGAACTCTTTAAACAACTCCACATCAACATCCCTTTTGTTGAAGCCATTGCTCAAATGCCAAAATATGCAAAATTTCTCAAAGAAGTGCTGACAAACAAGAGGAAGCTGGAGGAACTCTCACATGTCACTCTGAGTGAAGAATGTTCAGCTATCCTTCAAAACAAGCTGCCACCAAAAATGACCGATCCAAGGAGCTTTACTATCCCATGTCTCATAGGAAATTTGTCTGTTAGTAATGCCTTGGCTGACCTAGGAGCTAGTATTAACTTAATTCCTTATGCGGTTTTTGCAAAACTAGGGATAGGAGAACCAAAGCCCACCTGCATGAGCATTCAGTTAGCTGACCTTTCCGTTAAATATCCTCGGGGCATTGTTGAAAACATGCTTGTCAAAATTGACAAATTTGTTTTCCTTGTAGATTTTGTAATTCTAGATATGGAAGAAGACAAAAGTGTACCTCTGATTTTAGGAAGACCCTTCTTAGCCACTACAAAGGCTATTATTGATGTTTTCACTGACAAACTCACTCTCAGGGTCAATGATGAGGCTATCACTTTTGACATAGGAAAATCTATGCAACATCCGCAACATCATGATGACACATTATATTGTGTTGAGATCATCGATTCTATCGTGAGTTGCTATGTGCGGAAATCTTCCATTAAAATCCCATTAGAAACACAAATATTAACTAATGACATCACTAAACCCATTTTAGAACACGATAATCTCAATAACTATCAAGAAACATCAGAAATAGTATGTGAGATTACCGAAGGCAATGAAAAATCAAAAACATCAATCGAAGAACAACCAGCCTTAGAGTTAAAAGAACTACCGAACCATCTCGAATATGCCTTTCTAGAAAAAGACTCTCAATTCCCAGTAATTATTTCATCTCACCTTTCTAAAGAAGAGAAAGACGAACTCCTTAAGGTTCTTAAGAATCATAAGAAGGACATCGCATGGAAGATCATGGACATCAAGGGCATCGTCCTTCCTTTTGTACTCACAAAATCCTCATGGAGGAAGAATACAAACCTGTGGTCCAACATCCCTAGACGTCTCAATCCCAACATGCAAGATATGGTGAAGAAGGAAGTAACCAAACTCCTTGGTGCGGGATTAATCTACCTAATATCAGATTCACCTTGGGTTAGTGCAGTTCAAGTAGTACCTAAGAAGGGAGGAATGACAGTAGTGATGAACGAGAAGGACGAGCTAATCCCGATGAGGACTATCACAGGCTAGCGAGTTTGCATTGACTACCAGAAGCTTAATGACGCCACAAGAAAATATCATTTTCCACTTCCTTTCATTGACAAAATGCTTGAACGCTTATCTGGAAAAATGTTCTATTGTTTTCTTTATGGATTTTCCGGACACTTTCAAATTCCAATTTCTCCTGAAGATCAGGAGAACATGTCCGTATGGAACTTTTGCCTACCGAAGAATGCCATTTGGACTATGTAATGCTCCAGTCACCTTCCAACTTTGCATGGTGGCCATCTTTCATGAAATGATCGAATACTCTATGGAAGTTTTCATGGATGACTTCTCAGTCTTTGGAAACTTCTTCGATCATTGTTTGAAAAACCTAGACAAAATGTTAGCTAGGTGTGAAGAAGTTAATTTAGTACTCAACTGGTAAAAATGTCACTTTATGGTCAAAGAATACATCGTTCTCAGTCATAATATATCCCAAGCAGGACTAAAAGTTGATAGGGCAAAAATCGAAACCATATCCAAACTTCCGCCACCAACTTCAGTCAAAGCCATTAGAAGTTTTCTAGGTCATGAAGGATTCTATCATCGTTTTATAAAAGACTTCTCCAAAATTGCTAGACCTATAACCAAACTTCTAGAAAAAGATGCACCATTCATCTTCTCTGAAGAATCTGTTGAATCATTCAACATATTAAAAGACAAACTTGTCAATGCACCGATCATGACTACACCCGATTGGACCCTTCCATTTGAGATCATATGCAACACAAGTGACTTTGCAATTGGCGCCGTACTCGGACAACACAAAGAAGCAATATCACCCAATTTACTATGCTAGTAAAACTCTTAATGATGATGCACAAGAAAATTACACCACAACAGAAAAAGAGTTATTAGCAGTAGTTTTTTCCTTTGAAAAAATTTAGATCTTACCTAGTTCTTTCCAAAACCATAGTTCACACCGACCATGCCGCCATACGCTACCTCTTCAACAAACAAGATGCAAAACCCAGACTTATCCTATGGATTTTACTACTCCAAGAGTTCGATATAGAAGTCAATGACTAGAAAGGAGCAGAGAATGTAGCCGCAGACCATCTTTCACGCTTAGAATGCCCAGCTTTAAAAGAACATCATGAGGAAATTATCAATGACAATTTTCCACTTGAAGTTCTCATGCATATCCAAGCAGTCATGCAAGAGGAGGACGAAAGCCCTTGGTTTGCCAATTTTGCAAACTATTTAGCCTGCAGAATCCTAAGAAAAGGGCTAACTCATAAACAACGGAAGAAATTATTCTCCGACCTTAAGTTCTATTTCTGGGAAGATCCATACTTGTTTAGGATAGGTGCCGATCAGGTTGTTCGTAGGTGTGTATCAAGAAAAGAAGCCTTAGATATCCTCAAACACTGTCATGAAGGACCGACTGGAGGACACCACAGTACCGCCACCACGGCCAGGAAAGTGTTTGATGCAGAATTTTTCTGGCCCACCATATATAAGGACACACATACTTTGATCCAAGCATGCGATGCTTGTCAAAGAGCCGGAAACATCTCAGCCAAAAATGAGATGGCTCAAAAAGGCATTCAAATTTGTGAGGTCTTTGATATATGGGGAATAGATTTCATGGGCATGTTTCCTAACTCATTCGGAAATAAGTACATCCTTGTAGCAGTCGACTATGTGTCTAAATTGGTAGAAGCACAAGCTCTTCCCACAAATGATGCTATAGTAGTTGTACGTTTTTTGAAAAAGTTATTTTCACGTTTCGGTACTCCGAAAACCCTAATTAGCGACATTTGTACTCACTTCTGTAACGCTCTAATGGACAAAGTCTTAACACGATATGGAGTTTACCACCTATTGGCAACACCATATCACCCTCAGACTAGTGGGCGAGTAGAGGTCTCGAATCGGGGGATTAAGAGGATCGTTGAAAGAACTATAGGAATGAATCGCAAAAATTGGGCAGAAAAGTTAGATGATGCTTTGTGGTCCCTTAGGACAGCCTTCAAAACTCCCATAGTAACAACACCTTTCAAACTCGTATATGGGAAAGCATGTCATCTACGAATAGAATAAAACACAAAGCCTATTGGGCTCTCAGAACAGTGAAAGTTGATCTAACGTCCGCCGGTAAAAACCGGGATGTTGGTACATGATGTCAGTAGTTCAGTATCTAGTGTTATGTTTGTGTCTGTAATCGTGTTAGTTTGTTTTTGGTTTGATTTAGATAGGTTGTCTCACAAGTTCGCCTGATATAAGCGAACTTGTGGACAAGCGAAGTTATTGACAACTTCGCCTAGTCTGTTAGGCGAAGTTGTCGTAACATATATATACATATGTTACGGGTTGTATAGTAGGGTTTTTGCCAGAACGTGTAATAGTGATTGAACATCACGTGTTGAAGGGTTGCAATACAACGTGTCTTTTGAGTATTGTAACGTGTATTTGTGCTTGGTTTTAACGTATATCGCATCGAACACTCGTACCGTCTTACGTAGGGATTCCGCACCTACGTAGTACGAGATACTTCCGGGTAGATCCGGCTGGGAACCTACAATTGGTATCAGAGCATTTTGCTCGTGATTGTGTGGTTCGGGATTATCACACGAGTGTAGAAATCGTTCCGTTCAACTATTCGCGGGACGAGTTTACGTTGAAATACCGAGTTTTTGTGTCCTACCCATCTCCCACTATCAAATATAACCCATTACACCTTCGCATACCTCGCAATACGTCAAATTAAAACCTGCAAAAACCTTGTGTTCATCAGGCGAAGTTGTCGTCACTGTTCGTAGGGTTTGGGCGAAGTTATAAGTTTAAGCGAAGTTATCAACCAAACGAAGTTGAACTCAGGCGAAGTTATCATCAAGCGAAGTTAAGTAGCAAGCGAAGTTGTCATCAAGCGAAGTTTTCATCAAGCGAAGTTGTCATCAAGCGAAGTTAAGAGTTTCAGCGAAGTTAAGCTTAAGCGAAGTTAAGCATAACTTCGCCAACTGATCACTGTTCAAATTAAAAAAAAAAAAATTTTGTGTGTTTTCAAGTCGTGTTTCTTTCAGCGATGACTTCGATAAACATTACGGAACTGGTGAAAATGGAAGTTGAGGCCGGTTCAGCAACTAAGGCTCCGAAAATGCTTAAGGGTACCGATTTCGTTGCTTGGAAAGATCGGTTTGAACAGTATGTTAAATATCAAGATGCTAAGATGTGGGTGTGCATACAAGATGGATACATTCCACCAACGGCCTTGTTTGAGGGTCGTGAACAGATTAAGAAGTACAATAAGATGGAAGAGGAAGAAAAGAAGATGTATGAGGCAGAAAGTAAAGCTCATGCTGCAATAACAATGGCTCTTCCACAAGAGATTCTTCATACATTCAAGAAGTACAAAACTGCTAGAGAGCTATGGGAAGCACTTGAAAATCGATATGAGGGTAATGTGGGAATACGTGCTTCCAAAACAAAGCTACTAAAAACCCAATTCTCTGTGTTCAAGTATCTGAAAAATGAATCACTTGACGATATCATCACCAGATATTATCACTTGATGACCGAACTCAGCAATTACTCCATTGTATACAAAAAAGGGGAGATAGTAGAGAAACTTCTTGATGCTCTTCCACCGAAATGGGAAATGTATACGGTTTTAATGAGAGAGGATAAAGAATTTGCTAATATTGATCTTGAAACAGCAGTCAATAAGTTACGAAATTTTGAGCTCAACATGGTTCGAAAGGAGACACCGACTGATCAGGTTCAGGATCCGGGAATGTATGGTGCGAAAGTTACTTCAAGTTCAAGTTCAAAGTCAGAATCCTCTGCTTATTACTCTAAAGGAGACTCAAACTCAAATTCAACTCATGATGGTCATGTGACTCTCAACATGGATGGTGATGTATGTTACGTAACTGAAGGAAGTAATTCTTCAAAACCTCAAGCCACAACTGGTAACTTTTCATCAAATGTTTCAACCAATAACTACTCACAGATACCCATGAGTGTTAAATCAGCTGAACAACAGTTTGCTCTCTATGCATCTTTCATTGCATCTTATGAGAACTACATCAAAGGTAAAATAGCCGATCCTGCAACTTTGGACGAAGACTATGATCAAATCGATGCTGATGATCTAGAAGAGATGGATCTACAGTGGCAGATGGCTATGATAGTAAGAAGGGTTAAAAGATTCATGAAGAAAACGGGTAGAAAGTTCGTTGGAGAAGACCAGGGTTTGATAGGTCAAAGGTTAGATGTTATAACTGTCAACAGAATGGTCATTTTGCTAAGGAATGTACAAATGAGAGAGTCGAACGTAATCAGAACAGGTCTGCACAACAGAATGGGGGAGGTAGTGAGAACAGGGCTATGATATCTAGACAGAATGGGGGATACAACTGGAATCTGCAAGTTGAGGAAGTGTTCGAACAGGCTAACTTGGTAAACATCGAAACTGGAGGGAGTGAGAAAGAGACGGGAGAAAATCAAGCTTATATGGCAGAAGTGAACGATCAGCTCTCTGAGGTAAGTTCTGAACTTCATTGTATGCAATGTGAAAATCTGTCTGAACAATTGAAAACAGTAACTGATCAATTTGTTAGTTTGGATGCTCAATTTAAAACGTTATAAGAAGATCATCATTACACTAAAACTAGAGAAAACAGTTACTCGGTAAAAATAAAAGCTAGTGAAAAGGATATCAGAAGTCTTAAAGCCAGTCTAGCTGATAAAATACAAGTAATTGATCTTAGTTATGAAGTGTTAGAAGAAAATCCAAACTAATTGCTGAAAGGGATAAACAGATAGCTGATTACCAGGTAAAAGTGGTGGAATTAAACAGAAAACTGAACAGTTTAGAAATTCCTCAGTAATGCTTGATCACATCGTAAGTGTTCAACGTTCCCCAGTTAACAAAGGGGGAATTGGATTTTCTGAAGTTCCACCACCATATAACCATAACTATACGTATAATCCTAGTAATCAGAAATCTGTTGATGTTGAGATTAGTCAGACAGTTCCTGTCAAAGTTTCGATTAAAGAACCTGAAGTTAGTAAAAGCGAAACATGTAAGCCGGGTTCGAATGTTAAGATTTCTGTTCCTAGTTCTGTGTCATCAAATTCGGACAAGACATCCGAATCTAGTGAGATAAAAGAAGGGGTAGTGTTACTAAAACGTGGGGAGGAATATAAGCCAACTGAAAAGAACTCTCCCCTAAACCCGTTTGTCCCACCATATGTTAGACAAACGAATAGTAATGCAACCTCAACATCTGAAACAACTGTTGAGACGAAAGTTGAACACAGGAGTTGTTTCAGATGCAATCAAATAGGACACCTGATTGCAGATTGTCCTCTAAATCAGAGATTCAGAGGTATCAGGCCTCCGAAAACTGAGAATAAAACGAATAGTGATTACTATAATGGTAAGAATGCTAACTCACCAAAGTTCAGATATTGGACTAATCCAAGATTTCAAAGAAATCGATCTCAGTTTTTCCCAGTTAACAACCAAACCAACAATTATAACTCAGTTAATTCACTAAGGTTTGGATGGCCTCATAGTCAATTCTCAAGAAGGTATCCTTTCAGAACTTACAGAAACCACTCTCAAACTGCCTTTGGGCAATCAAAGTACGGGATGCCGTTTAACAGATTTAATCGACCCAAGACCAGTTGGTCTTGGGTCCCCAGATTTTAATCTTTTCGTTAACTGTGCAGGAACAGTTGAACAGGACTGTAAACAATCGTTGGGTTGTGGATAGTGGCTGTTCCCGGCACATGACTGGTAACAAGAATTTGTTACACGAATGGAAACCTGTTCAAGGAGGCAGGGTAAGTTTTGCTGGAGAGAGTGGTGGTAGAATTACTGGTATTGGAACTGTGACAAATGGTAAAATGAAGTTAGAGAAGGTGAATTTTGTTGAGGAGTTGAAGCATAATTTGTTGAGCGTGTCTTAGATTTGTGACAAAGAGTACACAGTGCACTTTACTAAAAATGAAGCAATTGTTCTGTATCCTGGTTTCAAGATACCAGAGGCATGGGTGGTGATGAAAGCTCCAAGAGAAAAGAACACATATGTAATGGATATGAGGTCAACTGAGATGGCAACAGAAGAGTCATGTCTTCTGTCAAAGGCAACTGAATCTGAGTCCGAGTTATGGAATCGAAGAATGGGACACATACATCTTCGAAAAATGAACTACATTGTCAAGAATGGGCTTGTACTTGGTGTTCCCTTGAAAAATTTTAACTCTGAAGACCAATGCTTATCGTGCAAGAAGGGAAAGCAAGACAAGAAACCTCATCTCTCCAAGAAGGTTAATTCAATAGTCAGTACCCTAGACTTACTTCACATGGATCTCTTCGGTCCCGTGAGCGTAAAAAGTCTAGGTGGAACATCATATTGCTTGGTAATAACTGATGATTACTCTCGATACTCTTGGGTATACTTTCTGAAGGCAAAAGATGAGACGGTTCAGTTAGTAATTAACCTGATTACCAAGGTTGAAAATATTGTGGGAAGAAAGGTTAATTACATCAGGAGTGATAATGGGACAGAGTTCAAGAACTACCAGATGGAGATGTTCTGCTTACAGAAAGGGATAGACCACCAGTACAGCGCCCCGTATACTCCGCAACAAAATGGAGTGGCTGAGAGGAAGAACAGGACGCTATTGAAGGAGCCAGAACTATGCTGGCTGATGCTAAACTTCCCGTGGTGTTCTGGGATGAAGCTGTTGCCACAGCCTGTTATATCCTTAATCGTGTTTTGACTGTTAAAAGATTGACTAAAACTTGTTATGAACTTATGCATGGTCGAAAGCCAAACTTGAATGGTCTCGAACCATTCGGGTCCCCATGTACGATATTAAAGACAAACTTTAAATTTGGTGAGAAAGCCGACGAAGGTATTTTAGTCGGATATGTTGTTGGGACACCCAACAGAAGAGTCTTTAATTTATCGAACAACAAGGTTGAAGTGGTATGTAACACCGACATCACGAGTTACAAACCACCAAAGCCTAGCACGGGACCCGCTGAAGCTTTTGACTATGATAAACTGTTCAAATCCTTTAATATGCCTTACTTGGATTTTGCAGAAGTTGATGAGAAAATTGCTTCACAGATTCTGTATGATGAGGAAGAAAATATTGTGCAACGTCCACGATACGATGAGTGTCATCCTTCCTCGTCAAAAACCGCTGATATTCCTGATGCCTCTACTGAGGAAGAATTCTACAATCCTTTTCACTCTCAACACCAACCACCCATTGATGAACTCTCTTCGAACTTGGAAAACAATCTGGAAGTCAGTACGGTTCCGACTACTGGAGTTCACAAAAATCATCCTTTGGAGAACGTGATAGGTGATCTGTCTGATGGTGTACAAACAAGACGAAGCTTGAATGAGCACACCTGTGTTTACGCAAGCATTAAGGAAACGGGTATCATTAATGAGTGCTTGTACACCTGCTTCATCAGCCAGATTGAACCAAAGAACTATCAAATGGCTCTCAAGGATAGCTCGTGGGTCGAAGACATGCAAGAAAAGTTAGCTCAGTTCGAGAAGATGGAAGTATGGAAATTAGTTGCAAAACCGAAGAATGTATATGTTATTGGCACTAAGTGGGTCTTTAAGTGTAAGAGAGATGATAAAGGGATAATCATAAGGAACAAGGCGAGGCTGGTAGTAAAAGGGTTTAATCAGCAAGAAGGAGTTGACTACAATGAAGTGTTTGCTCCTGTGGCAAGATTGGAGGCAATCCGACTATTTTTGGCATTTGCTGCACACAATCAGATGAAGGTGTTCCAGTTAGATGTAAAAAGTGCCTTTCTGAATGGTAAAGTCGATGAGGTAGTGTACGTTGAACAGCCTCCGGGTTTCCCTGACCCTGATTTTCCTGATCATGTGTACAAGCTGAGTAAAGCGCTATATGGTCTACATCAGGCCCCTCGTGCCTGGTACGCCACCTTATCGGATTACTTACTTGAGAATGGGTTCGAAAGAGGAAAGATCGACAGCACGCTGTTTGTCAAGAGAAAAGGGCGAGATTTTCTACTAGTTCAAGTCTACGTGGACGACATCATATTTGCTGCATCAAAAGTCGTCATGTGTCAGGAGTTTGAAGAAGTCATGAAAAAGAGGTTTGAAATGAGTGCAATGGGTGAATTAACTTTCTTTTTAGGATTGCAGTTTGATCAGAAGAAAGATGGGATGTTCATCCATCAAACTAAATATGTCCAAGACGTTCTCAAACGCTTCAAGATGAAGGACAACACTCCTTTTGATACTCCGGTTTGCGTCAACCACAAACTGGGTGCTGAAACGGACAGTGATGAAGACGTGGACCCCACCCAATATCGAGCAATCATAGGTTCTTTAATGTATTTAACTGCATCTAGACCTGATATTATGTTTGCAGTTTGTCTCTGTGCTCGATTTCAGGCAAGCCCAAAGGAATCTCACATGAAGGGAGTGAAGAGTATACTGCGGTATCTCAAAGGCAAGCCTAAGCTGGGATTGTGGTACACGAAAGGGGGAGACTTGGATTTGGTCGCTTACACAGATTCTGACTATGGAGGTTGCAATCAGAACAAGAAGTCGACAACCGGTGGATGTCAGTTTCTGGGAGGAAGATTGGTTTTGTGGCAGTGCAAGAAGCAGACCTCTGTAGCCGCATCGAACTGCTGCTCCCAGGTTCTTTGGATACAACAGCAATTGCGCGATTACGGTCTGAATTTCACTCAAACTCCTATTTGCATTGATAACACTGCTGCAATCTTAGTAACTAACAATCCCGTCAAACACAGCAAAACCAAACACATTGACATTCGTCATCATTTTATACGGGATTGTGCTGAGAAGAAATTAATTGTGCTAGAAAAGGTTGATTCGTTAGATAATTTCGCCGATCTTTTTACTAAAGCGTTTGACCGAACTCGTTTTCAAAATCTTGTTGAGTTTAATGGGATGATCAATCCCGAGTAACCGTGTTTCTCGTTTCTATTATTATAAAAAAACATCACTATCGCTTAGAATTATGTCGGTTGCTTTAGTTTGAATGACATATCTTTGGATGTATTTGGTCCTCACTTCTACCAGTAGATTATGAGGATAGCCATTAACCAGATGACTGAAAGCGACTGGGGCGGTTTATGATGTGTTTTTATTCTTTCGCTGAAAAGTAGTCGTTCATACTTAGTTAAAAGGACGCATACTCGTATGTGGTCGGTCCAGCTGATCCTTTGGATCTTCAGGATAGCCGTTTACCTGATGACTTTAACTTGATCGGGGCGATAGAATTTAAAATTTTTTTAGGGAGATGATATAATTTTTCAAGTCTATAACTTCGTAAGAAGTTTCAATACAACGTTTCTAAGAAAATTGATCCAACCTTGGAAAGTGATACACAAACTAATTCTGTGTGCTTAACTAGTGAAGTTATTAGGCTTAAAAGACTCTAGAACAGTCATTGTATGTTATGGTAGCTTTTTATGGTGCGTAAAAGTAGAAGTGATACTAACTAAATATTCTCGATTTAAAGGGAAGACTCATTCAGAATTGTGTATGTCTCCATATACGCCTTTCCGAATGAAAGGCAGAAAAGCGATTACCCAGTCATACACGAGCCCGTGAGTGTTCTGATTTCTGAGAAGATAGTGTGTCAAGTACCTGCAGTGATCCAGATTCGGGACTTGCAGTAGTCTACTGTTTGAAGCTATGTAAATCTTTATAATTAAAAACAAAAAGGGGTTAAGCCTTCTGAAGCCTAGTGTGTTATAATTGTCAATAAAGAGGCAAGAAAGAGAACGGGAAGAAGACTCTAAAAGATCAAGATGTACTTACAGTTTAATCAGACACTACGGGTCGAGGTCAACTCGGGGTGACTTGGGGAAAGCCAAATAAGCTTTGAGAATAGATAGGAGGCTTCACAATCTCTGATGTGTTGTCCGTTTAAATTTTGAGCCTAATTGAACCTAATGCGTATCACAGAGGCGATGAAAACCATACTAAGTTGTTTACCTGCTTACAACCTGTTTCTTTATGTCATAATATCGCTGAACATGGATCTATGTGACAGTCACTTAACTAGTATGATTCCTGTTCGGATCTTTTCTAAAACATGCTAGTCCCTATCAAGACTGAAATTTTGATCCCGTGTACTTTATTTCTAAAATTTTCATTGCATATGTTGTTTTATGGTATAAAACTTGGTTACTTGGTCGTTGAACGTAACATTTAAATCTTTAAAGAAAGTTTTAAAAGACAATTGCATAATGTTCAAATTTATAAGGGTCTGTAGTGTAAATTTTAATACTAAGCGAAGTTGCTACAGGGCGAAGTTATGGATAAGCGAAGTTAACCATAACTTCGCCTGAGCCTTTTCAAGCATATATAAAGGTCAACACAGTCAAACTTTCATATTCTCAAATTTCAAGCGAACTTATCAGACAATTTAACCTTCGGCGAAGTTACCTCTCGAATCAAACATTGTTTTTTTTCTCAAATTCAATCCGTGTTAAAGGTGTGTAGGGTCGGGATAACGTATAATTCGTGTCAATCATGTTAATTAGATGTCGTTTTGGTCCGATTTGGGACCTCGTTCATGCAAACCATTACACACCCACTTTTCAAACTCTTTTTGACGTGTTCGTAACCAATTTGATCGTCTAGATCTCTTTTGTTACATGTTTTCATTGTTCACAATCACCATTTTCACCAATAAACCTCGTCTGGCTTTCTAAACTGTCGCCGTTTCAGTTCAGGCGAAGTTATAGTTTAGGCGAAGTTGTTCTCAACTTCGCCTTAGGCTTAACTTCGCCTGCTGCTTTTATCCTTAACTAATCAAGAGCAAAGTTGTTCAAGGGGCGAAGTTATGGTGAGGCGAAGTTATCCTTAACTTTGCCTTATACCTAACTTCGCCTAATGCTTTATATTATTTAAAATGTTAACCTGTTATCAGGCGAAGTTATTGTAAAGGCGAAGTTGTAATCAACTTCGCCCTATGTCTAACTTTGCCTGCACACTAGAAATCATCATAACTTCGCTCATGGTAATAGGCGAAGTTATGATCTGATTTGACATTGCCCTAACTTAGACCATTTGTTATGCAGATATGGCTGCTGTAGCGGGAGCAGGTGGTGCTGGTGCTGACGAAGGTGGTGATAACAACCGTCAATTCTTTCCGGGTCACAATATGTACATCACACTGGATCCGGATGCCAGTGGTATCGATGATTTTCGTGAGATCATCTCATTCCTTGTTCGCTCGCGCATCTTCCACGCTATTACTACAACTCTACCCATATCTCTACCGAACATTGAAGATTTCTAGAGGACGGTAGAATATGATTGTACAGTTGAGCCCCCAGTCATGCGCGCCACAGTTAACAATCAGGAGGTGCAGTTCTCATCTGAGCAGATAAGGGTCGCCTTGCAGTTCGGGAATGAAACTAGAGATGATCCTACAGACTTTACTGCTCCATTCAGAGATGGTGCATTTTTACGAATGGGCTATTCTGGTCCATTGGGTGACACTCAGGGGCGCAAGGGATTTTTGTTGGATCAATGGCGTTTCCTCATGCATGTGATGATCGTGTGCATGTCGGGTCGTAAGGCTGGTACGGATGGGATGGGTGCGACGATGCAATCGGCAATGACAGCACTGACTTACAACAAGTGTTACAGCTTCAGTCAGATGGTGTTTTATGAAATAAACCGTCAGAGACGTGCGGTAGCTCGTGAAAGATTCTTGATGTATCCAAGATTTTTGCAAATGATCTTGAATCATGTGGCTCCTACACTACCTCAGCGCCGTCCCATTCGATATGTAGAGAGTGTCAGCAAGAGGATATTCGCACAGTGCAGATCGTCGAGTGCTCGAAGTAAACCAGAGCTTCGTCCACGACATACTCCGTTATTTGGGTATTTGATAAACCCGGCGTATGTTGCTCCTCGTGGAGACGAGTTTCGGGATCCGGCACCGCAACAGGCTGTTGTTTCTCAACCACCACCTGTGGTACAGCACGCATTGTCTGCTGCTCCTGTTGTGGCACCGAAGGAACAAGTAGACCTTGAAGCTGCTTTTGGTGGCCAAGGATTCTTTGATCTGGAACGAGTTGATCCTGAGGCAGAGGTTCAGGTCTCAGTTGCAGAGGTTTCTGGTGTTGATGTGCCGATGGTAGCTACGTCTGTAGCTGATTCTGAAAGAACCGACTCTGACTCCTCAGCTGATGATGTTGCTGAAGTAAGACAGATACTGGTCGCCCAAGAAAGAATTCATGGAAAAAGAAAGAAAGACACAGATGACAGTGAATCTGACTATGAGGAGGAGTTAGATCGGTTGATTCGTCGATCGAAAAAGGTCAGAACGGGTGAAGGCTCGGGAGCTGGTGACAGCTCGAGGGTGGTTCGTTTCTCTCCACCCGCTTTATCTGGTATGACTATGGTCCCTGCATCCTTGACTGTGACAGGACCAATCACCTCGGATGTTCCCGTGATATCTACATCATCTTCCTTTGGCATTCCACCCACTACTTTTCAGTTTTCGGCTCCAGAAATTGTTTCCTTGCCACCTCCTACACTTACTCCATCGGAGGTTGTTGCAAGATTCGTTGAGTCGACACTGGTTGCCACTGCAGGGTTATCTGTTACAATACCACCTGCGGGTACTTTTCAGCCTGTTTCTGATGTTCCGGCTACATTGGGAATCCCTCCACCGTATGCTCAAGACACTTCTCATATGAGATTTGATTTTGATGCAACTTTATCTGACTCAGACAGGATAGCAGCTCTTGAAAGGGTCGTGGCAGAACAGTCAATAATCAAACTGATCCAGACTCATGCTATCCAGCGCCTTGTTGCAGAAAATCAAATTAAGTCGTCCCTCCTGATTGAGCACGGTAAACTTTTTGATGCTTTAAAACAGTTCTTAGCATCTCAGGTGGAGACGAGCTGCAAGGGCGATGAGTTGAGGACGAAAAAGAGTAATGAAAGAGACGATGATCCCAATGCATCAAAAGATGCAGGTGGTGAGTTGCCAAGAACTGAACAAAGTCTTGGGACTTCCACATCTCAGGGGGAGTCAGCTGGTGCAACAGGTGGATCAGGGGGTGATGATGTGGTGGTAGTGGATGATGAGGAGATGTTGGATGATGATACTGTGGGTGACGACGATGTGTTACCGGTTGAAGAGATTGAGAAAATAGGAGCTGAGATTGTGATTGACAGTGAGATTGAAGAGGGAGAGATTGTGGAGGATAATGTTGAGCATGAAATTCCAGAAGTTGACAAGTCAAATGTGGGTCAAGATATGGGAAGTGATGAGACTGAATGGGAAGAGCAGCCGAGATGGAAAGAAGGCTACGCTCAATGGTTCGTAAAGACAAAGAAACCAACGGTTCCAACTATGTTTAAGAAGAGTTATAATATCAAAGGGTATGCTGAATCAAAGAAGGGGATAATATGCTGGTTGTATGATGAGCAGTTGAGGCTGTTTGTGATTAAACGTTTTGACGGAGTTCAGTACATCAAAAGGTTGTTGAGATCATTGAATACCTTGCCGGAGTGTGAGGTGAAGGATTTAGCCAAGTTGGGGTTGATAAACAGGAGTGATGATAATATGGCTAGGATTATTGGAAAGATCGTGTGAAAAGAAAGTATAAAAGTGAAAAAGTTCGAGTTGTTAAAGCCGCAGAAAGGGAAGCTTGTTGAAGATAAAGACAGAGGAATGAGAGCTGATGGCAAACCTTGGATGATAATGAAGTATAAGCCTATCCGGTGTTTGAAAGAAGTACCGATGAAACTAATGCCCAAGGATGTCCTAAAGAATCTGAAATGGTGGTATGTCGACAGTCAAACAGCTGAAGCGGTTATGGAGGATGAAGATGAACAAGAGGTGCTGAGGTGTATGATCCTATGCACTTGGTGAATTTGTCTCAAGCTGACTTGCAGGTGCTGAACGAGAAAAAGATATATCTATATTCCGGCATGGAAAGAAGAAGCCAAGAAATACCAGAGAGTTGTCTCTGTCTGTGTAAGACAGGGAGTTCATGCTTGAAGCCGGGAGATACAAGATTTTGGGATTACCAGACACGTGATTAAAGATAGAGATATGAAGCTACTGCCAAGGGGGAGTCTGTTGGTACATGATGTCAGTAGTTCAGTATCTAGTGTTATGTTTGTGTCTGTAATCGTGTTAGTTTGTTTTTGGTTTGATTTAGATAGGTTGTCTCACAAGTTCGCCTGATATAAGCGAACTTGTGGACAAGCGAAGTTATTGACAACTTCGCCTAGTCTGTTAGGCGAAGTTGTCGTAACATATATATACATATGTTACGGGTTGTATAGTAGGGTTTTTGCCAGAACGTGTAATAGTGATTGAACATCACGTGTTGAAGGGTTGCAATACAACGTGTCTCTTGAGTATTGTAACGTATATCGCATCGAACACTCGTACCGTGTTTGGTTTTAACGTACGAGTGTTTGTAAAGTATTTGTGCTTGGTTTTAACGTATATCGCATCGAACACTCGTACCGTCTTACGTAGGGATTCCGCACCTACGTAGTACGAGATACTTCCGTGTAGATCCGACTGGGAACCTACATAGGAGGATGAAATTTGTGAGCTAGAAGAACTAAGGGCAATGGCCTATGAAAACTCCTGTCTTACAAAGAAAAGACTGAACGTTTACACGACGCCCATTTGAAGGAAAACAAAAAGTTTCAAGTTGGCGATCGAGTGCTGTTATATAACACACGTTTACGTCTTTTCCCAGGAAAACTGATATCTCACTGGAAAGGTCCATACGTAGTCGAATCAGTTTTTGACTATGGGACAGTTGAGATCTCAAATTCCAATGGCCACAAGTTCAAAGTCAATTGAAATCGATTAAAACCATACATCGATGGGCCATTCGAAGAGGTTTAAGAGGTAGTAATCTTCCGCCCAAACCAATGAAGATACAAGAAGAAAGGTCTGGCCAAGATTTTCTTTAACCTCGGCCTTGTAAATATGTTCCGTTGTTTTCCTAAAAAATAATAGTAATAATAAGTGTCTAAAACACGGGGGCGTGCTCCTAGAAGCACGGTCCCGTGCCACAAAGTGCGGGCTGAAATCTTCGCTGCAAAAATTTCAGTCAGACTAGTTCGTAACAGAATATTCAGACCAAAAACACGGGGCCGAGTTTTACCAAGCACGGGGCCGTGCCTGACAATTGCTTGGCTATAAATTGAGCCTTTTTCCAATGCATTTCTTGCACCAAACCAAAACTAAACACTCTCCCCTGAGTTCATAATGCCTGCTGTGATAAACAAAGAAATTTCCGTTCCTCGTCAATCGAGGAACGAAACCCGACACGTATCCAAAACCGAGCTTTTGATAAAATTACAAGAACTTGTTAAAGTACTCACCGAGATGAATCTCCTTGCGTCGATGTGACTAATTCAACTCACCGAATCTGTAGAGAGTATGAAAATGGAGCTTCGAGACATCAACGAACAACTCCAGTTTCAAGTTCTCCGCTTCACGTACTTTCCTCCGCCCGGACCATTCGACGGAGGAGAACCCTTCGGCGGGATGTAGAAACTTTAATTATCTATTTTCATGTGTAAACAAGTGTACTAGGCACATTGTGTTAGGACTCTCGGGCTTAACCCGATTAAATTTATGTTTTTAGGAAAACCGGGCTTATCCTGTAATTGTTTTAGGACTTTTAAATTTAATGAAAAGTAATTTTTAGGATGATCAAACTGTTAAAATAACATGCTAAACATCATTCTAAAAATTACGTCTCGCGTTTGGCTGAAAAATCAAAGAAAATTTCAGTGACAAAAAGCATGGGGTTGTGCTTCTTGAAGCACGGGGCCGTGGTCACCCTAAAATCTTCAGCTTGATACGCGCCAACTCCACACAATTCTCTGAATCAGAAACATTTATTCCCCTAGCAACACGGGGCCGTGCTCCAAGAAGCACGGGGTCGTGCTCGACGTTACAGTTCCTATATAATGCATGCAAAACTCACTATTCCATTCATACCAAACAGAAGTTTACTTAAATGGAAAATAAGAAAATGGAATGGAGACCAGTGAGAAGGAGTAAGCATGGTGATTCTTCCTCAAACCTTGAGGAAGAGATCATGAGACTCCAAAGCATTATTATGGACCAAGTCGAAAGTAACATCCAAGCCTAAGCTCGCCTAATCGAGTTGACCAACAATGTCTAACTGCTTCGGTTCGAGAACTTCCACATTGTCGAAAGTCATAACAAAGATGTGGACTTCAAGCTCAATTATCTTAACCGAGAGATCGCTAAGCTCGATAAAAAGCTTTCCAAGCTCTTGGAAGCTAAACGAGCTCCGCCACACATTCAAGACTTGTTCGGGAATGGTGGTCGTTAGAAGTTCGGACTTTGTCTTGCTTGAGTCACTCTTGCTAGTTTTATGTTTTAAGAAATTCGGGATTGTTGTCTTACTTTTCTTTCTTTCATGATTTTATAATATTATATGTTTAATGAAGATTAGGCCTTTTTAATTTCTATCTAAACTTTAAATCCTCAAAGAAAATCAGTTAAAAAAAACGAACCAGCTCGACAAATAAACAGCAAAACAAAAAGAAACTGACTGCTTCATGTAGCACGGTACCGTGCTTCAAAAAGCACGTGGTCGTGCTTCTGTCTACAGTGTAGTTACATTTTTTTCAATAAAATAACATTTCCACTCACTTAACCCTAAAACCAAATTCGTCCAAAGTCGAAAACCGACGTCTCTTTCCTATAACTAGATTCTTTGCTTCAAATCTTCGATTTCCAACTAAAGGTATGTTAATTTAGTGAATATATTATTCAAATCCATCATTCCAGGTCTAAAATAAACCCTAAATCTCACCAATTGATGAAATCGGGTCTAAACCTGGAAAATATATGGGTTAATTGTTTAGATCTAGGATAGTGAGTTGTTAGATAGATTTACACTTAATCTTTATTGAGAAAGACCATTAGGGCTCGGATCTTAGGTGATTTGTTTAACAAATTGAACCCAAATGATATGTTAAAACCGCTTGGAATCTCAAGTCCGAGTCTTGATTATGGTAGAATTAGGATTAAAAACACGATCGTTCTTTACAAAACACGACCCGTGGTCACCCTCTGGTCAACAAAAAGTAAAAAGCAGAAACTGATTAAACTGCCAAGAACCCTCAACATGGGGCCGTGCTTCTAAAAGCACGGTACCTTTCTCAACCAAAGCATGGGCCGTGCTTCATGAAGCACGACACCGTGGTTTTACACACTATTCCAAGTTTTTAGCTATTTTTGATAAAAATCAGCTAATCTAAGTATAAATTGCGGATGGCTGAATACGGTGATGATGAACACGCTTTCCTAGTCTTCCACGAAGACACCGACATAGATGAACGAGCCCAAATACGAATGGGCTACTTTAACAACCGTCTCCCTAAATCACATTTCTATGCTTGCAAAGACACGCTAAAGCCAGTAAACCAATGGGAAAGGAAGTTCGTGAAAGGGACGTGGTTGCGTGTTTTGAATCAGAAGGGTAAAGCAGTAACCGATCTGACCAAGGAGTTTTTAGCCTCATTCTCTTTCAAGACTAGGAATTTGACTATGTGGGACGGGGATGCTGTTGAGTTTAGGTGTGGGGGAGAGTGGTACACGACATCGATTACCCAACTGGGGATTGATTTGGGTATATACACGAGTGAGAAAACTGACAGTTCCATCTGGTACAATACCATGACTAAATTTGCGGATGAGGATGCTGACGAGTCAGCAGAAGCAGGTGATACCTGGAAACAAGCATGGGAACTATTGAGTTTTGGGGATGAAGAGTACTGTGCCAGTAGCACGAAGAGCACCGCCTTATGTGACCCACTCATGAGATACATTCACCGACTGTTGAGCCACACGGTAATAGCACGTGGTCAAAGTGAAGGAGTCGTGAATCTGAGGGCTTTATGGTCCCTGTATTGCATTAAGGGCTTGTTTGTTTGCAACTTAATGGAGCCATTCAGAGGCATAGATCTGATTCGGTCAGACATGAGGGCTGTTAAGAGCGTTTGGCAAATCATCTGAATGAACTTTTAAGTCTCTGAATGGGTAAGTGAAAGATTGAAGCTGAATGAAACAGAGACCAAAATAACCCTCAACCTAGTACAACGTTCATCTCCTTCTACCCCAACATAATAGCTTCTTCCTCCTTCTACAATCCCAAGTCGTGACCCATCTTCTACGGTCCTACCAAGGAAATCGACCAACCATTTGAAGCGACAAAGCCATCTGCTACCCAGGTAATTTGATTCCCGAAATTATTGAACGGTTTGATGTGTTAGAGATTAGGGCTTCAATTTGTGATTTCCAAAATCTGTGTGTTTATAGTTTGTAAGATGGCTTCATCAGATTATAGAATTCATAATTGTTAGAGATTAGGGTTTCAATTCTATTTTACATCAAAATGGTGAAATAAAGTGGGATAGGTCATGTATATTGTGTTTGTGTTTAAAATAAGGTGTAAGGGTGCAAATGAGCCGAGCCCTAGCTCGGCTAGTATTATTTTTAATATAACTTGGAACGTGCTATTGGGTTAAAGTTTAGGAGGTTTGGGTTAAATTGGTCATTTTTTTAGTTAAACTATATACGGTGTAAATTCCAAAACCAGGTCGGGATAAATTTTAGTTGATTTGGGTTGACACGGGTTGTTTTTCAGCACGCCAACCGTTTACCACTTTAATACAACTCTTTCACAACCCACCTAACTTTTTACAACCTGTTTAACCCATTTACAACATGATTACAACCAGTCAACCCGTTTGACTTGTTTAGATAATTAGATAAACGGGTTACCTTGGTCTTGTTCGGGTTACATGGTTTAAGCGTGTGCATGCTAGGGTTGATGTCTTTGACATGTTTCGTGTCTGGGTTCTTTAGCGTCAACCGCCAACCTGAAATGAATGCCACCCCTAAATTATACATTGCAAACTTCAATATTCGAGTCTTGGAATTGTTTAATAGAACTTTAATAGTATTGATTTATGTTTTTGTTAGGTAAGGATGGTTATAGGTAAATTTGGGATATCGGCGATTAAAAATTCTTGGTATGATGCAAGCAAAGTTACTGACAGCGTTCTTGAGGCTTATACAAGAGTAAACATGTTTACCTGTTAGTTTGTAATCCCACCTCCCTTTAAATGTTGTAATCATTTATGTTTTCACACAAAAAGGTAATTTTCACCTTTTCGCAAAACTTGATGTTCAATGAATATCTAGTTTGGCCCGTAACAGTCAAACATGGCCTTTTTGAATTGCATGTAGTAATATATCTTGCCCGGTTGTTATTTTGTTTGCAGCCATTACGAGCAAAGGGTTGGGATCGGGCTCTTGTGGAATTCACAGCAGAGATGGTGGCTGGTTCATTTCCCGAATCAAATCCACCATTAACAGAAAGATTGCATGAAATCTCATGTCCAGGTCCGTATGCTTAACTTATTTTTAGTCATACTCACATAGTTAAACGCCTAAACTCATGTTTAGACGCTGATTAATGCTATAAACAAATGAAACAGTTCTAGTCATCACAGGTGATAGTGACCGACTCGTGCCATCTTGGAATGCGGTAAGGCTTTCGCAAGCCATCTTTGGATCTCACCTTGAAGTAATAAATAAATGCGGTCACTTACCTCATGAGGAAAAGCCGCACGATTTTGTGACAATTGTTGATAGTTTCTTGACACGTGTCTTTGGGAGAATCGAATCACAGCCACTGCAAGCAGCAACATAAAGATTCATCAAGGATATTAATAAATATATTCAAGTACAGTGATAATGTTGGTATATACTTGTTAGGAAACATGATCAGTTAATGTATGATATCATATCAATTCTTGACTTTATTATTATATTTATCATTTATGTAACAGTTTCAGAAATACATGCTGCCGAAACTCGACATGTTTGTTATATATTGGTTATTGAGTTGTTATTTAACTATTACACACATATACATTGTTATTTAAAAAAAATCTATATTGAAAGTAATAATTTCAAATTTCAAATTAATAAAATTAAAATTGTATGCAAAGTATTAATTTCTATATGGACTTTAAGTATGTTTCCGTGGATTTTGAGGTAATAGTGTGTAATTTGGATATTCTATAATGTTTTGTATTTTCTTTTTTGTAATTACTTATCATTCAGAGTTCAAACCAAACAGATACATTTCATTCAGCATGAAATAATTAAGAGGGGTAAGAGAGTCATTTTACACAGTTATTCAGAAGTCCAACCAAACAGACTTAACTGGTTCAGCACTTACTGGTTCAGACTCTCTTAACCATTCAGACCTCTTAATGATTCAGCACTTAATGACTCAGTACTTGCCAAACAGCCCCTAAGAATGACATGGTTTTTAACATCACTTATCTGTTCTGTCATCTTTTCAGAACAAATGCAAATGCAAAGAGCTTGAATACCCCGATATTTTGTGGTGCGTGGATTTATAAGCTTTACAAAGCCTACCGTGCAGACACAGAAGGAACCCGAAGCCCGAAGCCGATCGCACTCAACCTCTGTTATTGCAACAGCATGCAAATGGTCCAACAGGTCAGCCGAAACCCGGAAATGTGGAGGTTTCAGGATACCCTAAACCAGACTTGGGATCCTGAGGACCCGGCTGAGATGATGATCCAGGACATACCCGAGAGAAGAGGAGGATCACCACCTCGACAGACCCGCCGCCGCACTTACCACCAGCAAGGAGTACCATCATCATCAAGAGCCGGCCCCAGCTCGTCATACCACAACCAGTACTCATTTGAGGGCCTATACGGGCTCATTGACAAGTTCCAGGCTAACACTACCGCCTCGTTTGACAGGTTATCAGGACAGATTACAGACTCAGACAAATAGAGAGCCGCAGATTATGCAGAAACGAGGCGACAGATCAACCGATTGAGTGATCACATGGACAGGCAATGGGGACTCTTCGACCCGGAAACGGGCAACTGACAATCAGCGGCACCGGTAGGTCTGGTATGGGTATGGGTGTGGGTGGTAGTACTTTATTGACATTATTATTATTATAATGCTTGTTTAAACAATTTACATTCTGTCATTTGTTTGGTTGGATACTTTTTATGTTCGTGGGTGCCAAGACATTACAATAGGTACTTATTTAGCCCGTATGGGCGGGGTGGATGATTCCATACCCAATTTTTAGTAGTATATTTCTTGGTTATTCGTGGTTGTTTGCAGTTTTTATTATTCATGTACAAGATAGGAAAATGAACGAAAAACAGGGGATGCTCTGTCAAAATTTTGTTAGCCCGTAGGGAAGTACCTCTCCATTTTACCCACCATACTTCATACATCTGATTATAAGCAAAAAAGTGAAAAAGTAAAAAGAAGTTTTGTAATATTGAGAATAAATTTATGCAAAATATGGCGTTTATACCCAATTACTCCGTTACTGTGAGATAAACCTTTATAAATATTTTTTTGGAAGCATTGAGTGAGTCATATGTTTCTGTTGGTAAACGGTTTTGTAGACTCGAGTCTTTGTAATTATCATTTGTAATTTATTAATATATTAATATATTAAAGTTAAGGGCATTTATGTAATTTATGTTAGTTCGTTTAAGTATAGGCTAGTTCGTTAAGAATGTTTAACGAATTACCAAGTTCGTTTAATGTATAACCTATTCGTTAAGGATGTTTAACGAATGGACAGTTAGTTTGTTATGTATGTTCCCATTTGTCAAGGAATGTTGACGAATGGGGGCATAACGAATCAAAGATTCGTTATGCTATCTTTTTGAGTCATGTAAGTTAACGAACTGGATCCAATTCGTTACGGGATGTGTAACGAATTGGTATCCATCGTCTATTTATAGGGTGTTCATACCCTATAAAATCATCTCTCGCTCTGTCAAAATCATCTCTCGCTCAGTTATTCCTTAACGTATTATTAATCTACATATTACAACTAATATTATACACACACACACACACACACGTATATATATATATATATATATAATCAATTAATAGCATATCATAAACTAGATCCGTTTAAGGTATTAGATCTAATCTATATAATCATTATTGATCTGATTTAAGGTATTCACAAGTGGTATCAGAGCCCTGGGTGTTAGATTGCTCTTGATTATGTGTTATTAATCCGTATTTGACACTGATTGATCAATTTTTGGTTTCGTTTAAGTTTTACAAAAATTTTGCTTGAATTTTTTATCTGAATTAAACGAGTATGGATTGATTGGTTTGAATTGTGATTGGGAAGGTTTAAGGTAAGAATGTATGGATTGAATTGTGGATTTGTGTTGGATTGGACTGGTTTAGGTTTGGATTGGTATGTGTAGGGAACATGAGATGTTATTTGTTATAATTGGTGTTCATTTAATCGATTAAAGTATACGGGATTGAGCTAGTTGGATTCGTGAATGATTTACGAGCAAATTGAGCTACGATTTAGATGATTTGGTGTAGTATTGAAGTTGCATTACAGATCTGAGTTTGGGTTTGTGTGTTCGTGAATCTGGAATATTCCAGATTTATGGAAAACTCACTTGAAGATTCATCAATGGCGATAATTCATTATTGTTGATTCGTCACCCACGTGTCCTGATTCGTTACTAATTCTAAACAGATTCGTGCCACGTGGCTGAGTTTGTTACAACTGCTTGACAACCTGATTCGTTATCAAATGTAGCTGATTCGTATTTACTGTTCTTAATTCGTGTTCTTGGATTCTTTACACTTTAATCACTGATTCATTATCAATTCGCTTATTGATTCGTTCAGTGATTCGTTAGTTATTCGTTCTCAATTCGTCAACGATTCTTTATTGAATCGTTACACTGATTCATCAGTGATTTTTTAGTGACGTATCTTTGATTCGTTACTAATTTGTGATAACCTTAATTCTTTACTAGTTCAGCATTATTCCTGATTCGTTATCCATACCTCAGCTGATTCGTTAACTCATCTGATTCGTTACAAAAGTTTTAATTTTAACTCTCAAGTTTGACTTTTTGTCAAGTTTGAACTTGGTATTCACAGTGGTTGGTTTCTACGCGTTGGCATCTCAAAACGTGCTTATGCAACAGATGCTACACACTGGATGCTGAAATTGGATCTCATTCAAAATGCCTACGATTGATGAAATTCAGTGATTTTGCAAAGTGGGAACCACGATCTCGAGCACATCTTGGTTCTGTGCATCCCGATTGTGCTCGAAGTCTTGATGATGTCTACACTGTACCAATGATTGGTGATGAGACTACTGGTTTTACTCCTAAAGCTTTTACACAGTACTCACAAGAAGAGGAGAAGGCTATAGAGATCGAGACTGAAGCATATTCGACTCTTACTATGGCTTTACCTGATAATATATTCCATCAAGTTGGGTGTATCAAGATCTGTGTTTCATTGTTTCAGCACATCAGAATGATAAGCATGGGAATACCGAGGAGAGCAAGAAAGTAATGTTAAAGTTCCAATTTTGAAACTATAACTTACTCAAAGGTGAGACTGTTGAGGAAATGCCAGCTCGTTTCAATCGTTTAATTGCTGAGATGAATAAGTTAAAGATGGAACCTTCTGAATCTGACAAGATGGATACGGTTAAAAATGCTTTACCTAGCTCATACTCAACATTCCTTTTGGTGTTGAAGGAGAATAATTACTTCAAAAGCGAAGATTTAACTGCTTCTGAGTTTATGCAAAAGATTGAAGCTCGGGAATATGATTTGAAGTGTCAAAAGTCATCAAAAGAAGTTCAAGATCCATCTTTCTATGGTGGATGTGTGCCTTTAAGCACCACAGCATCTCCAATCACTACATTTCTCACTCAGAATGCAAATGAAGGATCAACGACAACTTATAGCGATCCAAACCTATGTTTTGTGGCATCTGGATTCACTGATAACTCTGGAAGTTCTGGAACTTCTGCTACAGCAAGTAAATTTTTTGCACCACCTAATGTGAACATGAAAGAGGCTGAACAAAACTTTGCCCTTCTATGTGCTTTCATGATTTCGTATGACAATTTGTTTGGTAGAAAAATTGCCATAAGTGAGTTAACCGATGAAGATTATGACCAAATAGACCCTGATGTTTTTGAACTTATAGATCTTAAGTGGAACATGGCAATGATAGTGAGGAAAGTGAAGAAGTTCTTGCAAAAAACTGGGAAAGATTTACCATCATTGAACAAAAGAGTTGGGTTTGATAAGCTAAAAGTCAAGTGTTATAACTATCAAGAGTTTGGCTACTTTGCCAAAGAATGTGACAAACCAAAGAAAGAGTACACCGGACCTCGAAGCCAATATAGAAGTTCTGTGAAAAAGAGTAATGATGCTGATAAACCTTCTGGCAGTAAACCGTCTGTTTCAGGATCACAAACTTTGATCTCTGCTACTGATGGAACTGATTGGACACAAAGGTTATTATGCAACGATAATCAAGCGAAGTTGGCTATGTTCAAGTTGAATGAGAGTTTTCAAGATGCTAGTGGGAATAAGCTATCTTCTGACAATGACACTGAATCTGATTCTGATGATTCATGTCAAATGCAGCCAACCACATTTGCATGTATGGCCAAAATCGACAAGGTTAGTTCTTATGTTTCTTATTTTGTTAATCTATCTGCAAATGTGCCTTGTGTTGATTGTGAGACTATTAAGCCTAAGTTAGAATCACTGAAAGAACATAATGATCATTTGGTAAAAGAAATTGCTTCTCTTAAGGATACTTATAGACAATCATTAGAATCTCAAATGAAATCTAGGGAGAAATTGAAGCATTGTCTATTAGTAACCATGGTCTCAAAGCTGAATTGTCGGTTAAAATGACAATTAATGATCAGAAATTTCTAGAAATCTTGAAACATCAATCTAAGATAAACGAACTTGAGAATGAAGTTCTTGAGTTGAAGAATAAATTGGGCAAGTTTAGAAATTCATCATTTTCGCTAAATGAGATTATTGAAGTAACTGGTAAGCAAAAGTATTCTAAAAAGGGTGTAAGTTTTGTTGAAGTGCCACCACCTTTTCATAATGATTATACTACAAATTCTTTTGCTGGAAAAGAAGAAGTTGTTGTTAATGAACCTGTTTTTCAAGAAAAACCTAAACTGGTAAAACATGATAATGTTAAAGCCCAATCGTCAACTCAAAATCATCATGTTGAAAGCAACAAAGTGTTTGTTGAGAATGTTGAGAAAGTTATCATTGAGGATGTGTTTAAACCTGAAATGATACACAAAGACCAGAACATTCCACGTTCGAATCACATTCTATGTGAGCCTCATGAATTTGAGGAGGCGGTGTATGGTTCAACCACATCTCAGGTGAAAAAGGAGAAAATAGTTAAACCAGTGAAGGCTAAGAAATCAGAAAAGCCTAAAGTTTCTGATGAGGATTTGATGTGTTTTATCAATCTTGTTGTATCTAAACCATCAACTGGTCGTGTTTTTAAGCTTAAAGGAATAAGCAAAGTGTTCATTGAGAAAGGCATTCCACTTAACTTGATCAAGCCCGAATTGATTGAAAGTGTCTTTTATAATGAAACTTCTAAGTTACAAGACCTTGAAAACAAGTTTGTGAAATTCAAGACATCAAACGTGGTAGATCCTTTGATAAAAGCTAAACATTTGTTAAAATCAGCTAAAAATGTTCAATTTGTGAAATCAAATGGAAATGACACTCTACAAAGCTTTTCAAATTGTTCAAATATGGATTTCTACATGAAAAGGAAATATGTGACGTTTGATGACTTGGACAAAGGTCCCATTGCTGGTGTTTATCATCAAACTTCGGTTGCACATGTTTCTGCTAAACCATTACATGAACGTGTTGACATGAGAACGTGTTTTCTCTTTGGTGAACATGGTCACGTTGTTAGAAACTGTGGTCAGAAAAATCTCAAAATCTTCATCCATTTATCAAGGAACAATCCAAACCCGTTCCTATGATTAAGGAGATTTTGAGAAGACCAATGTCTTTTAATGATGAAACCCACATTATGTTTTCTTATGTGAATCCTCGTAAGGTGGTTCATGTTAATAAAAATGCAAGTACCTTAACGCCCAGATTCGTTCCTACGGAACCTATTTGCGAAAATTCAACTATGAATATTGTTCAAGCTGCGTACTTGCGACGAAAGTCAAAATGTCATGTGACTTATTCACAAGTGGCTTGGATTAATTGAATGTTAAGACTTCAAGAGAAACTCAAGAGGTGCCCAAGACTGAGGCCTGGGCTGCCTTTTTGAACATATCATTTTCTTTTCATGTGCAGAGCTCATCCAAGACTGTTTCTGGTGAAAATTGGATAATGGATAGTGGATGCTCTCGTCACATTACCGGCAACATCAATCTCTTAACAAATGTAAAAAATATACAAGGAGGGTATGTTACGTTTTCTGGTAATTCAGGAGGTATGATCACTAAGGAGGGTGATGTGTCAAATGGGTGCATTACGTTTGTAAAAGTTAATTATTGTGATAAAGTAGATCACAACTTGTTGAGTGTGTCACAAATCTGTGATAAGAAATACACTACCGTATTTAATGATAAGGAGTGCATAATACTGAAACCAGGATACGTTATTCCCGAGGACATGGTAGTTATGCGATCTCCTCGATCGAATGATATTTATGTGTTGAACATAACTTCTAATGTATCGTCTTCTGTGGAAATTTTTTTGTTTCTAAGGAAATAGAAAAAGACACGATTCTATGGCACAGAATAATGGGTAATATTCATGTTACGAAAATGAATTATTTAATGGAAAGTGACCTGGTTGATGGTGTTTTGTTGAAACATTTTTAATTATATGATCACTTTATTGCTTGTAAAATGGGCAAATAGAAGAAGAAGTCACACCCATCTAAGTTAATGAATACCATTGATATTCCACTAGAACGACTTCATATGAATTTGTTTGGTCCTGTGAATCGTGCGAGTATTGCGGGTGATTGGTATTGTCTAGTCATTACTGATGATTATTTAAGATATTCATGGGTCTTATTTATGAGTTCAAAAGATCAAACACCCATTCTGGTTCAATATTTAATCACTAAGATCGAAACGCTATACAAATTGAAAGTGAGACGCATACGAAGTGATAATGGTACGGAGTTTAAAAATAATGTATTGGATTTGTTTTGTGTTCAAAAAGGAATTTATCGAGTATACAGTGCTCCCTACGTGCCACAACAGAATGGGGTGGCTGAAAGGAAAAACAGAACATTGATTGAAGCAGCAAGAACAATGCTTGCAGATTCTAAGCTTCTTGTTCAATTTTGGAACGAAGCTGTGAATACTGCTTGCTACACGCTCAATCGTGTTTTGACTGTGAAGAAGCTTCAAAAGACAAGTTATGAACTTCTGAACAAACGCAAGTCTAACTTAAAGTACTTGGAACCATTTGGGTGTCCTTGTACTATGTTGAAGAAAGTTGCGGGAAAATTTGAAGAAAAAGCAATTGAAGGATATTTCTTAGGTTACACATCACCTAAGAAACGTGTATATAACTTTACCTAGGGATGTTTAGAGGAGTGGTACCATGTTGATTGCCAAAGGTATACCACACCTTCCCAAGGTAAAGGACCTGATTGGATGTTTGACTATGACAATTTATTTAATTCATTCACTCAAATAGTTGACCAACCAGATGAAGACTTGGTGCGTGCATATCTTGAAGAACAATACTTACCTCCAAGACCTTTTGTTTCTGATTATGATGAAGCCCCACATGATGATCTCCCTGATACATCCGATGTGATTTCTATATCTTCGGATGATAGTCATTTTGTTGATTCTTCCTCGGCTCCATTTTCTGAAACACATGAGATCGGTGAATCATCTCATGATGCTGAGGAGAATCTCACTAATTTAATAGACAATGTTGTTGTGACTGAGAATCCTACTCTTCGGATTCATACTTATCATCCATAGAACAACATTATTGGTGATCTTGATGTAGGTATGCAGACACGTCATCAAGTTGCTACTTCAACTGAGTCTAATATATTGTGTGCTTATGCGGATTCTTCGGGAATCATGAATCTCACAATATACATTTGCTTTCTATCTCAAGTGGAACCAACGAATAATCATATGGCCCTTGAAGATCCATCTTGGGTATAAGCAATGTAGGAAGAATTGCAACAGTTTAACCGACTAGGTGTATGGGATATCATTGATAAACCCGTGAGAGTTAAGAAGCCAATTCCTATGAAGTGGGTATTTTAATGTAAGAAAGACAATCGTGGTGTGATCGTAAGAAACAAAGCAAGATTAGTGGTTCAAGGCTTCCACCAGCAAGAAGACATAGATTACACTGAAGTATATGCTCCAGTTGCACGATTGGAAGCTATACGAATATTTTTGGCTTATGCGGCTTACAAGAATATTAAGGTTTATCAGATGGATGTGAAAAGTGCTTTTCTCAATGGAGAATTACATGAGGAAGTGTTTGTTTTATAGCCTCCTGGTTTTGGAGATGCAGGTTATCCGGACCGAGTTTACCGACTGAACAAGGCCCTGTATGGTCTACACCAAGCCCTGAGAGCTTGGTACGGCACACTTGCTGACCATCTTACTGATAATGGCTTCAATCAAGGAACTGTGGACTGCACTTTATTTTATAAGAATGTTGGTGATGATCTGCTCCTTGTCCAGATATATGTCGATGACATCATATTTGGCTTAACAAATGACAAGTTATGTATGCAATTCGAGAAGCCAATGCAAACGAAGTTCGAAATGAGCTCGATGGGGGAGATGAACTTCTTTTTAGGGTTGCAGGTTCATCAGTCTGACAAGGGAATCTTCATTCATCAGACGAAGTACGTGAACGATTTCTTGAGCCGATTCAAGATAACTTCCGGAAAAATCCCTTCAACGCCTCTTCCCGTGGGTCACAATTTGTCACCGGATGAATTAGAGGATACCGTAGATCCTACCATTTACCTAGCGATGATTGGTTCATTAATGTAATTAACTGCTTCTCGATCTGACATAATATTTGCAGTTTGTTTGTGTGCTAGGTACCAATCAAGTCCCCGAGGGACTCACCTGGCGGCGGTTAAGCGTATACTTCACTATATGAGGGGTAATCCTGACACCGGGTTATGGTATCCCAAGGACGATAGCTTCGTTTCACTGTGTTTTCCGATTCGGATTGTGGAGGATGCAAGATCAACTTTAAATCGACCACATCGGGTTGTTAATTCCTAGGAAGCCGACTTGTTTCCTGGCAGTGTAAGAAGCAGACAACGATCTCTACTTCAACCGCCAAAGCAGAATATGTGGCAGCCTCAAGTTGCTGTTCACAGGTTCTTTGGATCCAACAACACTTGCGCAATTACGGTTTGAAGTTTCTTACTACTCCCATCTATATTGATAACTCTGCTTCTATAAGTATCACCAAGAATCCCGTGCAACACTAAAAAACTAAACATGTCGAAATTCGATATCATTTTATACGAGATTGCTTTAAAAAGAAATTAATAAATAGTGAGAAAGTGCACACTGATTTTCAAAAAGCCGATATGCTTACCAAGGCATTTGATAAAACACGTTTTAATTTTCTGCTTGATTTAAACGGATTAAAATCTCTTGCTCATGTCCTTAAACAAGGATAACTATCTTTATCTTATTTTTGTTTATTTTTATTTCTTTATTTTTATGTTTGGGTTTTGGGGGTGAGAAATGAAAATACAAAAATATTGTGTTTTTAGTTTGTATAGAGAAAATCCAAAAACATTAAAAAGTTTGAAAAAGTCAAAAAGATTGTGATTTGTGGTTAAAATATTTTGAAAACTCCAAGAACATTGAAAAATTTTGAAAATCTATCAAACATATTGTGTTTTCAGTTTGTATAGAAAAATCCGAAAAGACAAAAAGATTGTGTTTTTAATGTATGTATAGAGAAAAACCAAAAAGATTTTTGCATACTGTCACTTAAAATTATGCCATTACTCATATTTGAAGGACATATACTTGTATATGTTTGGTCCTGATATTTACTTGTAAATGTTCGTGATAGCCATTTACCTGATAATTGAAAATAGTTGGGGCGACTGTTATGCGTTTTTTTTTTAATTCTTTCGCTGAAAATTATGTCGGTTATTTAAGTTTGTGGAACATGCTTGCATGTTTTGGTCCTGTTATCTACTTGTGGATTGATATGATAGCCATTAATATATAGCTAAAAGTAACTGGGGTTATTGAATTTATTTTTATGCTCATCAAAAATTTTGAGTTTTGAAGTAAAAAGAGAAGATGATAGTACATTGATCATCTGGTCCGATATCCATAAAGAAATAAGCTTAAAAGACTGTGTGCTTAACTGCATTGGTGCATTGATAGGTCTTAAACAAGCCGTTAGAGTAAAGTATAAATAAACGTCAAATTGAAAGATATGTTAGTCTCTTCCAAAAATCTCGGTAATGATGGTAGAAATGTAATAACATGTCATACTCAAGCCTTATGTTTGCCTGATCACCAAAAATTAAAATAAGTTTGAATAAAAAGCATTAGTGTTCTGGACACTGTGAGTCTTTATGCGGCTTAATCATCTGGGTATTCATATGCATGAATATTTCAACCACTTTTATAGCAAACCAAAAGTCTTTAAACTTGATCGCTGCTGTACATTGTACAATTTGAATTACTGACCTGATCAAAATCCGCTGTTAGTCATACACTATTCCTCCCTTGCGTGCGTCTCAATAGCAATAAGAAACGGGCCCCAGGGAATACAATGTATGTAAGCCTACAGATGGACTCGTGCATATTCACTCACAGTAAAGGAATCTTGGTGCATCAAACAAAATCTATAAAATCAAAATTTTTATCGACATCATAATGGTTTAAGTCAAGTTGGGGTGATACGGTAAAAATCAAATTAAGCTTGAACCGAGATTAGAGCCTGATAGTTTCTGATATTCTGTGCTTTAATTGAACAATAAATCATATCACAAAAATGCTTGAAAGTTTGTTATAAGATTTAAGTGGAAAACAATATCAATGACCGACTTAACGCCAGTCATGTATCGCTGAAATATAAAACTGCGATGGAAGGGCAATTGGGTTAATATGATTCTCTGCTTAAACTAACCAAAAATACAAAAATATGTACTGCTTTCGAAAAACATACAAAAACACAAAAATATTATGTTCTCTATTTTATGTTTACTTTTCGGATTTGAATGTAAATATTTTGAAAATAAAATGAAAAATACCAAAAAGATTTTATTGCTTTCTTTTACATATTATTTAATTCTTTTAAGTTATGCGTTTTAAGCATAAAACATGTTAAAGGTAATACATCTTATCACATTGGGTAAGATTCGTAAGGTATAAGGTCATCGAGATAAGGGTTTCGTTGATTTAATTATTTATTTATTTATTTATTTAATTCTTTGATTAGTTAATTATTTAATTAATTTTAAATTAAATTACATTGAAAAGGACTTAAAGTAATTAATTTGTTATTTGTGGATAACGAATCGAGTTTATTCTAATAACGAATTAATTCAATTCGTTACCATTTAATTCGCTTTCGCCACTCTGTAACGAATGACCCAATTCGTCATCTAATATAACGAATTAAGCACGAATTACCCTTAGTTCGTTATTACTTCGTCTAAGTTATAATGAATTACTCATTCGTTGCCACGTGTTACTCATTCGTTGCCACGTGTTACGAATGAGATAACGAATTGGCTAATTCGTTAATTCAAAATTAACAAATCAGCTAATTAGTTGTCTTGGGAAACATGCCGATTCGTCTTATATAAGGAACAGTGACGAACGATTCATTTCATTCTTTCACTATTTTTCCTTCGTCCTTAAGCAAACTTTTACAAAAATTTTCCAGAAATCACGATCTTCACAAAACTCTATTTTGTTCATCAATTTAAGTTCGTAAGGTGATGTGTTGTAAAACACATTTACTTCCCGTATCATTTTTATCATGTTTTAATTGTTTTTTAGTTTAATTATTAAGTTTTATGGTTTGTTTATGCTTAATATTACAAAGTTGATTGTTTACTTGATAGTTATGAAGTTTGGTGGAAAAAGAGTTAAATTTGAAGAGTTTAGGGGCTTAATTGGTCAACTTTCAAACTTATAAGTCAAGGCCCGACCCAAGCCCACATCTTAGAAGCCTTTTATAATATTATATGAAGTTAATTATGGGAGAATTCAGCCATAACTCCCGCCTAAATCCCGAAATCAAAAGAACCCTAACTAGGCAGCTCTAGTTCCGATCGGACTGCAGCAGCCAAAGAAGAAGAAAAAAAAGAAAGAAAGGCGGCGGCTGTGGAGGCTGTGGTGGCTGGAGGGGAAGAGGAACATCAAGGGGCATCTTGGTACAGCAGCTAGGCATCTTATACATCATAAATCTCAGCCATAAACCCTAAGTAATCATCTTTAAACTTTGTTTATTGTTCAAGAACCCTAACTTTGTTGAATCAGTCTTTTGCTTTGGATTGTTTTGCAAGTGATTGATAGTTTGACTTGTGATTGATTGTGTTTGAATCTTGAATGAATTTAATCATGTTTAAGTTGATGTTTGTGATGTTTTTCTTAAGTATACATGGCTGTCCAAAATCTATGTTAGGCTAAACTTGCTTGTTCTACCTAGGATAGATGATTGTTGAGTAGTTTAGACTTGTATAATGGATTGTTAATGTTCAAGACTTGAATTATTGATGTAAAGTTTAACTAAACCATAAATTAGATTGTGTGTGATGGCTGTGTTTTATTTGTTATTACTTATAATCCTCTTGCATTAGTTAATTGAATTGGTTTTGATTAATTGATTGCTTGTTAGACTCTTGACTTGGTGTTTAGGGTTTATTTGCGGGGTGTACAACCGTAGGGATAAGTGGGTAATATAATTATCTAAAATCAGTTAAAATACACATTCTTTGAGACCGAGAGGTGATAAAAAGTAATATTGTCTCGTTGCTTTTACTTGTTAGAGTTAAGACCGCGCGAGAGCGGGTTTTTATCTTGTCGAGTTTGAGTGTTTATGTGAAATTAGTCGGTTTAATTTGGGTTAAGTTAAATTGTTCCTCTATCCTTGGTGACATAGTATTTGTCTCCATTAGGATAGTGTGTCGGTGAAACCGAGAGGAGAGTCGACATTTGAACACGTTAATAATTGTTTTTCCGGTTTATTCTTTAAAATCAATTAAAATAAGTTGGAGTTTGTTAGAGAGACTGAGAGATAATTTGACTTTCTTAAACAAGTTTTAGTTGTGTCATCTTTTATAACCGGTGTCGTGAATGTTTTCAATCCGTTATCTTGTTATTTCTGTCAACATGATTCATTCCTAGGTAGACGTCTTTATTCATTGAATTTAAACCAAAGTTTTCAAAGTTTTGTCAAAAGTTTTCATTCAGTTAAGTTAAGTAGTTAAATTAAATTCTAAAATAAATCAATTAAATATTTTGGTGAGTCTTGGTTAGAGTTTAGTAATTATAAACGTTTTCACGTGTCTTCGAGTTCGATATCCGGACTTTCCTTATCTGTGCTATACGCGACCGGTACACTTGCCGTTTGTGTGAACTAGGATAGATTGTTTGGTTTTTAAAGCTTAGTTGCGACTTGTGTTTTATTTATATATATATTTTCACACATCAAGTTTTTGGCGCCGTTGCCGGGGACACGGTTTGAGGCGTATTAAGAACGACTTGAGTTAAGACTTGCCTTGTTTACTACTTGTCTTTCTTAATTGTTTAGTTTGTTAGTTTAAAATAGTTTAGCTAATTATAATTTATTTTATTTATTTTAATAGTTGTATGCGACGTACTCGATCTCTAGGACCACCAGAACATCAAGGATTTCCCGAACCAGAGAGAGAGCTTCTTTAGAGACGTCGTACAAAACCGTCTTCCAGTTCATCTACATCCGTCGGTAATACGTTCTCTTCTCCTACTTTTTCTGAACCCGTCATTAGGGATAGGATTATGGGCGACGCGAATCCACTACCGAGGAGGACAGTTGAAGACCGGGCCCGTCCGGTCGATGCTGGCGCGAGATCCAGCATTGCTCAACCAGCTATAGGAGTTCAAACGACTTGGCAGATTCCATCTAATGTTCTGAACACGATTCCTCATTCTGCTCAATTTCACGCGTTGCTCCACGAGAACCCGCATTCTCATCTCACTCGTATTACACGTATCTGCGACACGTTTCATCTTGCCGGCGTATCCGAAGACGCAATAAAACTCCGAATCTTTCCGTTCTCACTCGTTGATCATGCGAGTCTGTGGCTTGAGTCCCTCCCACAGGGATCCATTGCTACTTGGGCTGCCATGCAGACCCAATTTCTTGAAAAATACGATCCTCCGGCTAAGGCCGTTCGTTTGCGTAACCAAATTATTCTTTCCAGATGGAGGACACCAAGAGCTTCTACGAGGCGTGGGAAAGGTTCAAAAATCTACTTGCTTTATGTCCGAACCACGGCCTACAAGACTGGGCGGTTGTTGAGAAGTTCTACAACGGAGTGACGTACGCAACTCAGAGTATGCTCGACACAGCTGCAGGAGGTAACCTCCTGACAACGAAAGATACGGATGAGTGCATTGCCTTGTTTAACGGTTTAGCCATGAGTGGATACCAGCGACCACCAGTTAAGAGTACCAAAACCGTTGATTCCCTATCACGCGGCATGCATTCGATTGACACGAGCACCGCACTTGCGGCACAAGTTGAAGCGTTAGCAAAGATCGTGAAGGACTTGCAGGTGAAAAGTAAGTTGTGCGAGATCTGTAGAGGGGGACACGATACCGTTCAATGCCCCATAGGTTTCCAGGAGGAGGCGGTCGACTTCGTTAATAATCCAAACCGAAATCAACATTCTTTCAATTCTTATAATTCGGGGTGGAGAGGTAACCAAAATTCCAACTGGAGGAACGGAAATCAGTCCGGCTTCCAGCAACGTCAGAGCCTATTCCAGGATTCCGGTGAAGGACCGAGTAGTGGGGAGAAGAAGCCCACGTTAGAGGAGATGATGGCACAACAGACACAGATGCTGTCGCAACTCATGACTCGAGAGGACTCCCGTCACAAAGAAACTCAAGAGAAATTCCGGGAGCACGAGTCATTCATGAGAAATCAAGGAGCGTTAATTCAAAATCTTGAGCGTCAGATGGGAGAGATAGCAAGTCGTCTAAATGAGAGGTCGCCAGGTACATTTCCAAGTAACACTGAACAAAATCCGAAGGCGTTCGCGAACGCTGTGACGACAAGGAGCGGTGCGGGGGCACATAGCGAGCCCGTGATTCAAGAGGCGACGAGAGGAGTCGTTAACGTGCCTGCGGTAGATGTAGAGGAGCAGGTAGACGAGGAGATTCAGTTGGGGTCTCCACCGGCCAAGGTGCATCAGAGGCACATTTCCGGAAGTTCAACACAGGCCGAGAACCAACCATTACCCAGCACACCACCGAGAGTCTACAAACCTAGACTCCCATTTCCCGGGAGAGTCCGTAGGGATAGAGACGAGGAGCAAAACTCCAAATTTCTTGATCTTCTGAAGCAACTTCATCTTAATATTCCTTTCCTTGAGGCACTTACGCAAATGCCCAAATACGCAAAGTTTCTTAAGGATATTCTTTTAAACAAAGAGAAGTTAGCCGAAGTCTCTTCCATTCCTCTGAGTGCTGGTTGCTCTGCAGTCTTGCAGAGAAAGTTACCAGAAAAGATGTCCGATCCTGGGAGTTTCACAAATCCCTGCATCTTGAGTGATAATACGGTCGTCCATGCGCTGGCAGATCTTGGAGCCAGTATTAATCTCATGCCGTATTCCGTGTATCGCAAGTTGGGACTAGGCGAACCGAGGCCTACCCGTATGAGTATCCAGCTTGCTGATCGTTCTGTGAAATACCCCCGAGGGGTGGTCGAGAACATGCTTGTTCGTGTCGACAAGTTCATCTTCCCGGTGGACTTTGTCATCCTGGACATGAACGATGACGATAGTGTCCCACTCATCTTGGACCGGCCATTCCTTGCCACTGCACAAGCATTAATCGATGTCTGCGAGGGTAAATTAATCTTAAGAGTTGGGGATGAGAACGTCACCTTCGACGTTCGACAGTCACTGAAACACCCCAAGTCTGCTGATGACTCCTTATTCTTCATTGATACCATCATGTAGCATGTCGGGGAGTTTTTCAGTGAAATTTGTGGAGGATCTGCCTCCGACACCCAGATTCTCGATAGGAGATTCCGGAGATTGAAATGGTTGCCGTAACCAATCAGTCCTCAAATGACGACACCGAGTCGCATACCCCTGAATCTGGCGTGTCTGCTGAGATCGTACGAGACGATCCGATGGACCGACCTTCGGTCGAGAGTCCTCCTCTTTCCTTAGAGCTTAAGGATTTACCTTCCCACCTTGAGTATGCTTTTTTAGATAAAGAGAGGAAGCTTCCGGTTATCATTGCATCTGCGTTGACCGAGGTCGAGAAGGAGAAGTTGTTGAGGGTGCTACGAGAGCACAAGGAGGCTATTGCTTGGAAGATTATCGATATCAAGGGTATTAACCCTTCGTTCTGCACTCATAAAATCCTCATGGAGGAAAATTTCAAAACTGTCGTCCAGCCGCAACGGCGGCTTAATCCGAAAATGCAAGAGGTCGTAAAGAAGGAGATCATTAAACTCCTTGATGCGGGGATCATTTTCCCCATTTCTGATAGTGCTTGGGTGAGTCCAGTCCAAGTGGTTCCTAAAAAGGGTGGCATGACTGTCGTCACCAACGAGAGGAACGAGCTTATTCCCACGAGGACTGTGACAGGATGGCGAGTCTGCATCGACTATCGCCGACTGAATGATGCCACCAGGAAAGATCAATTTCCTCTCCCATTCATTGATCAGATGTTAGAGCGTTTAGCAGGTCAGCAGTACTACTGCTTCCTAGATGGTTTCTCCGGGTACTTCCAGGTTCCGATAGCTCCCGACGACCGGGAGAAAACCACTTTCACCTGCCCTTACGGAACGTTTGCTTACAAACGTATGCCGTTCGGACTTTGTAACGCTCCGGCCACATTCTAGAGGTGTATGGTGGCCATTTCCATGATATGATCGAGGACTCCATGGAGGTGTTCATGGACGATTTTTCCGTATTTGGGAGTTCCTTCGATCATTGTTTATCAAATCTCGAGAGGATAATGTCCCGCTGCGTTGACACCAACCTAGTCCTTAACTGGGAGAAATGTCATTTCATGGTTCGCGAGGGCATTGTTCTAGGTCATCGAATCTCAAGTGCGGGGATAGAGGTTGACCGGGCAAAGGTCGAGACCATTTCTAATCTTCCCCCGCCTACTTCTGTGAGATCAATTCGTAGCTTTCTTGGTCATGCTGGGTTCTACCGCCGGTTCATCAAAGATTTTTCTAAAATCGCGAGACCCATGACCAAACTTTTGGAGAAGGATGCTCCATTTGTTTTTTCTGAGCAGTGTATCGAGGCGTTTGATCTTCTAAAAGACAAACTAGTTAACGCCCCAATCATGGTTGCTCCCGACTGGTCGTTACCATTTGAGTTGATGTGTGACGCGAGCGACTTCGCAGTCGGAGCGGTTCTTGGACAACGGAAGGATAAACATTTCCATCCAATCTACTATGCGAGCCGGACCTTAAATGGCGCACAGGAAAGCTATACCACCACCGAAAAAGAGCTATTAGCTGTGGTGTTCGCTTTCGACAAATTTAGGTCCTATCTGGTTTTGTCCAAAACGATCGTTTATACGGATCATGCCGCTATTAGATATCTTTTTAGCTTTTAGGATGCTAAGCCTCGTCTTATCCGATGGATCCTGTTGCTTCAAGAGTTCGTTATAGAGATCCGTGATAAAAAGGGGGTCGAGAATGTGGCGGCTGATCATCTTTCACGTCTAGAGGGAGTTGATTCAGGAGATTCGGGGAGTTAGGATCGACGATCGTTTTTCGACGGAGAGTCTGATGTTCGTTACTGCACAAGAAGAAGGATTTCCATGGTTTGCTGATTTCGCGAACTATCTTGCTGACGGATACCTCCCAAAGATGCCTTACCAGCAAAAGAAGAAATTCTTTGCTGACATCAAATTTTACCTTTGGGACGATCCATATCTTTTCCGCATTGGTGCTGATCAGCTTATTAGAAGGTGTGTGGATGTCAAGGAAGGATGACAAATCTTGAGCCATTGTCATGTGGGACCGACTGGAGGTCACCACGGTGTGAATTCTACGGCAAAGAAAGTCTTTGATTCTGGTTTTTACTAGCCGTCTATCTTTAAGGATGCTCACCTGTTTGTTAAGCGTTGCGATCGTTGCCAGCATGTCGGCAACATTTATTCACGAAACGAAATGCCCCAGAATGCCATTCATGTTTGTGAGGTTTTTGATATTTGGGGTATTGATTTCATGGGACCGTTTCCATCTTCGTGTGTAAACAAATACATACTCGTGGCCGTCGATTACGTGTCAAAGTGGGTTGAGGCCAAAGCTCTACCCACCAATGATGCCCGAGTGGTAGTCCGTTTTCTAAAAAGTCTATTTGCTCATTTGGAGTCCCGAAAGCCTTGATCAGTGATCGAGGGTACTCACTTTTGCAACTCGCAGATGGAAAAGGCGTTGAAGCGTTATGGGTCACCCATCGGCTTGCGACCGCCTACCACCCACAGACTAGTGGGCAAGTAGAAGTGAGTAATCGGGGAATCAAACGTATTCTCGAGAAAACGGTTGGTTCAAATCGTCGGGATTGGTCCGACAAATTAGATGACGCTCTGTGGGCCTTCCGTACAGCCTACAAGACTCCGACTGGTTCCACACCATTTCGGATGATTTATGGGAAGGCCTGTCATCTTCCTGTTGAATTGGAAGACCGCGCTTCATGGGCCCTTCAAAGGGTTAATCTGGATTTACCCGCCGCAGAGGGTAATCATTTCCATCAATTACACGAATTAGAGGAGCTCCGGGATCACGCATATGCACAATCATTTCGGTATAAGGAGCATACGAAGGAACTGCATGACAGGAAATTGAAGGGTAATAAGCAGTTCAAGTGTGGGGATAAGGTTTTACTGTATAACTCACGATTGAGGTTATTCCCGGGAAAGTTGAAATCCCGATGGTCGGGACCGTTCACGGTCACTGAGGTTTTCCCGTATGGCACGATTGAGATACAAGATCGAAGCGGGAAGTTCAATGTGAACGGCCATAGATTGAAGCACAACATAGGAGAGCCGATAACTGATCAGACAGTCGAGGTGTTCTACCTTGACTCATTCACCGAGGAATAGGCGTGATGGATGCATCACTCGGGAGACAGCCCGAGTTGTAGAGTTTGTATTATGATTCTCTTTATTATCTATTTTTATTTGTTTTATTTTTATTTATATTTATAAAAACATAAAAATACAAAAAAAAAAAAGAAATATTTAATAAAAAAAATTAAAAATCCAAAAACACAAAAATATGTTTATTTCTTATGTTTCTGTTTTCTGTTTTGTACGCCGCTACATGCGAGCGAGTTTGAGTTGTTACAGGTATTATTATGCGCATGGTAGCTCTGATGGCGTTTTGGAGCTGGTTCACCTGAGGTTGCGGCCGCGAATGAAATGCTATACGGTCGTTCGTTCGAATCATACACAGCTGATGAAGAATCTGCATCTAAACCAGGGGAGTAACCCGTTCTCTGTTTTACCTTTTGCTTTAAGTTTTAATTTTATTTTTCACTTTTTATTTTATTTTATTTCTTTTCCTTGTTATCATCGAGGACGATTTCGTTCTAAGTGTGGGGATGGGAATTTATTTTACTTAGTTGTAGAAAAAATAATAATAAAAAAAAATTAAAAAAATAAAAAATTTTAAAAAAATAATAAAAAGTTTTCACTTGTTTTTCGTTTTCGTACGTTGTTTAAGTTGAAAAAAAATGTCCCTTGTTTTTAGCTTCTGTTGCATTAAAGTGGAGATGATGATATTTATCGGAAATCGGTTTTTCAAACTACTAATAATATGAGATAAAATAAAAGAAAACGCACTTAACTTGGGATGTGTCGGTAGGCTCAGCCTTGAAAATAAAAGGGCAAATTTGATAAAACGGTTAAACGGAAATCTTTTGTGGGTAAAGCGTTTTGTCCGTGGAAAATAAGTAATGAAAGGTCGGGCCATACTTAAGCCTCAAATTTTGGTATGAAAAAAGTGGAAGTATCATGAGTTTTTAAAAATTTGAATACGTTATCATATGATGCTTGGGTAGGTTTAACATTAGAGTATGCCGTGTAGCCTGTGATATAAATCTTAAACTGCTAGTTTAGTGTTTTACACCTCATTGGCGTATGGTTTTATAACCTTAAATCCTGTATTGATGGGATGCTTCGGGTCCGGAGACCATGGGTCTATATGCAATCTATTTAGCTGGGTATTCACAATTCCTAAGTGGGGTTGTGGATATTTAAAATAAAGCCAAAAAGCAAACCCTTATAAGTCTATAAACATGATCACAAAAAGTACGAAAGTACAAATACACTACAGACTTGATCATCCACGCTGTTAGCCATGTGGAGTCCCCTTGCTCGCGTCTCATTACCATTAAGAAACGGACCACAAGGGACACGCTACATGTAAACCCTACAGATGAATTTTGCATACTCACCTATGGTGATGGATTTGGGGTATTGCTTGATAACCCCTATAAATAATTGAACCTTAATCGTATCTAATGGCTGCTTGGTAGACTTTGATGCTTAAGCTTAGGTGGATAAACAATACCCTTGATCATCTTAACTATTCATAAATATTGAGAACAAAGTTTTAATTCTGCTAATTTTGAGGTTTAAGTCAAGTTGGGGTGGTCTGGTCCGGTAAAAGCATAAAATAAGCGGGTCTTAATTGTGTAAACCACTAAGTAATATTATTGTCGGATCTTATTTGTCCCGGTAATGATTAAGGCATGGGTTTAGGTGGACAACAATATCGATAATCGCGGCTTTTGCGTTTTTCTGAGCTTTAAAATCTAACCTATATGTTTGATTTAACTTTGATTTTCCGATTCTGATCCAACTGCATTAGACTTTTTCAAGGACGAAAAAGACTTAAGTGTGGGGATGTTTGATGTGTTATAAAACACATTTACTTTCCGTATCATTTTTATCATGTTTTAATTGCTTTTTAGTTTAATTATTAAGTTTTATGGTTTGTTTATGCTTAATATTACAAAGTTGATTGTTTACTTGATAGTTATGAAGTTTGGTGGAAAAGAGTTAAATTTGAAGAGTTTAGAGGCTTAATTGGTCAACTTTAAAACTTATAAGTCAAGGCCCGACCCAAGCCCACATCTTAGAAGCCTTTTATAATATTATATGAAGTTAATTATGGGAGAATTCAGCCATAACTCCAGCCTAAATCCCGAAATCAAAAGAACCCTAACTAGGCAGCCCTAGTTCCGATCGGACTGCAGCAGCCAAAGAAGAAGAAAAAAAAGAAAGAAAGAAAGGCGGCTGTGGAGGCTGTGGCAGCTGGAGAGGAAGAGGAACATCAAGGGGCATCTTGGTACAGCAGCTAGGCATCTTATACATCATAAATCTCAGCCATAAACCCTAAGTAATCATCTTTAAACTTTGTTTATTGTTCAAGAACCCTAACTTTGTTGAATCAGTCTTTTGCTTTGGACTGTTTTGCAAGTGATTGATAGTTTGACTTGTGATTGATTGTGTTTGAATCTTGAATGAATTTAATCATGTTTAAGTTGATGTTTGTGATGTTTTTCTTAAGTATACATGGCTGTCCAAAATCTATGTTAGGCTAAACTTGCTTGTTCTACCTAGGATAGATGATTGTTGAGTAGTTTAGACTTGTATAATGGATTGTTAATGTTCAAGACTTGAATTATTGATGTAAAGTTTAACTAAACCATAAATTAGATTGTGTGTGATGGCTGTGTTTTATTTGTTATTACTTATAATCCTCTTGCATTAGTTAATTGAATTGGTTTTGATTAATTGATTGCTTGTTAGACTCTTGACTTGGTGTTTAGGGTTTATTTGCGGGGTGTACAACCGTAGGGATAAGTGGGTAATATAATTATCTAAAATCAGTTAAAATACACATTCTTTGAGACCGAGAGGTGATAAGAAGTAATATTGTCTCGTTGCTTTTACTTGTTAGAATTATGACCGCGCGAGAGCGGGTTTTTGTCTTGTCGAGTTTGAGTGTTTATGTGCAATTAGTTGGTTTAAGTTGGGTTAAGTTAAATTGTTCCTCTATCCTTGGTGACGTTGTATTTGTCTCCATTAGGATAGTGTGTCGGTGAGACCGAGAGGAGAGTCGACATTTGAACACGTTAATAATTGTTTTTCTTATTCTTTAAAATCAATTAAAATAAGTTGGAGTTTGTTAGAGAGACTGAGAGGTAATTTGACTTTCTTAAACAAGTTTTAGTTGTGTCATCTTTTATAACCGGTGTCGTGAATGTTTTCAATCCGTTATCTTGTTATTTCTGTCAACATGATTCATTCCTAGGTAGACGTCTTTATTCATTGAATTTAAACCAAAGTTTTCAAAGTTTTGTCAAAAGTTTTCATTCAGTTAAGTTAAGTAGTTAAATTAAATTCTAAAATAAATCAATTAAATATTTTGGTGAGTCTTGGTTAGAGTTTAGTAATTATAAACGTTTTCACGTGTCTTCGAGTTCGATATCCAGACTTTCCTTATCTGTGCTATACGCGACCGGTACACTTGCCGTTTGTGTGAACTAGGATAGATTGTTTGGTTTTTAAAGCTTAGTTGCGACTTGTGTTTTATTTATATATATATTTTCGCACATCATAAGGTAATAAGGATCACAACGCAATACTTATCGTCAATTTATATGACCATTGCATAGGTCTTTTAATCGATTATGTATGCCGGTTTAACTTATAAAACGAAAATCCTTAAAACCTTAGTTATACTCAGATTTAATCAATTTAGTTAGATTGGGTTAGCTATCGATGTGTTTCCGAGTTGATTTATGCTTATTGCAGATCATTGTATCGTCTTACATGGTTCAATTAATTCTGGTATTGCATGTTTGACTTTCAAGTTCATCTCAATTTTGACTTTGACATCTAATTAGTCAAAATTGTGAATTATCGGTGACGATTACATTCGTTCTTTAATTTTTTATTCCTTCGACGGTGATTCGTTATGTCTAGTTCGTGCTCTCTCATTGATAACGAATTAAAAAATTCGTTATAGCGAAGTACCTAGTTCGTTATAACGAATCAGAAAGACTAACGAATTATACTTTATTTTGAAATCTTAAAACAAAAATTTATAAAACATTTATATTATTTGTTTTTCGTTTTACTAAATCTCAGGTTTTATGTATTCTCAGTTATGGCAGAAGAAGTTGTTCAAGATATCCCCGCTGCTGAGCAACAACCGGTACAACAACAACAAGAGCCGGAACCGCCATTGTTGTCATTTGACAAAAAGCATAACATCTGTGCTTTTGTCGGGAATAACTTTGCTGATAAAGATTTGTTTCAAGATATGCTAGCTTTTATACGTCGCTCTTGTATAAGCTATGCCGTCACAGCAAACCCGGAGATCCGTTTTAGTCTTGTACGTCCATTTTGGAATTCTGCTCGATATGTTGAGTCTGAAAATCATATCGTTGCTGATGTGAACAAGAGTGTTAGTGCACGGTTTTGGTGTCCGTAGCGATCGAATAAGTTATAGATAGTCTAGAATGTATATTTAATGTAAATGGCCCATTCGCTATGGATTGTATAGCGAATGAGGCCCATTCGTTAGTTATCTAGACTAGTTCATTAAGGTATAAGCCCATTCGTTATGGAAGCATAACGAATGAGGGCTAGTTCGTTAAGGTATTACCATTCGTTATGGAAGCATAACGAATGGAGTCTAATTCGTTATGAAGGTATAACGAACTAGACGTAACTTAACGAACTAGAGCATACGGCTTATAAATATGCATATCCGTGCTCATAATTAGTGTATATATTTAGAGATCTAAGTTATAGTAATTATGCTCTCCATAAGTTATTTCCATCCACCATAATGTATTCACTCTAATTATCAATAAAGTATCCATTTAACATATTAATCGTTCTTGTATTTATCGATGTATTGACGCGGCTAGATCCTTGGTAGGTTTACTCAATTGGTATCAGAGTAGACGGCTGCTCTCGGTGCATCAATTAAGGTATTGAATCTGGTTATTTTCGTGTTCTTCAAGTTTGGAACTGATTTGATCAGATTTGAGGTTTATTTATGGATGATTTATGGAATTGATGGTGAATTCGTGTTAGTTAAGGGAAGACGATGCTTCTTGTGTAATTTGGTATTAAGTTAAGGTATATTGACGAATTTGCCATGGAAGAGCATGGTTATAGTTTGATTCTGTTTATGATGATTCAGTGGTTGTTAAGTTATTTGGATGTTAGATTCGTGTTCAGGATGAAAAACCGAGTGTTCGGTGTGATTTTGGTGGTTAATTATGGTTTTTTGAGGATTTCACCATGGATGAAGCATCAAATATCCAGATTCTGGCTAGATCTGGGTTTTTCCGGCCACATAACTGATTTTTCCGGTCAAATGTGCTTTTCCGGTGATATGTTACAGATCCAACAACCTGATTCGTTAAGTTACGGTAGCAATTCGTTATGGAAACTTAACGAAATGGAAAATTTAACGATTTAAGGCAATTCGTTAAGTTATTTCGTTAAGTAAAGGCAACGAATTAAGGTAATTCGTTAAGGTAAATGTAACGAATTAAGGTGATTCGTGAAGCTAATCCGTTAAGTTAATGATAACGAATTAAGGCAATTCGTTAACTTACTTCGCCATGGTAATTCGTTAAGGTATTGGTAACGAATTAAGAAGATTCGTTAAGTTACTTCGTTAAGGTATTGGTAACGAATTAAGGCAATTTGTTAAGTTACTTCGTTAAGTTAAAGGTAACGAATTAAGGCAATTCGTTAAGTTAATTCGTGTATGACGAAGTGTGGGAATCTTAACGAATGGGAGGCCATTCGTGTAAGTGTTATAACGAATTAAGACTGGAAAGCACGAACTAGATTAACGAATGGAGAGTACGAACTAAGTTAACGAATGAGGTGGATATTTATAACGAATTGAGAGGCAATTCGTTAAAAAAAAATTACTTTTGCGAATTTTTTCCTGAATGCTCCTCGTAAGTGAAATTTCATTCTTGAAAATTTTGGCGATAATATTTTTTTTTCGAGAATTTTCGGTGAATTTTTGGCGGGAAAATCGGTAAAAATTTTCTTAATCGAAATTTTTCTGGGATGTTCCTAATGTATTGGGTACTCTTCTCTCAAATGTTGGTAATATATTTTCTGGCTGACTTTTTACGCGTTTCATTTGGCCGAGGGGGAGCCCGCAAGGAATTTAAGGAGGAGTTTGGTTTGTGAACTTTGATGATTATTCAAGACCTTGTTGATTTGTTAAGAAAAGGGGGAGATAAAAACATTCATATGAGTTTATTTGACTTGTATCTTCCTACATTTGCAAGGTTTCTTGAAAAATTACTGCAATTCGGGTGGTAATTCATGATTGCAAAGCTACGTTTGACTGAGTTCAAGACTGCAATTGTTTTTTCGATTGGTGATTGATTTGCTCGAGATTGAAACCTGATTATGTGGGATACGAGTGTCTGTTCGTTTACCTCTTTTTGCGGATTACTTCTGTTGCGGGGGACGATTCTCGAACGGGTTGATATTATTGAAGAATATACGAGTCTTGTCATTAGATTGAAAAAATTGATCATTTGGGGTTTATTAATGGAGGTTGGAACTCTAAATCATATGCCCAAACATTAGTGCATCTTTGCGAATGAGATTTGGAAGAGCTTCAAAGAGTAATTTGGGATACACGTTATCAAGAGAGGGAAAATCGAAGTGAAAGATGTTGAATGATCGGGTATTTCATGAAGATGTGTGACGAGGTTAAACGTAAAGATATGTTTTCTTTACCGGTGCTGACGGATAGCTGATGACTTGTTGCTGATTGTTGAAAGATTGAACCATATCATACGCCAATGGATGATCGAGATGATCTCCAAGAGTTGCTCACTTTGAGGGGGTGATCTGATATGAGAAGCTTCAAGTTATTAGTTTGCTGAAAAGATTTAAAGATTGTATGTTTGCACAAGCTCGAAAATCATCAGTCAAGGGGGTGTCTGTTAGTGCGCGGTTTTGTGACTGGTGATTTACAGTTAACGTATTCAAGATTAAAGTATTCGATAGCTACGGAAAAAGGGGTGTCTGTTAGTGCACGGTTTTGGCGTCCGTAGCGATCGAATAAGTTATAGGCCGCCTAGTCTTTGTATTTAATGTATATTTATTGTGAATTGGGCTTTGGCCTATAAATAGTTAGATTATGTTCATAATTAATAGAGAGAGCTAGTGTATATAGTTTAAATTATTCTCTCCACAACTTTTATACACTATAATGTATTCATCCCATATTTATCAATAAAATATGTATTTAAAGTATTAATCGTTCTTGTGTTTATCGATGTATCGACGCGGCTAGATTCTTGGTAGGTTCACTCAAAGAGGCCGGTTTTTATTTCAACCGAGGTGATTTGAAGAGTGTTGAGGTTTGGTGATAACATGTACAACCCATATGAATTCGATAAAGGGTTGATCCGAGGGTTATTTCGTCGTGTGTTTTATAATGGCGACCTTGAAAGTTCGATGTACAACAAGGCATGCTTGTGTCCCACATATAAGTATTTATTACACGTGCTTATCCACAGCCTTGGAGGTCGTAAAAGTGGATACGACGAGTGCCGGATCATGTTACAATCGGCATTCGTCGCCTTGAATTTGAATAAACCGTTCAACTTCTCGGAGATGATCTTCTCTGATCTTAAGGAAAATTTTTTAGTCAAAAATCGACGACACAAATTCCTTATGTATCCACGATTTATCCAGTTGTTCATTCAGGATGCTATTCCTGATTTGGAGGTTAATTCGAATCTTCGCAATGACGTGCTGAAGTTGGAGCATATGACTGCTGAAACATTGAAGAGAATGAAGCAGTATCGTCAGGAAACGCCGAGGATCAAATGTTTGATTGGTCATATCTCAAATCCGGAGTATGTATTTCCTTATAATGATCGTTGGATCCACGATGATTCTGATTCCGAACGTGAAGAGGGTCCAGGTGGGAACGATGGAGGTGATGTGGATATGATGGTGGAGATGGTGGTCAAGGTGGTGACCAACGACGTGTTGAGGTGGTAGCGGCAAGTTCATCTGCTGCACAACGTAAACGAAAGGGTAAAGAGCTAGCATCTGAGCAACCGCCCAAACGTCGTGTGGTTCATGGCTCTGGGGTTGAGATAGGTCAACATAGGGATGGCAATGGGTCGGGTTTGGGTCGGGTTTAGGTATTCCCAAACCTATACCCGGTTATGAAAGTCCATCCCAAACCCGTACCAAACCCGTCGGGTTTTAATCGGGTAATTACCCGTCGGGTTTCGGGTTTTCCCATCGGGTTTCGGGTCTTTTATCGGGTTTTGATTAAATACCCGTCAGGTATACCCGGCTCAAAACCTGCTAGGTTTGTACCGGGTTTTGACAAAATATAAGTAATCGATTACAAAGATGGTTACCATAAAGATAAAATGTCACAAATAATTGACATAATCAAGTTTTAACAAATAATATATTTGGAATATAGTATATATATAATATAATAAGTTATATCGAGTACATCGGGTATATAATCGGGTAAATAAGTTTATGTTATCAGGTAATCGGGTCGGGTAATCGGGTATATTGAAAATCCCAAACCCGTCCCAAACCCGCGAAAAATTTCAAAACTAATCCCAAACCCTAATGGTTCGGGTATTACTCGTCCCATTTAAGTCGGGTTTCGGGTTTTCCCATCGGGTTCGGGTTTCATTGTCATCCCTAGGTCAACGTGAGCCTAGGTCGTCTGATATTCAAAGCCCCTCGGTACCGCTTACCCACTAGCACCCCAGAGTTTACATTGACGACTACATTGCTGTCTGATCCGAGGCTTGTATGATTCCTCAATCGATATCAACATACCGATGAGCTTATATAAGTTGATATCATCTCCGTATTTGAGGTTTTAGAAATTAGGTAAAATAAATTAAATAGACACCATAAGTTTGGATGAGTAGTTTTTGGGAAAAACAACTACATTGGTTTATTAAGTTCGGAATAACACGAAACCGACACCGGGGTAACGATCGTCAATAATTTATTAACGAAAATAATAAGTTAACGAGATAAATTTAAGTCGAGAACAGTATAAGAATAAGTATTTTGACGACATGTATTTGGGAAATACAACATCATTCGAAGTAGCAGGATCGTTGGAGCGAGAAACCGAAACGCAATCGAAAAACTCGTTTAAAACCGGCACATATATAAGTGGGCCTGCCCTCACTTTACATTCACTTCAACATCATAATTCTGCATTTTAGAGAGAGAAAGTTAGAGAGAGGTTAAAGGATTCTGGCAAGGTGGCCGGCGGCCGATGGTGGTCGGTGGTGGTCCGCACAGTGGTCCGGTGGCGGCCGAAGCCCGTCTTCTACCCAAAACCATTTTACGACGTACCGAATGCGATGGTAAGCTCTGTTTGTCCTAAATCTGAGCTTAAGTTCGTTAAAACTCGTTTTAAAATCTAGACATGTTGCATTAGTTTTGCAAGTCCGCAAAAATCGGTCTATAACTAAGGATCTAACGGTCCGATCATCTTGATATTTTTACAGAGGGTTCATAACCCGTACATTATCATTTTGAACTGTGGAGATGAAGATCGAAGTTGCTTAAGCTGGGTTTCTAAACCCGTTTTAGTGTTCAGCTCGCTGGGCGATTTTTGAAAACACAACTCTGAGGAAATGTAGATTCCCGGAGATCTGACCATTGGATCTAGCTGAAATATTCGGTGAATCTTCCTAACATATATATTTTTGTTTCCACTTAAAGGATCGATGATCAGATGTTTAGATGGTGAGTTATAAGCTTCGTAAGTTACTGGTCAGATTATAGAACTAAAATAGTTTCATAAAATGAGTTGCATGTAGGTTTTGAGGTGTCGTACACCGAGACCGGAGAAACGTTCGTGACGCAAAAACGAACGCGTTGATATATCCGGATCGCATTGCATGCGGGTTTTGAGTAGATTTCTAGACTCGAACCATACACGAGGAGGTATATCTTTTATATATTTAAGCGTTGGAAAAGATAGCTAACGAGAGATTAATATAAAAATTGTTATCGGAAATGATATCGGAAATAACTTGGATAATGAAAATCTTATTAATAATTATTAGAAAACCGTTAGTTAGTATCGTGTTTTAAAAACGGTACAATAGAGACTTGGACGATTTCATGTAAATTTATGATATAAAGATATATATACATATATACAAGATATTTGGACAGAAATATTTTATTTAGATAATCGGTTACAAAAAGATTATTTTATTTTACAATAAATATATATACTTTTTTTTAAATAACGTCCATGTTTAGTTTCAAGAATTTAGTTCTACAACGATTGTTTGAACTAAGTTGTTTATAATTATATAACACTTTGAAACATTCAATTCGGTTACCATTTTTTAAAACAATAAAAGTTAATAATTTAATAATTTCAATTATTATAAATGAAACACGTGAGGATAAATGAGTTAAGTTAGAGTACGTTCTTATTTGTATATGTGTTTATGTGTTAATATATTTTGTATTAAACATAGGAATCTAGTTATCATTGGATGACTATTATTAAGATCTTGCATCAACTGGTTGTCTGTCATCTCGCATGTGTTAATTGTGCCGAAACAAATGTAAGTTTCTCAGATATCCTCACCATTTTTGTCACACCCTCAAAATCCACTAACAGAGTTTTACCGTCAGAGGGTGTGAACTAACAGGATCGGAATCATTAGTTATAATCAAACACCATATTTAAAGTTTTCAAAACCAACAAGACATCAAGTCTTAAATGATATGCGGAAGCGTAAATTGTAAACCAAAAAGTTGCGCCACACAGGACGACTTAAAACCCAAGTTATCAAGATAAAAATTAAAAGAAGTTTTTAATTAAAGCAATGGTGTTTAGCGAATGCACGTCCTATACCGCGCGCCCGCCTCGGCTACCTGAGAATAACATACTAAAAGTGTCAACACAGGGTTGGTGAGTTCACAAGTTTATACAAATAAAGCGTTTGCGTTTTATCGTTACCATATAGTGTTAAGTCAATTATATATCAATAGGTAGCTAACCTATCAAGCATGCATTACTAAGTGTTTGACACCGAAACTGACTGTTTATCAATTGCCTTGCCACCATGTCAACCACGACCATGGTAATGTGTTAGCCAAGATTACACCCACTCGATCAACAGTCGAGTTTAGAGTTGGGTGGGGTTTGTCAAACCCAGTTGTACTACTCAACAGTGACTCGCTATTATCCAAACATTAACCGTTTCGATGTTGTGAAGGACTTTAGTTGGTTTGTTTGCCACTTAGCCTTACAAGTGATATATAAAGAATAAAAAATCTAAAGCGTGGAGTATGTTATCTCCCCCTAATAAAAGCGTTTAAGAAGAGAGTAAAAGGGGTCGTGAAACTCACTGTTTGCGAAGATAACAAAAAGATCCGAGAAAGGTGTACGTCACAGAAAATCCTCACTAGTGCTCTAAAAAAAACGAGATTTTCTAAGTGTTTGAACTACGAGTGAGTCCCTAGACTCGTCACATAAAACTTATGCATGAGATGTATTCGTGTTAATTTGTGAAACAGGTGTGACTCGACAAACACGTTGGTGATTAGTTACATGTGTGAACAAGTATTAAGTGTTAAGTGTTACCATTGTTATATTACTAGCAACTATCCCTCACAAGGGCAAATAAGTCATAACATAGCAAACATTGATCAACAAATCACTTTTTCATGTTAACTTACACAATTTAGCAGCTAATTTATCAAGACAGATTTTAACCCGACAAGATTACTCTATTACATAAATCCTAACATGTCAATAAAATCACCAAAATTCATCACAGAAGCACAAGTGACTTAGGTTTCTAGAAATATATTTATTATATTTTTATCACATATGGTTTTCTCACAATGATCAAAACATCACAGTAAACACACAACAGTCATTATCATGCGCAACAGAATGTTATTTGTTATTCCCGTTACATGGAAAATCCAATTAATGCAAGACCAATTGGTTTAATTTCTAACTCAAAATATTAACTTTCAGAAGTGGAACCAACCCCATTGGTATTTTCGTTTATCGGATATCTTAATCGCAAAACAGTCTACCAGCAGGCTTCCCGAATCAGACTTGCACAACAAATTTGTAAAATAATAAAAACTAACTTTTACTCGTCCAAAAATTTCAAACTTAGATTTTTTAGAAACTAGACTCGAACTACTACATCATAGAATCAATAATCATGTCCAAATACAATATTAACATCAAGTTACAGCCGTTTAAACACGAATTCAAGAATTTGTCCAGCATCAGTTTTCATCAAAACTCAACATACAATTAACCAATGAACTAATAATCATGAATGTAACCCTAATTCATCAACAAAAAACATATTTAGCACTTAGGGTTTATGATTACAGGTTTAATCATGCAATTAATTGATAGAATAGATTAGATATGGTGTTTATATTACCTAGTTAGCTTATTGGATCTTCAATCCAAGCTTGAATAATACTTGTATGTGTGTGTGGTGTGCTTGCGGTCGACAAGATGAGAGGGGGGAGGGGGCAGCCGTCGATCAAGAGGGAGGGAGGGAGAAAGGTTTAGGGTTTGATAATAAGTTGTTTATATAATTAGTTATGTTACACATAACTCCCTATCCTTTTAGTTATCCAATTTCTAGCACAAGTTAGTTTATTTTCCACATGAATTAACATTATGCAAGTAAACACCAAGTAGCACATAAACGTAACACATAATTATCAACTTCTTTATGATACTTATCGTTTGTTCACCAACGGTTTGAGTCGACTTGTGTGTGTTTCGGTGAAACTCCGAAAGACTACTTGTGTAATGATTGTCATGCGTCATTTAAACCCTAATTAAATGTAATGAGATATGCGTTAAATGGAATGACATAGTTCGTGTGATCTTGAGTTTGAATTAACGGAGTTCGGATTAACGGAGTTAACCTGAAATTGACGAGTGTCACATCATTCCCATGTTGAAAGAATTTTCGTCCCAAAAATTTGTGTCAAGTCGCGATGGGCGTCTGAAAAAGGAAAAAATTTTCAGTTTGTCACATCATCCCCCCTGTAGAAAGAAATTTCGTCCTGAAATTTAATTCATACCTCTGGTGTATTTTGACGTTTTGTCGGCTTTCGCGGTTTTCGGTGCTTGGTTAGCCCTTCGAAAAGTTGAGGATACTTTGTCATCATTTGATCCTCGCGTTCCCACGTGAACTATAGTCCACGTCTCGAGTTCCAACGAACTTTAACGATGGGAATCTTGCTGTGTTTGAGTGTTTTGGTTTCCCAATCCAAAACTTCGACTGGTTCTTCGATGAAGCGTAACTGTTCATCAACTTGCAACTCGCCCAAAGGAACTGCTTGTGTTTCGTCAGAAAGGCATTTCTTCAAGTTGGATACATGGAAAACATTGTGTATGCCACTGAGTTTCGTTGGTAAGTCCAATCGGTACGCTACCGGACCAATACGTTCAATAATCCGGTACGGGCCAACGTATCGTGGGTTGAGTTTGTTTCGCTTTCCAAAGCGAACTACACCTTTCCAAGGTGAGACTTTCAGTAAAACCTTGTCATCCACTTGGAATTCCAGAGGTTTTCGGCGCTTGTCGGCGTAATTCTTTTGGCGATCTCATGCTGCTGCCATGCGATTTCGAATTTGGACAATCTTTTCTGAGGATTCGAGCACTAATTCGGGACCAGTGATTTGGCTGTCACCTACTTCTGCCCAGCAAAGAGGCGATCAAACGGCGCTGCTTTAATGCTTGCGTGGTAGCTATTATTATACGAAAACTCTACCAGGGGCAAGTGGGGTTCCCAACTTTTTCTGAAATCCAACACGCATGCACGCAACATGTCTTCTAAGGTTTGAATGGTGTGTTCACTTTGCCCATCCATTTGAGGGTGGTATGCTGTGCTCATATCAAGGCGGGTGCCTAGTGCGCCCTGTAGTGACTTCCAAAAGTGCGAAGTGAAATGAGAATCTCGATCAGATATGATTGAGACAGGCACTCCGTGTCTAGACACTACTTCTTTCATGTAGATGTGAGTCAGTATTTCCATTTTTTCCGATTCCTTGATTGTAAGAAATGCGCAGACTTATTCAACCAGTCAACGATCACCCAGATGGTATCGCATCCCATCGGTGTTTTGGGTAATCCTGTGATGAAATCCATGGAAATGTGTTCCCATTTCCACGTTGGGAGTTCTGGTTGTTGTAATAGACCAGATGGTACTGATATCCTACCTTGACCCTTGCACAAGTCAAACATTTGCTCACGTAGGTGGCAATGTCGGCTTTCATGTTTGGCCACAAGTAAAGTGCCTTTAGGTCATGGTACATTTTATCTGAGCCAGGGTGAATGGAATATCGGGATTTGTGTGCTTCGTCCATCACCAGATTTCTCAAGTCTCCGTGTCGAGGGACCCAAATCCCGTTTTTTGAAATATCGGACCCCGTCCGATTTGGTTTCAAGCTGCTTATCCATGCCCCGCATGAGTTCTGGTGGGAGGTTACCGTCTTTCAAAGCTTCAAGTTGAGCATCACGAATCTGATCAGGTAAGTTGGCATGAATCATGAGTTGTAATGCTCGCACTCGTCTAGGCTTATCAGTTTCTTTTCTGCTAAGAGCATCGTCTACTACATTGGCCTTACCAGGGTGGTACTTTATGGCACAGTCACAATCCTTAAGTAGCTCGACCCAACGACGCTGTCGCATGTTCAACTCCTTTTGATCGTAGATATGTTGGAGACTCATGTGGCCGGTGTAAATGGTGAATCTGGTACCGTACAAGTAATGTCTCCATATCTTAAGAGCAAACACCACAACTCCGACTTCCAAGTCATGGGTCGTATAGTTCTTCTCGTGGATCCATAGTTGTCTAGAGGCATAGGCTATAACCTTCTCGAGTTGCATTAACACACAACCGAAACCCTGTATCGATGCGTCACAATGTACACCGTTCCCTCGGGGAGGGCTAAGATAGGTGCGCTACAGAGTTTGGTTTTCAACAGTTGGAAGGCAGACTCCTGCGCATCACCCCAATTGTACTTAGTACCCTTGTGTGTCAATGCGGTGAGGGGTTGAGCAGTCTTTGAAAATCCTTCAATGAAACGTCGGTAGTAGCCAGCCAATCCTAGGAATTGTCGCACCTCAGTCGGAGTCTTAGGTGCTTCCCAATTTTTTATGGCCTCTACCTTGCCGGGATCGACATGGATACCACTCTCATTGATCACATGTCCTAAGAAGTGAACCTTGCGAAGCCAAAATTCGTATTTCGAAAGCTTTGCATACAATTGATCATTCTTTAGCAATTCTATGATTAACCTCAGGTGTCCTTCATGGTCGGTCTTGTTCTTGGAGTAGACAAGGATATCATCTATGAAAACGATAACAAACTAGTCGAGGGGTACACTTTGCATACTCGGTTCATGATGTCCATGAATACAGCTGGTGCGTTGGTTAAGCCAAAAAGCATAACCGAAAACTCATAGTGACCGTACCGGGTTCTGAATGCCGTCTTTGAAATGTCTTCTTCGCGCACTTTCAATTGATGGTAACCAGATCTCAGATCGATTTTCGAGTAGTAACTCGATCCTTGAAGCTGGTCGAAAAGATCATCAATTCGGGGTAGGGGATAACGGTTCTTGACTGTCACTTTGTTCAACTCTCGGTATTCGATGCACATGCGGAAAGTCCCGTCCTTTTTCGGACAAATCCTATTAATGCAAGACCAATTGGGTTAGATTTTCTAACTCAAAATATTAACTTCCAGAAGTGGAACCAACCCCATTGGTCTTTCCGTTTATCAGATATCTTAATCGCAAAACAGTCTACCAACAGTCTTCCCGAATCAGACTTGCACAACAGATTTGTAAAATAATAAAAACTAACTTTTACTCGTCCAAAAATTTCAAACTCGACTTTTTAGAGACTAGACTCGAACTACTACATCATAGAATCAATAATCACGTCCAAATACAATATTAACATCGAGTTACAGCCATTTAAACACGAATTCAAGAATATGTCCAACATCAGTTTTCATCAAAACTCAACATACAATTAACTTATGAACTAACAATCATGCATGTAACCCTAATTCATCAAAAAACAACATATTTAGCACTTAGGGTTTATGATTACAGGTTTAATCATGCAATTAATTGATAGAATAGATTAGATATGGTGTTTATATTACCTAGTTTGCTTTTTGGATCTTCAATCCAAGCTTGAATAATACTTGTATGTGTGTGTGATGTGTGCTTGCGGTCGACAAGAGGAGAGGGGGGAGGGGGCAACCGTCGATCAAGAGGGAAGGAGGGAGAAAGGGTTAGGGTATGATAATAAGTTGTTTATATAATTAGTTATGTTACACAAAACTCCCTAACCTTTTAGTTATCCAATTTCTAGCACAAGTTAGTTTATTTTCCACATGAATTAACATTATGAAAGTAAACACCAAGTAGCACATAAACGTAACACATAATTATCAACTTCTTTATGATACTTATCATTTGTTCACCAACGGTTTGAGTCGACTTGTGTGTGTTTCGGTGAAACTTCGAAAGACTACTTGTGTAATGATTGTCATGCGTCATTTAAACCCTAATTAAATGTAATGAGATATGCATTAACTGGAATGACGTAGTTCGTGTGATCTTGAGTTTGAATAAACGGAGTTCGGATTAACGGAGTTAACCTGAAATTGACGAGTGTCACAATTTTAAATGTTTTAAATGATTTATAAATGTTTTTTTTTTGGGGGGGGGGGGGAGAAACACATTTGTGTCAAAACACATTTTTATCTTAACAATTGTGATATTGTAATGACTTTAAATTTGAACAACGTTGGCTTACGTGGTCGGGCTAACTAGAACAAATATCGAGAGAATTAGTGATTACCTCAGTCTTATAATCATTAACTATAAAAAGGCATAGAAATATTGATAGATCTATCGGGTGACGCTCTGTCTGCCGACCAGTCGCGCTGGTTAAATGTTGGGGGCAAATATTTTGAATTATTGTACGCTTTGATTATAGGTTTAATAGCATTACATTTGTTATATTTCCTTGCTAGTCTATAACTATCACAAATTGTTGAAGAATAAAATGTTATATTTTGAGAACTATCACTGTGAGACGAAAGGTGTCCATTTGGTTTGTCGTTGACGCGACTATATGATTTTTAAAACAACTTTCGTGTAAGTTGGCCTTGGTGGAGTGGAGTCAAGGTAAAACATTAACTTTGATTTAGTATGGACAAAGAAGTTTTGAGATAAATAAAGTGGTATTTTGTGAAATTATTGGCTTTGTATTAACAAAGAAAAATTGTGTTAAAATGACAATTTCGTTAAGCGAAATGGGTCTAATGGATTTCGTGGGACAAAGACTGGTTTCGATGTGACTTTTTCTTTCATGTCAATAAGGACGAATAAATATTTTACCAATATTTTCACAAATGAATTTTGCTTTTAAATATTTTTACGACTGAAAGTCGTTAATGCTATTTTTGCTATTTAAACAATCGTTAACTTCGGTCCATATGGGCGGAGTGGTATTTATGAAACCAAGAAAAGCTTTGTTTCCAAATGTAAGTTTTTGACATTGAGAACTCACCAACCATTGTGTTGACATGTATTTTAAACGTGTTTTTCAGGTAAATGAAAAGCGGATGCTTCGTGGAGATGATGTGGGAAAACAGGTGTAATACATGAATGTTGGACTTGTATTTTAAATAAATCGTGTACTCTGACACGTGCGATTTATGATATTTTATAAAAAATAAAAGTCCAACTTGTACGTGAATATGGTGTGCTTAAATACTGATGGCTAAATGGCATCTGTCACCGCCCAAATTAGTTGACTAAGTCTTCCACTGTTAAGTTAAGGTTTTTGGGGTGTGCCAGAAGTTGGTATCAGAGCCAATGGTTATAGCGAACTAGAAACTTTTAAGAAATTTTCTAGACTATAACCCAGTATTTAGAACAAACGTTTTCCCACTTCACGAAGCTGAAAGATTTTATAAACAAATTTTTCAGTAGAAATGAAATAGAAAATGGTGCATTTAATTTGTTTATGAATAATGTGAAATTTAATTGATAAATTTCTATATATTGTTTAAAATATTAATGTTATTAGGATTACCTTGTACGGATTATGCTACAAACGTCTTATTCACACACTATAAATGAAATGTACATCGTTAATAATGAGTCGGGAGACCGCCTTCACCTACCTCTGTTATGCTGGAAATCGTGCACGCACGTCTATAACTTATTCCCCTACTAGCTTTAGGCTACATGTCATCTTTCTACACATGTCAATTTGCATTTGTTATTATTAGCTAACCTATGGCTAACTCATGTAATAAGTGGATTGGGGATGACAATGTGACCTTACCTCTACCGATTCTCGAGATTTCGTAACCCAGTCGTGGGTGCTATAGTTGTTTCGGTTCAAGTGTTAGAACTATGGATGGAGTACTTGGACCTCCAATAATTTTTTCTTGTTGATCTAGATAGGCATTGCATGCCTTGGATATTTTGGTATGGAAAATTTAAAAACTTGTGATTTGTGCTGATGCGTATTCACACCTATTTTAGTAGTTATTTTATTAAATTTTAAACAAGTATTATAATTTTCCAAGTTAAAATGTCACAATGATACTTTGGCTGATTTATTGATTATTGTGCGAATTGATTATTCTCTATATTTAGTCACCCAAATATAATAATTAATAATGAATGTTTTTTTATCTATGTTATCCGAGAATAACATAAACGACAATATGCCACTGAAAACAAGAAATAATTTTAATAGTAGAAGATATGGATTACCGACATACTCTGAAGGATTATCTCAACTAATCTCTCGACACATTAACACTGTTTTAGAATAATGAAAAAGCCAATGCTAAATATATCAGTATAAATATTCCAAATGTGGCATGAAGACTTGGTCAACTCTGGTGTACACGGGTCACACAAAATAACGTCCTTGTATGGATTCTAAGAATTGAATTTGTGGATTATATGATTAGTACTTAATACATGTATCTCTGTGTAAACTTGTGATACCTATAATTATGACCCACAATAGGAGAATACTAGAATGATCCTGTAAGGTAAATTGACAATTACACTTGATATCACGTAATTGTGAATTTACAGGTACGAGAGAATTCTAGGAAATTCTATTGTGATGACCTATGAGTATAATATGATAATTAATTACTATTGACGAAGCCATTGTAATCATCAAGTCCCATTCATTCATATAATGTTGTGCTAAAACAAAAGTGGATTCTCTAATCAGGAGTTCTTTGAGACAATAATCTAGTTTAAGATTTTTGTGAGCCCTTTCCTTAAATCCCCATTGATCACTCCATCATATTTGAGCTTGGTCATTTGTATTTTGCGATGGGCCTTGCACCATCATCGCATTCATACGTCTTGACTATATTGATTTCTTGTAGTCATACGTGTTGGTTCTTATTCCTAAAACAAGTTATCCTCCGTATCTAAAATCTCTATGATCATGTCATTAGGATAACTTATGTACAAATTCTTTTGCAAATTTGGGATATTTTACAGTTGACTCAAGTAGATACATCAAAGGGTTTTGGGCATAAAGGACAATACCATATCTTTGTTAGAAAAACTGTCTCATTTGGAATTTAGGCGTGAGTAGGACATTCCTATTTGTTATACCCAAGATTGAAACCGCACTTGAATGATTTAGTTCCTTGCGAAATCATAATGACTACTTCACTTAATATCCCAATCTGACACTTCCCTTATGCGCCTCTTGTATAATAAGCAACGTTATCTTTATATATGTGTGATACCTAAGTGTGGTGTAAAGACTAAACTAAAGACAAGTCGGCATCGTAGCTCTTGTAAAAACTCTAATACACCCATTATAAACATGTGACCTCAAATCTATATATAGAGAACAAGTTGCGTAGCTACCTCAGCAATCACTAAACCGCCTTTATGATTGGAGGCACTTTGGAGAATTTGAGTGTACTATCAAATCTGGCATATTCATAGTTGTCCACTAAGCTCCAAAATGCGTAAAATTTTGTTAACCTCTATGTTACATATTCTATCTAATGGACAAAAGATAACTTATCGTCAACTGATCAATTGTCCATGAAGATTATATGGCAATAATGCTATTTTCACCAAATAAAATGTATTATCAACTTGAAATGTTATTCACATAATTAAGCGAAGAGTGATCTTCTCAAATTGGCAGGACCCTCACTACTGAGAATGATGACGGATATATTCACACCCTTAAAAATCCAAAATCTTGAATCATAGCAAAAACTCAAGATCATCATATAGTAAAAACTCATAACTCAGTTCTCTTAGTGGACACGTCGACCCCAATTCGACGTAAAGTAAAGATTTTGTGAGATTAAGCCTTCAAGCAAAAATGTATCCATCCTCAATTTTCTTTAAAAGGAAATTTCAATACCCTTGACATCTTTAAGATCAAATCAAAATTGTTGGGACTAGAGAACCTAGTTATTGGAATAATGTTTATTCTAAATGCATACGATAAAAATGTTGTATGATCTTACAGTATTGTGTTGCATACTACTGGATTTTTAATGACACGTGGTCATTTTAATAATCCTTGGATGTAATACATTTCAAGTTTTATTTTTGTTCACTCTATACTTTTAGACCTTACCCACAAACTGAAATTTCACTCGATTTATCAATTACCCCGAGCAATAAATGCATGATCTTTCGTCTAGAATTCTTCACCTATGATTTCGTTATTTTCTTCCTTTAGTAATGATAACTAACATGCAGTTGGTACTAATATCGTTACTTGGTAGCAATATTTCGCAACATAGAATTATAGTTAACATGTCTCTTTGTTAATTGGAGTCGAACCTCCTGGATGCTCACAACACTCATGTTCCTAGATAGAATTGAATAGTTTGACCTTAAACATATTATCTCGATTACATTCCAACCTAAATTTAGAGTATTATTTACATGACACGCGTCATGAATATCCATACTAATGCTCAGTCTTATTCGTAAGATACACTAATTTTGCGATGTTTAAAGAATTGAACACTCATTAGTTTGGTATATTTCAATGAATAAGTTCGTCTAATGTAAAGGGATCCTATTCTTGTTCCTGTTAACCACCATTTAATTTACTTTTTTTTTCAGTTGTATTGCGTATATACACAAATTTTGTCATTCCCCCATATAACATCATAGTGTTGCCACTTCAACAAATAATGATGGTTGTTTTTGACAGTAGCGGATCAACGTCTTATTTTGTCTACACTTGCTTGCAGTTAAAGATGAGTATAGTCTCGTAATACTTAGGCTCGAACACAAAAATAAGTGTGATTTACTAATGTTCAACGGCAAGTCAACCTATTCCTGAGCTAGAGAAACATTAAGTAATATGGAACGAATGTGTTATCAGTATGTAACATCCCAGAATATCCTAATATTAAATAAAGACAGTCGCGTTTAGTTATCGTGTGTTAATAATTAATAAATATTAAATAAAGGAAGATCAGAGACTTGGATTAATTATGGTGGATTAAAGGGGTAATGGGCCTTAGGTCCACGGGATTTAGGGGATATAAATACCCCATAAACCAACCTAAAACCCTAATCCTCATTCCATCTTTCCATATTGCCTACACACTCAAAAACACACACATACACCTACACATATACACGGCCGAGAGAGAGAGAGTAAGATCCAAGGCCAAGCAAACGTGATTCTTGATAGATCCTTCAATACACAAGATAAATACAAGATCTAAAGTCCATAACTAAGCCAAACAAACACGAAAAAGGTATGTTTTGATCTTAAAGTTTACGTTTTTATTAACGTTTAGTCTTGAAACTTAGAACGAGATTAGATTGGGTGTAAATGAAATGTAAAGTTGTAAACTTGATGTTAGAAACGAACTTAACGAACTCGCGGATGCTTATGACTCGTTTAAAATAAACCCTAGACTTAGTATTAAACGTTTTAAGCTTAAAGGTCCAAACTTTATGCTTCTTCGGGCCACGTTTTATCCAAAAAAATGAACATGAGAACGTTTACGGGATTGGTTGATATCATGCCAAGGTATACATGATTGGTTAGAGGGATAAAAACCAAGCCCGTGGCAGCTGCACGATAACTTCGCTTAAAGCAAGTTCGCCAGCATGTAACTTCGTTGTAGGCTAAGTTCGCTTAAGGTTTAACTTCGCCAAGTTAATTTCGCCTAAGGCTAAGTTCGCTTAATGATTAACTTCGCCAAGTTAAGTTCACCTAAGGCTAAGTTCGATTAATGTTTAGGTTCGCTTAAAATGCTAAGTAAAAGTAATCCAGTACTAGACCACGAATCGGGCTAACGAATTAGGCTTAATTCACTGTAGCGAACGAGTAGGTGAATAAAATAATAACTTAAAACCCTAGTGGAAAATGCGTTAAGACAGCTTAACCCCAGCCAGGGGCTCTGCCCCTTCGACCCCGCTAGGGGTTTCCGCCCCTAGAACCCCGCTGCCCGCGGACCTCCGTTCGTTGTGGGTTATATAAAGATAGAAATACGATATGAGTAGTAATAGATAATTGATACATGTAAATATTATACAGTTAGCCGTGCACAGCTCAAGAAAGGGATTATGATTAACGGTGAACGTAACCGCATTCAGGTGAGTTTCTAGACCCATTTTCCTTGTTATGTTTTCGGGGCTGTGTGCATACTCGATGAGATAGTTAATACACTTACCTTAAATGGTAAATGTATGCCATGTATGATTTATATGTCATTTATGTATATCTCGAATGTGAATGAAAGCTTGTCGGTACGTGAACGATCTTCGGATATTACACGTATTGACAAGGGAGGTATGTGTATGAAAGTTTAATGTGTATGATATATATATGTGCAACATATGATTATGTATGAATGACGAAAGTATATGTATGTTACGGGTATGTAAAGAAGGAATGTACGAAGATGAAGAAGTAAGGGATCAGACCCTAATAATATCTGAGATAGAGAAGAAAGGGATCAGACCCTAATAATATCTGAGATAGAGAAGTATAAAGAGATCAGACCCTAATAATATCAAAGATAGACAAGAAAGGGATCAGACCCTAATAATATCTGAGATAGACAAAGGAAAGAGGGATCAGACCCTAACAATATCTGAGATAGAAAAGGAAGGGATCAGGCCTAATAATATATGAGATAGAATTGACAGTAAATATAAAGTATGAATGTAATAAAGTATGTACGTATGTATGAAAGTATGAAATAAAAGTAAATTAGTAAAGTAATTATTATGTATCTTCGGATGCATGATTGAAGGTAAGTGAATGTATTGTATGTTTTATGATTAACTAGAACTTACTCAGCGTAGCTGACTTTTAGTATGCACGTAGGCGAGTAGAATGAGACAGCTGGCTTGAGTGGGGACACATGGCAGGAGAATAAGAGTCTGGCATCTGAAGACGCAAGTTGTTTTACGTTTAATATTTTAATATTGAAAGACAAGGAATGTTTTAAGACATGTTATGATTTGATATGTAATGTTTTATGAAAGTTTCATATTCCGCGTAAAGTTTTAATTAACTCTGATTAATAGAACTGTGTTTATGAGTAAATTCAACGTCCAAATGTGAGGCACCGGTAACGCGGACTTACACAGTACAATTTTCAAAGTTATATTGTGACTTCTACTTCTTAGGAAGTTACGTAATCGAAGAATCATACCCCGAAATATTTTGTAGAAACAAATCGTCATTGTGAAAATTTGAGCACTCTAATGATAATGTGTGCTTGGTTTGCTTAGATAGAAATAATAAATATATATATTTAAGCACAACCAATCATATGTTAAAGGATATTATACAATACTTTTGACACCAGAGATTAAATCTTAATCGGATGCTTGTATTGTGAAGTCATATTAAGTTATACCTAGTTGATTGCAAAACACGGTCTATTAAAATCTAACCTAACTTAGACACTCTAGTTTTAAATTTATAAATCTAGACTCTCCTAATGCTAGACCACTAGACAAGCAAGTGTACCTATCAACTGTAGTAAAGCCTAATGAAGTCCTGATATCGAACCCACAGGACACTAGCGACACCTAAACTAGACTCTGACTAATAACTTAAATAAATTGATTTAATTGATTTTTGTCTTTTTTTTTAATTATTAACTATAAACTAAATAATACTTAAACTTAAAATGACACGAAAACATGACACAATAAAATATTGGTGGAACTCAAATATGAGAAATAACTACCTAGGGAAGGAATCATACTAGTCAACTAGTAAACTCTCGAAATTGGAGTTATGAATGGTAACCGATATCTAAAATATGAAACTTAAGGAATAACTAAAGTATGCCAGATCACCTCCCGGTGTCACCAACAATACCTAAGAACCCTAAATATCATGTAAGCTCACCGGTTTAATGGTCCGGTTCACCTTCCAGTATCACCTTACCTAACTATTCTAAGGTACCCAAAAATTAAATTACCTCCCGGTCTCTCTAATCACAAAACACCCTAAGGCGTAAAGGGGTATTCTATTGAATTCGGTTATAACTCGGCTATGTAAGAATATAAAGGAATCTAGGGTAACTCACTCCGTGCAATCACTACACAAACCCACAAAAAACCAAAACTGACGACACTTAATTACCTCCCGGTCTCTCAAGCGACAGAATATAAGGTATCTCTAAACTTTCACTTACCGTTCCTATGAAATACGTTGACTATAAACCATAAACTAGTTACAAACACACAGTAAGCAACCTAATATGCATCCATACATGAAAAACATTCACAAAGACTCATATGGAACAATAAATTGATAATAAATTAATACCAAATACGCATAAGCATCATAACCAAATAAAATAAAAACTTTACCAAAGCATCACCAATCAATAAATAATCCAAAACTGAAAAGAATACGAGTCTAAAAAGTATTCATCCAAACCAAGGCAGTATAACAAATTTAGCCAATCATAATTACGAATGAAGCAAAGATAAAATATATATTGCAGTTGATCGTAAAAAATAAATAAAATTAATTGAGCTACTAGCCTGTGAGCTTAAATTAATTAAGCTGTGTGTCTGGTAACATAAATTATTTCACCTTTGAGCCTGCTTGCTTTTTAATTCCAGTCGTGAGTTTATTGACCAGCTAGGAGCTTGCTTCCAATCACCAACACAGCAGGGGTGGCCCCCTGCCTTTTACTTCGTCTCCAAATCAACCGACCACCACTTAAATATATATCTCCTTTTGATTCGTAGCCTCCAAGATAATATATTCCCCTCAATTATTGTAGGGTTTATTTCTTTTTTCAAGAAATCTTTATTTTCGTAATGGGTCTTTTAAGTCCAAAACAACCTTCATAACTGTTTAAGCTCTTCAAACTATCCGGCACAAAATTTCTTTTCTTTCTTTTCTGCGCCCTATCACGTTGGAATTCCTGCCAAAACATCACACAATCATAAACTTTAATATAATAATGACAACAATTTTATCTTTCTTTTGAGTTTTAATTACGAAACCTCTCACGTTTTATATTATTATTGTTATTACCATTTTATTAAATATCATTATGAATATTATATCATTATTGTATAGTAGTTTCTATAGTTTAATAATGATTATAATAATGAAAATAACATGTTTGCGTTTCATTCAACGTTCTCCAGTTTAATAAAATTACTTTAAATTTAGCTCGTTGTCTCTTAAAACTATTAAAAACTAAATATGAACCAATTAAAAGTATTATTTAATAAAAACAATATTAAAGTTACACAAAAGGGTAGGAAACAATTATAATAATTATATATAATTTTGCCCATGTCACTAGTACTTATGCTATAACAATGTGTGATGGTAGTTCACACACAACTCCATGTAATTAGTTGATCACGTATACCATTCCCTGGTAAAGTATATATACAAACCATGTTCATAAACACAGTCACGCCAAACTATATATAGTCACGCCGAATTGTATATAGTGATGTTGAACTATGTGAAAGACTTACCTTCCATAATTGATCCCGATTGCATTCTTGAAAACCGTTATTGAGTAACAACTCCTTGTCAATCAAAGATAGCGTTAAGGTGTTATCCTTTGTATATTCATCAACTTCATATACTTTGAATACTGTGAGCGTTTGCAACCGAAATATTCTAAGATCTTTAAGTATCATTGTAGCTACGTCTACCAATTCTTTGACCATATTGTGACATCATTGTTTTCATAATCTATTTGATTCCAGCGTACAATATTTACCAACCTATCATGGTAAAGAGATATTAAACGTTTAAGTTCTTCTGTATAATGACATTTAGCATCTATGTAATACTGAATGAATGTTTGTGCTTAGAGTGTAATAGATCCCTTAAGACTCTAAGAGATAATCTTAGGACAAAATTATTTACGACTCGTCATAAAGAGAAGTATTATAAAGAGAAGGCGTTTGCATAAATCTCTTTTCAAGACGCGAAATGCACAAAATTGTAGTAGTTCGTTTAAAGACAGACTATTATCGTTTCGGAAAAGACTAACTTAGAATAATGGTTGTAGGTTCCCAGCCGGATCTACACAGGAGTATCTCGTAACACGAGGGTGCGGAATCCCCACGTAATACGATACGAGCGTAAGATATAATAAACGTTGAGACGATACGCAAACACACGTTACAATACTAACAAGCACTTTTGTATTGCAATACTTCAACACGTGATATCACTAATCACAAAAACACGTTCTGGAAAAAACTTTTAACAAAACAAGCCGAAGCTGAGGTTATATAATCCTCGACAACTTCGCCTAACATGTTAGGCGAAGTTGTCACAACTTCGCTTGTCCAAAAGTTCGCCTACATCCCAGGCGAACTTGTGTGACACAATATTCAAAACCCAAACAAACAATCTAACAGGATTACAGACACATACAATACACTAGATACTGAACTACTGACATTATGCACCAACAGACTCCCCCTTGGCAGTAGCTTCATATCTCAATCTTCATTCTCGTGTCTCGTAATCTCAAAACTCGTGTCACCCGTCTTCAAGCATGAACACCCTCTCTTACACAAACAGAGACCACCCTCTGGTACTTCTTGGCTTCATCTTTCCATGCAGGAATATAAAATATCTTCTTATCGTTTAGTACCTGCAAGTCAGCTCGAGACAAATTTACCAAGTGCATGGGATCATAAACTCTCAGAATTTCTTGTCCATCTTCATCTTCCATAACCGCTTCAGCTGTTTGACTATCAACATACCACCACTTTAGATTCTTTAAAACATCCTTGGGCATTGTCTTCATCGGCACTTCTTTTAAACACCGAACCGGTTTATATTTCATTACCATCCAAGGTTTTCCATCGGCTCGCATTCCTCTTTCCTTATCTTAAACCAGCTTCCCTTTCTGCGGCTTTAATAGCTGAAACTTTTTCTCTTTCACACTTTCTTTCCACACAATCTTCCCAATAATTCTGGCCATATTATCATCACTTCTATTAATCAACCCTAATTTAGCCAAATCCTTCACCTCACACTCAGGCAAGGTATTCAGAGATCTCAACATCCGCTTAAAGTACTGAATCCCATCAAAGCATTTAATCACAAATAATCTCAACTGCTCATCATACAACCAGCATATAATACCCTTATTCGACTCAGCATACCCTTTGATATTGTAACTCTTCTTGAACATGGTTGGAACCGCTGGCTTCTTTGTCTTTACAAACCACTGAGCGTAGCCTTCTTTCCATCTCGGCTGCTCTTCCCACTCAGACTCATCTAACACATCCATATCTTGACTCACATTTGCCTTATCAACGTCTGGAATGTCATGTTCTACACTGTCATCCATAATCTCTCCCTTTTCAATCTCACTGTCAATCACAATTTGTTCTCCTATCTTCTCAATTTCCTCAACAGGTAACACATCATCATCACCCACAACATCATCATCCAACATCTCCTCATCATCCACAACCACGACATCTTCACTACCTGATCCTCCTGCCATACCAGTTGACTCCCCCTGAGATGTGGAAGTCCCAAGAGTTTGTTTAGTTCTTGGCAACTCACCACCTGCACCTTCCGATGCATTGGGATCATCGTCTCTATCATGTCTCTTCTTTGTTCTCAACTCATCGCCCTTGCAGCTCGTCTCCCCCTGAGATGCTAAGAACTGCTTTAAAGCATCAAAAAGTTTACCGTGCTCAACCAGGAGGGACGATTGGATCTGATTTTCTGCGACAAGGCGCTGGATAGCCTGAGTCTAGACTGTTCAGCCACTACCTGTTCAAGTGCAGCTATCCTTTCAGAGTCAGACAAGGTAGCATCAAAATCGAAACGCATATGAGAAATGTCTTGAGCATACGGTGGAGGTATTCCCAAACTAGCAGGAGTGTCAGAAACAGACTGAAAAGTAACCGCGGGTGGTATTGTGACAGATAACCCCGTAGTAGCAACCAATGTGGACTCAACAAATCTTGCAACCACCTCCGATGGAGTAACAATAGGAGGTGGCAAGGAAACTATCTCTGGAGCCGAAAACTGAAATGAGGTTGGTGGAATACCAAATAATGATGAAGTAGTCACCACAGGAACACTTGTGGTGATCGGTCCTGTCACAATCATCGAAGCAGGAACCATAGTCATACCAGATAACGAGGGTGGAGAGAAACGAACCACCCTTGAGCTTTCGCCAACTCTTGACCTCTCACCAGCTCTGACTTTCCTCGTTCTTCGTATCAATTTGTCTAACTCCTCCTCATAGTCAGATTCACTGTCATCCGAGTCTCTCTTTCTCTTGCCATGTATTCTTTCTTGTCTGATCAGAATCTGTTGTGCTTCAGCCATATCATCCGTGGAGGAGTCAGAATCGGTTCTCTCAGAAACTGCTACTGATGTAACTACCATCGAAACATTCACACCAGATGCCTCAGCTTCTGGTGCTTGAACCGCTGCAGTTGGATTGATCAGCTCCATATCGAAGTACCCTTGGCCACCAAAAGCAGCTTCAAGATCTATCTGTTCCTCTAGAGCTGCAACAGGATCAGTAGGTAAAGCTTGCTGTACCACAGGTGGTGGTTGAGGAACATCAGCCTGTTGCGGTGCAGGGTCCCGAAATTCATCTCCACGAGGAGCAATATAGGCAGGGTTCACCAAATAACCAAACAATGGAGTGTGCCGCGGACGAAGCTCTGGTTTGCTACGTGCGCTGGACGACCTACATTGTGCAAAGATCCTCTTGCTTACCCTCTCAACATAACGGATGGGACGTCGTTGAGGTAGTGTAGGGGCTACATGATTTAAGATCATCTGTAAAAATCTCGGGTACATTAGAAACCTTTCACGAGAGACCGCGCATCTCTGACGATCGATTTCATAAAACAACATCTGACTGAAGCTGTAGGGCTTGTTGTAAGTCAGGGCTGTCATAGCATATTGCATTGTTGCCCCCATTCCGTCAGTGCCAGCTTTACGACCCGACATGCACACAATCATCACGTGCATCAGAAAATGCCACTGATCCAGCAAGAATCCCTTTCTCTTTTGAGTGTCACCCAAAGGACCCGAATAGCCCATACGTAAAAATGCACCATCTCTGAATGCAGCTGAAAAATCTGTAGGATCATCCCTTGTTTCAGTCCCGAACTGCAAGGCGACTCTGATCTGATATGCTGAGAACTGCACCACCTGATTGTTCACTGTGGCGCGCATAACCGGAGGCTCAACTCTACAGTCATATTCTACCGTTCGCCAGAAATCTTCAATATTCGGTAGAGAAATGGGTAGAGTTGTAGTAATAGCGTGAAAAATTCGTGAGCGAACTAGGAAGGAGATGATCTCGCGAAAATCATCAATACCACTAGCATCCGGATCCAGAGTAATGTACATGTTGTGACCCGGAAAGAACTGTCGGTTGTTGTCACCACCTTCTTCACCACCTGCGCCACCAGCTCCTGCTACAGCAGCCATATCTGCACAACAAACGGTCTAAGTTAGAACATCGACAAAGCTGCTCATAACTTCGCCTGTTACCATGAGCGAAGTTATGATAACATCTTATGTGCAGGCGAAGTTTTCCACATGGCGAAGTTGATTACAACTTCGCCTTAACCCTAACTTCGCCTGATAATTAAAACCTTTAAATTAACAAGATAAGCAGCGGGCGAAGTTAAATATAACCCTAACTTCGCCCCTGAACAACTCAGAATAATTAATTAATTAAAAAGAGCAGGCGAAGTTATGCCTAGGGCGAAGTTGAGAACAACTTCACCTAAAGCTAACTTCGCCTGAATCTGAAACGGCATGAGATATTTATCAGATCATGGTTTATTTGATGTATTTGTGATTGAAAACATGAAAAGATGTTACTATTGAGATCTAGACGATCAAATGAGTTACGAACACATTAGAAGCAGATTGGTTAACGGGTGTTTAAAGGGTTGCATGAACGAAGTCACAAATCGGACCAAAACGACATCTGATTAACACCATTGACAAGAATTATATGTCATACCGAGCCTACACACCTTTAACACGGATTGAAAACAAAATAATAACAAGGATCGATTCGAGGGTTAAGTTCGCCGAGGGTAGGAGAGTTATAAGTTCGCTGTGTTTCTGATAAAGTGTAAAGGATTTGACCAGGTTGACCCTTATATATAGGTTTGAAAATACTCAGGAGAAGTTAAGGTTAACTTCGCTTACCCTTAACTTCGCCCCTGTACAACTTCGCTTAAGAATAAGTTCGCCTATTTTATTTACAAAACAGGCCCTTATAAACTTGATCAAAAAGCAACTGTCTTTTAAAATTCTCCGTTAAAGATTTAAACTTTACGATCAAAGAAACAAGTAACCAAGTTTTAAACCACAAAACAAAATATGCAATGTAAATTTTAGTAAATAAATAAACGGGATCAAATTTCAGTCTTGACGGGGACCAGCATGTTTTAGAAAAGATCCGAACAGGAATCATACTAATTAAATGGCTGTCACATAGATCCATGTTCAGCGGTATTATGACATAAAGAAACAGGTTGTAAGCAGGTATACAACTTAGTATGGTTTCCATCGCTTCTGTGATACGTTTTAGGTTCAATTAAGCTCAAAATTTAGATGGACATCACATGAGAGATTGTGATGCCTCCTATCTATTCTCAAAGCGTATTTGGTTTTCTCCAAGTCACCCCGAGTTGACCTCGACCCGTAGTGTCTGATTAAACAGTAAGTACACATCGATCTTTAGAGTCTTCTTCCCGTTCTCTTTCTTGCCTCTTGATTGATATTTGAAATAACATAAGCTCCAAAGGCTTAACAACATTTTTTTTATTGAGGACACAAATACAGCTTCAAATTATAGACAACTGCAAGTCCCGGATCTGGATCACTGCAGGTACTTGACATTTATCTTCTCGGGAATCAGAACACTTACGGGCTCGTGTGTGACTGGGTAATCACTTTTCCGCCTATCATTCGGAAAGATGTATATGGAGACATGCACAACTCAGAATGAGTCTCCACATTAAATCAAGGAAATTTAGTTTGTATCACTTCTACTTTTACGCACCATAAAAAGCTACCATAATTTACAATGGCTGTTCTAGAGTCTTTTAGGCTTAATAACTTCACCAGTTAAGCACACAGAAATAGTTCTTCTATCACCTTCCAAGGTTGGATCAATTTTCTTTTAAACATTGTAGAGAAACTTCTTACGAAGTTATAGACTTGAAAAATTATATCATCTCCCATAAAAAAATTTTAAATTCTATCGCCCCGATCAAGTCAAAGTCTTCAGGTAAACGGCTATCCTGAAGATCCAATGGATCAGCTGGACCGACCACATACGAGTATGTGTCCTTCTAACTAAGTATGAACGACTATTTTTCAGCGAAAGAATAAAAACCCATCATAAACCGCCCCGTTCGCTTTCAGTCATCTGGTTAATGGCTATCCTCATAATCTACTAGTAGAAGTAAGGACCAAACATATCCGAGGATGTGTCCTTCAAACTGAAGCAACCGACATAATTCTAAGCGATAGTGATTTTTTTTTCAACAAAACGAAAACACGGTTACTCGGGATTGATCATCCCATTCAGTTCAACAAGATTTTGAAAACGGGATCGGTCAAACGCTTTAGTAAAAAGATCGGCGAAATTATCCAACGTATCAACCTTTTCTAGCACAATTAATTTCTTCACAGCACAATCCCGTATAAAATGATGACGAATGTCAATATGTTTAGTTTTGCTGTGTTTGATGGTATTGTTAGTTACTGAGATTGCAGCAGTGTTATCAATGCAAATAGGAGTTTGAGTGAAATTCAGACCGTAATCGCGCAATTGCTGTTGTATCCAAAGAACCTAGGAGCAGCAGTTCGATGCTGCCATGTACTCTGCTTCGCAGGTGGAAATGGCTGCTGAGGTCTGCTTTTTGCACTGCCACGACACCAATCTTCCTCCCAGAAACTGACATCCATCGGTTGTTGACTTCCTGTTCTGATTGCAACCTCCATAGTCAGAATCTGTGTAAGCTATCAAATCCAGTTCTCCCCCTTTCGTGTACCACAATCCCAACTTAGGCTTGCCTTTGAGATACCGCAATATTCTCTTCACTCCCTTCATGTGAGATTCCTTCGGGCTTGCCTGAAACCGAGCACAAAGACAAACTGCAAACATAATATCAGGTCTAGATGCAGTTAGATACATTAAAGAACCTATTATTGCTCGATATTGGGTGGGATCCACGTCTTCATCACTGTCAGAATCAGCACCCAGTTTGTGGTTGACGCAAATTGGAGTATCAAATGGACTGCTATCCTCCATATTGAAGCGTTTGAGTACGTCATGGACATATTTTGTTTGATGAATAAACATCCCCTCTTTCTTCTGATCAACCTGCAATCCCAAAAAGAAAGTTAATTCACCCATGGCGCTCATTTCAAACCTTTTTTTCATGACTGCTTCAAATTCCTGACACATGGCGACTTTTGATGCAGCAAAAATGACGTCGTCCATATAAACTTGCACTAGTAGGAAATCTCCCCCTTTTCTCTTGACAAACAGCGTGCTATCGATCTTTCCTCTTTCGAACCCATTCTCAAGCAAATAATCGGACAGAGTTGCGTACCAGGCACGAGGTGCCTGATGTAGCCCATATAAAGCTTTACTCAGTTTGTACACATGATCAGGGAAATCAGGGTCAGGGAATTCCGAAGGTTGTTCAACAAACACCACCTCATCGACTTTACCATTAAGAAAGGCACTTTTCACATCTAACTGGAACACCTTCATCTCTTGTGTGCAGCAAATGCCAAGAATAGTCGAATTGCTTCCAATCTTGCCACATGAGCAAACACTTCATTGTAGTCGATTCCTTCTTGCTGATTAAACCCTTTTACTACCAGCCTTGCCTTATTCCGTATAATTATCCCTTTCTCATCTCTCTTACATTTAAAAACCCACTTTGTACCAATAGCATTTACACTCTTTGGTTTTTCAACTAATTTCCATACTTCCATCTTCTCGAACTGAGCTAACTCTTCTTGCATGGCTTCGACCCACGAGCTATCCTTTAGAGCCATTTGATAGTTTGGCTGATGAAGCAGGTGAACAAGCATTCATTTATGATACCCGTGTCTTTAATGCTTGCGTAAACGCATGTGTGTTCATCCAAGCCTCTTGTTGTTTGAACACCATCAGACAGATTACCTATCACATTCTCCAAAGGGTGATTTTTGTGAATTGCAGTAGTCTTAACCGGACCGGCTTCCAGATTATTTTCTAAATTCGAAGATAGTTCATCAGTGGATGATTGATGTTGAGAGTGAAATGGATTGTAGAATTCTTCTGCAGTAGAGGCAGCAGGATTATTAACGGTACTTGACGAGGAAGGTTGACTTTCATCATATCGCGGACGTTGGACAATATTTTCCTCCTCATCATACAGAATCTGTGAAGCAATTTTCTCATTAACTTCTGCAAAATCCAAGTAAGGCATATTAAAAGATTTGAATAGTTTATCATAGTCGAAAGCTTTATCAGGTCCCGTGCTAGGCTTTGGTGACTTGTAACTCGTAATGTCAGTGTTACATATCACCTCAACCTTGCTGTTCGATAAATTAAAGACTCTTCTGTTGGATGTCCCAACAACATATCCGACTAAAATACATTCGTCGGCTTTTTCACCAAATTTTGAATTTGTCTTTAATATCGTACATGGGGACCCGAAAGGTTCAAGACCATTCAGGTTTGGCTTTCTACCATGCATGAGTTCATAACAAGTTTTATTTAATCTTTTAACAGTTAAAACACGATTAAGGATATAACAGGCAGTGGCAACAGATTCAGCCCAGAACATCACGGGAAGTTTAGCATCTGCCAGCATGGTTCTGGCTCCTTCAATTAGCGTTCTATTCTTCCTCTCAGCTACCCCATTTTGTTGCGGAGTATACGGGGCGTTGTATTGATGATCTATCCCTTTCTGTAAGCAGAACATCTCCATCTGGTAGTTCTTGAACTCTGTACCGTTATCACTCCTGATGTACTTAACCTTTCTCCCAACAATATTTTCAACCTTGGTAATCAAGTTAATTACCAACTGAACCGTCTCATCCTTTGCCTTCAGAAAGTATACCCAAGAGTATCGAGAGTAATCATCGGTTACTACCAAGCAGTATGACGTTCCACCTAGACTCTTTACATTCACTGGACGAAATAGATCCATGTGAAGTAGGTCTAGTGTACTGACGATTGAGTTAACCTTCTTGGAGTGATGAGGTTTCTTGTGTTGCTTTCCCTTCTTGCACGACAAGCATTGATCTTCAAAGTTAAAATTCTTCAAGGGAACACCAAGCACCATCCCATTCTTGACAATGTAGTTCATTTTGCGAAGATGTATATGTCTCATTCTTCGATGCCATAATTCGGACTCAGACTTAGTTGCTTTTGACAGAAGACATGATTCTTCGGTTGTCATCTCAGTTGACCTCATATCCATTACATACGTGTTCTTTTCTCTTGGAGCTCTCATCACACCCATGCCTCTGGTATCTTGAAACCAGGATAAAGGACGATTGCCTCGTTTTTAGTAAAATGTACCATGTACTCTTTGTCACAGATCTGAGACACACTCAACAGGTTATGTTTCAACTCTTCTACAAAATTTACCTTCTCTAACTTCATTTTTCCATTTGTTACCGTTCCTATTCCACTAATTCTACCTCCACTCTCTCCAGCAAAACTAACTCTTCCCCCTTGAACAGATTTCCAGTCACGTAACAAATTCTTGTTACCAGTCATGTGCCGGGAACAGCCACTGTTAACAACCCACAGATTGTTTACAGCTCGATTCGACTGTTCCTGCACAATTAAAGAAAAAGATTAAAATCTGGGGACCCAAGACCTACTGGTCTTGGGTCGATTAAATCTGTTGAACGGCATCCAGTACTTTGGTTGCCCAAAGTCAGTTTGAGGATGATTTATGTAAGTTCTGAAAGGAAACCTTCTCGAGGATTGACTATAAGGCCTTCCAAACCTTAGTGAATTGACTGAATTATAATTTTTGTGAACCGGTGAAAAATGAGACCGATGTCTTTGAAATCTTGGATTAGTCCATTGTCTGAAATTTGGTGAGTTAGCATTCTTACCAGTATAATAATTACTATTCGTTTTATTCTCAGTTTTCGGAGGCCTCATACCTCTAAATTTTCTCTGGTTTAAAGGACAATCAGCAATAAGGTGTCCTACTTGATTGCATCTGAAACAACTTTAGTGTTCAACTTTTGTCTCAACAGTTGTTGCAGTTGTTGAGGTTGCATTACTACCCGTTTGTCTAACATATGGTGGGACAAACGGATTTAGGGAAGAATTCATTTCATTTGGCTTATATTCCTCCCCTCGTTTCAGTAACACTACCTCTCCTTTTATCTCACCCGATTCGGATGACTTGTCCGAATTTGATGAGACAGAGCTAGGAACAGAAATCTCAACATTAGAAATTGGCTTACTCGTTTCGCTCTTTCTAACTTCAGGTTCTTTAGTCGAAGTTGTGACTGGAACTGTCTGACTAATCTCAACATCGGCAGATTTCTGATTACTAGGATTATAGGTATAGTTATTGTTATACGGTGGTGGAACTTCAGAAAATCCAATTCCCCCTTTGTTAACTGGGGAACGTTGAACACTTATGATGTGATCAACTGAGGAATTTCTAAATTGTTCAATTTTTCTGTTTAGTTCCACCACTTTTACCTGATAATCAGCTATCTGTTTATCTCTTTCAGCAATTAGTTTGGTTTTTTTCTTCTAACACTTCATAACTAAGATCAATTACTTGTATTTTATCAGCTAGACTTGCTTTAAGACTTCTGATATCCTTTTCACTAGCTTTTATTTTTACCGAGTAACTGTTTTCTCTAGTTTTAGTGTAGTGATGATCTTCTTTTAACGTTTTAAATTGTGCATCCAAACTAATAAACTGATCAGTTACTGTTTTCAATTGTTCAGACAGATTTTCACATTGTATACAAGAGGTTCAGAACTTACCTCAGAGAGCTGATCGTTCACTTCTGCCATATATGCTTGATTTTCTCCCGTCTCCCTCTCACTTCCTCCCGTTTCGATGTTTACCAAGTTAGCCTGTTCGAACACTTCCTCAACTTGTATATTCCAGTTGTATCCACCATTCTGTCTGGATACCATAGCTCTATTCTCACTACCTCCCCCATTCTGTTGTGCAGGCCTGTTCTGACTTCGTTCGACTCTCTCATTTGTACATTCCTTAGCAAAGTGACCATTCTGTTGACAGTTGTAACATCGAACCTTTGATTAATCAAACCCTGGTCTTTCTCCAACAAACTTTCTACCTGTTTTCTTCATGAATCTCTTTACCCTTCTTACTATCATAGCCATCTGCCACTGCAGATCCATCTCCTCCAAATCATCATCATCGATCTGATCATAGTCTTCATCCAAAGTTGCAGGGTCGACTATTTACCTTTGATGTAGTTCTCATAAGATGCAATGAATGATGCATAAAGAGCAAACTGTTGTTCAGCTAATTTAACACTCATGGGCATCTGTGAGTAATTGTAGCTCAGAACATTTGACGAGAAATTTCCTGTTGTGGCTTGAGGTTTTGAAGAATTACTACCTCCAGCTACGAAACAGATGTCGCCATCCATATTGAGAGTTACATGACCATCTCGAGTTGAGTTTGAGTTTGATTCTCCCTTTGAGTAGTAGGCAGACGATTATGCTTTTGAACTTGAACTTGGAGTGACTTTCGCACCATACATTCCCGGATCCTGAACCTGATCAGTTGGTGTCTCCTTCCGAACCATGTTAAGTTCAAAATTTCGTAACTTATTGACTGCTGTTTCCAAATTAATATTGGCAAATTCTTTATCCTCTCTCATCAAAACAATGTACATTTCCCATTTCGGTGGAAGAGCATCAAGGAGTTTCTCTACTATCTCTTCTTCCTTGTATTCAATGGAGTAATTACTAAGTTCGGTCATCAAGTGATAATATCTGGTGATGATATCGTCAAGTGATTCATTTTTCAAATACTTGAATACATAGAATTGGGTTTTTAGTAGCTTTGTCTTGGAGGCACGTATCCCCACATTACCTTCATAATGATTTTCTAGTGCTTCCCATAGCTCTCTAGCAGTTTTGTACTTCTTAACGGTATGAAGAATCTCTTGTGGAAGAGCCATGGTTATTGCTGCATGAGCTTTACTCTCTGCCTCATACATTTTCTTTTCCTCCTCTTCCATCTTACTGTACTTCTTAATTTGATCACGAACTTCAAACAAGGATGTTGGTGGAATGTATCCGTCTTGAATGCACACCCACATCTTAGCATCTTGATATTTCACATACTGTTCAAACCGATCTTTCCAAGCAACGAAATCGGTACCGTTAAGCATTTTTGGAGCTTTAGTTGCTGAACCGGCTTCAACCTCCATTTTTACCAGTTCTGTAATGTTTATCGAAATCATAGTTGAACGAAACACAACTCAAAACACAAAGAAGTATTTAAATAATTTTTTTTTATTTTGAACAGTGATCAGATGGCGAAGTTATGCTTAACTTCGCTTGAGCTTAACTTCACTTGCTTCCTAACTTCGCTGTACTTAACTTCGCTGAACCTTAACTTTGCTTTCTCCTTAATTTCGCCTTCTCTTTAACTTCGCCTTCTCCTTAACTTCGCCTTCTCTGTAACTTCGCCTTCTATGTAACTTCGCCTTATAAGTTCGCTTAAACCCTACAAACGATGACGGTAACTTCGCCTGATGAACACAAGGTTTTTGCAGGTTTTAATTGGACGTATTGCGGTTATGCGAAGGTGTAATGGGTTATATTTGATGGTGGGAGATGGGTAAGACACAAAAACTAGATATTTCAACGTAAACTCATTCCGCGAATAGTCAAACGGAACAATCTTAACACCCGTGTGATAATCCCGAACCACACAATCACGAGCAAACACTCTGATATCAATTGTAGGTTCCCAGCCGGATCTACACAGGAGTATCTCGTAACACGAGGGTGCGGAATCCCCACGTAATACGATACGAGCGTAAGATATAATAAACGTTGAGACGATACGCAAACACACGTTACAATACTAACAAGCACTTTTGTATTGCAACACTTCAACACGTGATATCACTAATCACAAAAACACGTTCTGGAAAAAACTTTTAACAAAACAAGCCGAAGCTGAGGTTATATAATCCTCGAAAACTTCGCCTAACATGTTAGGCGAAGTTGTCACAACTTCGCTTGTCCACAAGTTCGCCTACATCCCAGGCGAACTTGTGTGACACAATATTTAAAACCCAAACAAACAATCTAACACGATTACAGACACATACAATACACTAGGTACTGAACTACTGACATTATGCACCAACAATGGTAAATATGGATGCGGATATCGGCAAGATAAAATTTCCTCCTCATGTCAGAGACAAGATTAACCTAAAAGAACCAGTGCTTAAACTAGAGGCAAGATCTGGTAGTTTACTTTGATAGACTTATCAAAGTTTGGGTGTGTGCTTACATAATGAAGTAGAGTATGTGCTTATGCACAGCACAGTTGCACTCATAAAGATAACTACTTGACTTATGATCTGGAGTTAATTAAGGATCTTGATAGAGAAACCTATACCATGATAAGTAGCTAACATTGTCATATCAGGGAAGATAACCATACGATCAAGAAGAGATATTGTCGTTAATACCGATTAAAGATTTTATTCAATCAGAAACGTGCACCTAGTGACGATAAAGAATCTGAAAATTTATATAATGATAAGTTACTTACAAGATAGCAAGTTAAAGCAAAGCATTAGAATGTTATATCCTCTATGCTCAGTCAAATCTCGAGGACGAGATTCAAATAAGATGGGGAGAATGTGATACCCGGTAAAATAAAAGGTATTATGATATTCCATAATCGAGATTAAGACATGTTTAGGCTGGATTAAGTGAAGACTAAGACCAATAAGTTAAATATAGTATTTTAAGCTAAGAATGAAGGGAATATATACATTGTAAAATATGTGAGAAGTGAGACGGAATAAAGAAATTCCGGTGGTAATAACGGATAAACGAACGTATTCGGTTAAATGTGTGAAAATTCAACCCGATATTCAAGAAGGTGTCCATGGGTGAATCCACTTGAATATTTTATAAGATCGAAAACCGAGAACATGGGTGAAAACGTGGCTCAATTCTGAGTTATAGCGAAGTGGGAAAATGCAAATTAGTATTTTCGAACACGATCATTAAAGCACATGTACCGATGAGCTTATATAAGTTGATATTATCTCCGTATTTGAGGTTTTAGAATTTAGATAAAATAAATTAAATAGACACCATAATTTTGGATGAGTTGTTTTTGAGAAAAATAACTACACTAGTTTTATTAAGTTCGGAGTAACACGAAATCGACACCGGGGTAACGATCGTCAATAATTTATTAACGAAAATAATAAGTTAACGAGATAAATTTAAGTCGAGACGGAATAAGAATAAGTATTTTAACGAAATGTATTTGAAAAATACAACGTCCTTGGAAGTAGCAGGATCGTTGGAGCGAGAAATCGAAACGCGATCGAAAAACTCGTTTAAAACTATATAAGTGGGCCTACCCCCACTTTAGATTCACTTCAACATTATAATTCTACATTTTAGAGAGAGAAAGTTAGAGAGAGGTTAGAGAATTCCGGCAGGGTGCCGGCGGCCGATGGCGGTCCGGCGGCGGCAGACGGTGGTCCGGTGGCGACCAAAGCCCGTCTTCTACCCGGAACCATTTTCGACGTTCCGAACGCGATGGTAAGCTCTGTTTGTCCTAAATCTAAGCTTATGTTCGTTAAAAACTTGTTTTAAAATCTGGACAGATTGCATTAGTCTTGCATGTCGCAAAGATCGGTCTATAAATAAGGATCTAACGGTCCGATCATCTTAATATTTTTACAGAGGGTTCATAACCCGTAGATTATCATTTTGAACGGTGGAGATGAGGATCGGAGTTGCTTAAGCTGGGTTTCTAAACCCGTTTTAGTGTTCAGATCGCTGGGCGGTTTTTGAAAACACAGCTTTGAGGAAATGTGGATTCCCGGAGTGCTGACCATTGGATCGAGCTGAAATATTCGGTGAATCTTCCTAACTTATATATATATTCGTTTCCACTGAAGGGATTGATGATCAGATGTTTAGATGGTGAGCTATAAGCTTCGTAAGTTATTAGTCAGATTATAGAACTAAATAGTTTCTTAAAATGAGTTGCATGTAGGTTTTGAGGTGTCGTACGGACGAGACTTGGACGATTTCTTGTAAATTTATGATATAAAGGTGTATATATATATATATATATATATATACACGATATTTAGACAGAAATATTTTATTCAGATAATCGGTTAATAAAAAGATTATTTTATTTTACAATAAATATATATACTTTTTTATTAAATAACGTCCATGTTTAGTATCAAGAATTTAGTTCTACAACAATTGTTTGAACTAAGTTGTTTGTAATTATATAACATTTTGAAACATTCGATTCGGTTACACTTTTTTAAAACAATAAAAGTTCATATTTAATAATTTCAATTATTATAAATGAAACACGTGAGGATAAACGAGTTAAGTTAGAGTACGTTCTTATTTGTATATGTGTTTATGTGTTAATATATTTTGTATTAAACATAGGAATCTAGTTATCATTGGATGACTATTATTAAGATCTTGCATCAACTGGTTGTCTGTCATCTCGCATGTGTTAATTGTGCCGAAACAAAGGTGAGTTTCTCAGAAATCCCCACCATTTTAAATGTTTTAGATGATTTATAAATGTTTTTGGGGGGATACACGTTTGTGTCAAAACACATTTTTATGTTAACAGTTGTGATATTGTAATGGCTTTAAATTTGACTGACTTTGGCTAACGTGGTCGGGCTGACTAGAACAAATATCGAGAGAGTTAGTGATTACCGCAGTCTTGTATTCATTAAATGTAAAAAGGCATAGAAATATTGATAGATCTATCGGATGACGCCCTGCCTGCTTACCAGAAGCGCTGGTTAAATGTTGGGGGGATATTTTGAATTATTGTATGCTTTGATTGTAGGTTTAATAGCATTACATTTGCTATATTCCTTGCTAGTCTATAACTATCACAAATTGTTGAAGAATAAAATGTTATATGTTGAGAACTATCGTTGTGAGACAAAAGGTGTCCATTTGGTTTGTCGTTGAGGCGACTATATGATTTTTTAAACAACCTTCGTGTAAGTTGGCCTTGGTCCAGTGGGGTCAAGGTAAAACATTAACTTTGATTCAGTATGGACAAAGAAGTTCTGAGATAAATAAAGTGGGACTTCGTGAAATTATTGGCTTTGTATTAACGAAGAAAAATTGTGTTAAAACGACACTTTCGTTAACCGAAAGGGGTCTACTGGATTTCGTGGGACAAATACTAGTTTCGATGTGACTTTTGGTTTCATGTCAATAAGGATGAATAAATATTTTAAAAATATTTTCACAAATGAATTTTGCATTTAAATATTGTTACGAATGAAAGTCGTTAATGCTATTTTTGCTATTTAAACAATCGTTAACTTCGGGCCATGTGGGTGGAGTGGTATTTATGAAACCAAGAAAAGCTTTGTTTCAAAATATAAGTTTTTAACATTGAGAACTCACCAACCATTGTGTTAACGTGTATTTTAAATGTGTTTTTTCAGGTAAATGAATAGCGGATGCTTCGTGGAGATGATGTGGGAAAACAGGTGTAATACATGAATGCTGGACTTGTATTTTAAATAAACCGTGTACTCTGACACGTGCGATTTGTGATATTTTATAATAAATAAAAGTCCAACTTGTATGTGAATATATTGTGCTTAAATACTGATGGCTAAACGGCGTCTGTCACCGCCTAAATTAGTTGATTAAGTCTTCGCTGTTAAGTTAAGGTTTTTGGGGTGTGACAGCCGGTACCTTAGACTTTTAAATGCTTTGCCCCCGGAAAATCAAATGAGCATGCTCTTGAGTTTGATTCATCTTTATGAGAATCAAATGGCGGGCGATCGTCAAGATCAAGCGCAGATGCTAATCAATCAAAGGCGTATGATGGGGTTTGTCTCGTATTGCCAAAAGGAGACAAAGGAGCTTCGTGAGATTGTCACGGCTCAGGGGTGAAGATAAAGGAACAGGAGGATCTGATTCTTCAGCTTACGTGCAAAGAGGATAAACTAAGGGGCTGTTTGGCAAATGCTGAGTCATTAAGTGCTGAACCAGTAAGAGGTCTGAATGATTAAAAAACCGACTAAACATTACCAATCAAGATAACTTAAAAAATGTGTTGCCTTTTTTTACTAACATATTACTATGAATAACAAAGCGTTTGTTAAACAAAACCGTTTGAACATTAAAAATAAATATAACATAAACATGTGATGTTTGAACTTTTAAGATTTACCAACAGTCACTAAAACATAAAATCCCAAATATTCTTAAACGATAGAAAACATAAAATCCCAAATAAACTGCGAAAAGTCTAACAAAAAAATCCTACCCAATCAGAGCGCCCTTTCAACTCTGTTACGTGTCGTGTCATGTCATTCACGCCATCCTTCAACTTTTACTTAACATAACCCATCCACAATATTAGTCCTTGTACTTTTCCATGTGACGCGTTGACACACCGCAATCGACAAACTATTTTAACGACCACTAAGGCATTTTCAGACGTGTTTGTTTACAAGTTCTAAGCCTTGACCATACACGACCATCACTGCGGAGATTTTTCCTACACACCACAACACCATAAGATGTTAATGAATTATGCACACCGCAATCGACATAATTATTTTAGGCAAATAAAATGGTTAGTCATACTATCAATTAAAGTAATTAACCACTATACTAGGGCATATGCATTTGGCCCGTTAGGGACAAACACTTTTTCATAACAATCCTCAAGCTTTACATATAAAATTTATGCTTTCAACAAACTAATAATTTACAAGCATCAATCATGTTACTAGTAAGCTTAACATCATCATTAAGCAATGATTTCCTAGTGCAAACAAGTATTACTGTTTATAAGACAGCTCAACTAACTTCATCTTTTATTTACAACAACACGCACTACGCCCGACAATAACAATATAGGCATCAACATGCCAAACTAAACTCATATCTAGTTCATGTGTGCTATGACCCATATGGATAGCTAACTTAACATGTTTACCTCTATTTAGTTCTCTCATAAAAGCCCAATCATATGATATAACTTTAGTATCATAAAACTCTAATTTTGGTGCTACAGTTTTTGTGCAGCCGGCGCTCAAGTTGTGTTTTGACCTTTTTAAATCCTGAGTTAGTTCAACATGTTCAAATATAAAACGTAGAAAACTCAGAGAGCTTTCCGGCCATACAAAATAAACCTTTATTGGAGCTATGGTTTATTTTATACAATTTTATAAAAACATATTAGCAACATCCAATGTTGTCAAACAACCCATTTTCATAAAACCATAACAACATATAAAAAACCAACATCACGCTTCCTTATCTGTTACTAACACCAACACGTATACTCATAACACCACCACATATATAGTATTAGCAAGCCCTTTTTTAAATCAGCTCGTTAGCACTTTATCTTTGTAATATTTATAACCCTTATATATTGAAGCTTTTATGCTAAACTAGAGTTCGATTAAAAAAATGCAGCAGGCTTGTTTAAAATCAACAAAAAAATCGTGTTTATACTCGAAAATAGTATAAACTTTTAGTACCATGAACCAAACCGCCCACCATGATTTGAAAACTTTGAAACCGACCGACCGAAAACTTCTATAAAACCGATTGCGAAACCAAACCTACCCCTTAATATAAACACGAACACAATATACATGGTACCAATCCCACTTTATTTCACACTTTTGAAGAAAAACATAATTTAAGCCCTAATCTTTGACAATTACGAATCCTATCAGTCTGATTAATCCATGTTACAAAACATAAACACACAAACAGTATACATGTGGAGCAGATGGAAGAACAAAGCAATTTCGACTGGGCCTTTTTTGTGTTACTGTAGAAAACGAAATGAAATCTGACAACCCAATTAAAACCAATGTATGAACCCTAAACCCCAAAATGGAAAAATGCTACACTTATAACAAAATTGATTATGAACCATAAATCAAAATTGAAAGACATAGAAATTGAACCACATAAGCAAAATTACAATAAAATCACCTTAATCGATGGGTCAATTGACGAACGACGAACTCTTGGTGAGAATCTGTGGTCGGTGGTGGGATGGTGGGAGGATGAAGTGTTGGTATCTGAAGACTGAGGGAAGAGGAAGGGTAATTAGGTCTGAATGTCATTCAGATTCATTTCATCGCTTACCGAATCAGAGGTTGAAGAAATCATTCAAATGTGTTGCCAAACACTCTGAATGCTCTTTACATCTGAGCGAGTCAGATATATGGGTCTGAATGGGAGCATTCAGTGAGAAACAAACAACCCCTAAAGAAGCTGAAGAATGACGACGATGATCCTGACGCTTCGGGTGCTGGAGGCAATGAGCCGAAACAAGCTCACGGCTCATCTTCTGGTGCTGGCATGAGCGGCGGTGATAGACATATGGTGGTCTATCATGACTCAACGAAGCCAACACCATCCTGTTTATGGATGACAAGAAGGGCATCATGATGAGTTCTGCCAACCTTGATGATATTGAAGAAGGTCAGTTTGTTGATCAGTCCCTGACACGTTAACAGATTGCTTTATTATTGGGACTGAAATATAAAGAACTCGATGCTGGAAGCCGAGGACGATGTGGAGGTGGTAAACGACGAGGAAGTCTTACAAGATCCGACGATTCCTCAAATGAACACGTCGTTTATTTATGAAGATGAAGAAATAGAGATTGAAGATGTGACAGCAGAGGAATACCCCAATCTTTATCAACTATCCAATGTTGATGAGGGTATTCCTACCTTCAATGAAGAAAACGTTAAAGCTGCTGAAGATCATTTAGAAAAGGTATCAAAGGGCAGGGTTGGTTCGAGTATTGGAGCAAACGAGCTCGTAAAATTATTGAAACATACAGGTATGTGGATGAAGAACAGAAGCAGGATGCGATCGCACGCGCTAAAGCTAATCAGAAGACAACTTTCAAAGCTGTGTCGACTATAAAAGGTGATATCGTTTCCTGGCTTTATGATTCTGAGCATAAGGTCTGTATTGTAAAATGGGATAACGGTATTCAGTATTATCAGAACATCACTAACATTCTCTCATTACCACGTTGGGATGTTCGTACCCTCGCGAATCGACCTTTCATCAACCGCGGTGGAGATCGTCGAGCAGAATGGTTTCATCAACATTTTCTTTTCGAGGTAAACCGCGGTTTTAAGTTCTTTATGCCCGCAGATTATGATCCGTAAACGTATTGACGAGATTGATCCACGTACGGGATGGAGGAAGCTCGTGCTTAAGGTAAAACCACCGAAAACGATGAAGTATGTACCGGTGAAGACATTCCCGCAAGGTCTTCACCTAACGTTTAATCGTTGGTACTACGACAATCGTACCGGTGAGGCCGTCATTGTTCTTGGGAAAGGTTTGAAGACTAATTTTATTTGAGTTATCGACCCAATGTGGCTCGTTAACTTAACAGAAACAGACAATGACGTGCTGTTCATGAAAAAGATCTTGATTGAGCGCCAGGAAGACTGTAACCGAGCTATGCAGTTCCAGCGTGTCGTACGTGTATGTCACGAGTTCGAGATTCATAGTTGTCGCGATTGGCAGTCAAAACGCTTAAAATAAATTAATGACAAAGAGCTCAAGACGAGGGGGTGTTTCTTAGTACACATTTTTGTCATCTCGAGTCTTTGTAATTATCGTTTGTAATTTATTAATATTTTAATGTTTAGGGCATTTATGTAATTTATGTTAGTTCGTTTAAGTATAGGCTAATTTGTTAAGAATGTTTAACGAATTAGCCAGTTCGTTTAATGTATAGCCCATTCATTAAGGATGTTTAACGAATGGACCGTTAGTTCATTATGTATGTTCCTATTCCTCATGAAATGTTGACGAATGGGGGCATAACGAATCAAAGATTCATTATGCTTTCCTTTTGAGTCATGTAAGTTAATGAACTGAATCCAATTCGTTACGGGATGTGTAACGAATTGGTATCCATCGTCTTTTTATAGGGTGTTCATACCCCTGATAATGCAAGTTTTGAGTTTATAGTAACGAACTTCTGTCAAAATAATTTCTCGCTCAATTCTTCCTTAACGTATTATTAATCTACACATTACAACTAATATTATACACACACACACATACACACACACACACATATATATATATAAAATCAATTAATAGCATATCATAAACTAGATCCGTTTAAGGTATTAGATCTAATCCGTATAATCGTTATTGATCAAATATAAGGTATTCACAAGTGGTATCAGAGCCCCAGGTGTTAGATTGCTCTTGATATGTGTTATTAATCCGTATTTGACACTGATTGATCAAGTTGGTTTCATTTCTGTTTTACTAAAATTTTGCTTGAATTTTGATCTGAATTGAACGAATATGGATTTATTTGGTTCGAATTGTGTTTGGGAAGGTTTAAGGTAAGAGTGTGTGGATTGAATTGTGGATTTGTGTTGGATTGGAATGGTTTTGTTTTGGATTGGTATGTGTACGGAACAGGGGATGTTATTTTTGATAATTGGTGTTCATTTGATCGATTAAAGTATACTGGATTGAGATAGTTGGATTCGTGAGTGATTTACGAGCAAATTGATCTACGATTTGGACGATTTGGTGTAGTATTGAAGTTATATTACAAATCTGAGTTTGGGTTGTGTGTTTGTGAATCTGGAAAAATTCCAGATTTCTGGAAAACTCACTTGAAGATTTGAAGATTCATCAATGGCAATAATTTGTAATTGTTGATTCGTCACCCACGTGTCCTGATTCGTTACCAATTCTAAACAGATTCGTGCGACGTGGTAGAGTTTGTTACAACTTCCTAACAACCCGATTCGTTATCAGTTGTAGCTGATTCGTACTTACTATTCTTAATTTGTGTTGTTGGATTCGTTACACTTTAATCACTGGTTCGTTATCAATTCGCTTATTGATTCGTTCAGTGATTCGTTACTTATTCGTTCTCAATTCGTCAACGATTCGTTATTGAATCGTTAAACTGTTTCGTCAGTGATTTGTTAGTGACGTGTCTTTGATTCGTTACTAATTCGTTATAACCTTAATTCGTTACTAGTTCGTGATTATTCCTGATTCGTTGTCCATACCTCAGCTGATTCGTTACAAAAGTTTTAATTTTAACCCTCAAGTTTGACTTTTTGTCAAGTTTGAACTTGGTATTTACAATGGCTGGTTTCTACGCGTTGGCATCTCAAAACGTGCTTATGAAACAGATGTTACACTTGGAGTTGCGTTTGATAAGATAAAAGTCAAGTGTTATAACTGTCAGGAGTTAGGCCACTTTGCCAAAGAGTGTGACAAACCAAAGAAAGAGTACACTGGATCTCGAAGCCAAGATAGAAGTTCTGTGAAAAAGAGTGATGATGCTGATAAACCTTCTGGCAGTAAACCGTCTGCTTCGGGATCACAAGCTTTGCTCTCTGCTGCTGATGGAATTGATTGGACACAAAGGTTATTATGCAAAGATAATCAAGCAAACTTGGCTATGTTCATGTTGAATGAGAGTTTTCAAGATGCGAGTGGGAATGAGCTATCTTCTGACAATGACACTGAATATGGTTCTGATGATTCATGTCAAATGCAACCAACCATGTTTGCATGTATGGCCAAAATCGACGAGATTAGTTCTTCTGTTTATGGTTTTGTTAATCTATCTGCAAATGTGCCTTTTGTTGATTGTGAGACTTTTAAGCCTAAGTTAGAATCATTAAAAGAACATAACGATCGGTTGGTAAATAAATTTCTTCTCTTAAGGATACTTATACACAATCATTAGAATCTCAAATGAAGTCTGGGGAGATAATTGAAGCATTGTCTATTAGTAACCATGATCTCAAAGCTGAATTGTCGGTTAAAATGAAAATTAATGATCAGAAATTTCAAGAAATCTTGAAACATCGATCCAGATAATCGAACTTGAGAATGAAGTTCTTGAGTTAAAGAATAAATTGGGCAGGTTTAGAAATTCATCATTTTTGCTAAATGAGATTATTGAAGTAACTGGTAAGCAAAAAGATTCTAAAAAGGGTGTAGGTTTTGTTGAAGTGCCACCACCTTTTCACAATGATTATATTGCAAATCCTTTTATGGAAAAGAAGAAGTGTTGTTAATGAACCTGTTGTTCAAGAAAAACCTAAACTAGTAAAAACTGATAATGTTAAAGCCCAATCGTCAACCCAAAAACATCATGTTGAAAGCAACAAAGTGTTTGTTGAGAATGTTGAGAAAGTTATCATTGAGGATGTGTTTGAACCTGAAATGATACACAGAGACCATAACATTCGACGTTCGAATCACATTCTATGTGAACCTCATAAATTTGAGGAGGCGGTGTATGGTTCAACCACATCTCAGGTGAAAAAGGAGAAAATAGTTAAACCAGTGAAGGCTAAGAAATCAGAAAAGCCTAAAGTTTCTGATGAGGATTTGATGCGTTTTATCAATCCTGTTGCATCTAAGCCATCAACTGGTTGTGTTTTTAAGCTTAAAGGAATAAGCAAAGTGTTCACTGAGAAAGACATTCCACTTAACTTGATCAAGCCCGAAATTATTTAAAGTGTTTTTCACAATGAAACTTCTAAGTTACAAGACCTTTAAAACAAGTTTGTGAAATCCAAGACATCAAACGTGGTAGAGTAGGGATGAGGAAGAACAAATGAGGGTGGGGGCTATTATGCTCAAAGTCGAACGATCCATTAGAGTAGGGAGTTATGTTCAGAGCAAGATTGAGGAAGAACTGATTCACATCCTCGATAAAACCGGTCTCTATGATCCGACCTTAAAAGAGTCACTAGGTTTGTGAAAAACAATCACACAAACGGGAGAAAAGAAGCTGACCACTGAAGACATCTTAAGATTTCCGAAAATCGGCAGAAGTTGTATTTACCATCCTCATTAACATAAAACCCTGAACCGACAAAGGTGGAGATTTGAACATGTTATAAGCATATTACCTTCTTATCTATGCAACCTTTCACAAAGGTGGAGATTTGAACATGTTACAAGCATATTTTTCACATGTCACATTTTGACTAAAGAGTGTTCACATACATACATCATAGGTATGATCAGATATACAAACTGAGTGTGAGTGAACATTGTGAGAATGTGACGTTTTGCATAAACAGAAGCTCATAAAAACAAATCACCTTTTTATATATCACTACATATATTCCTATGATTTAAGGTTGGTTATTTTGTTCCCATTTTCTTAGAACTCTTTTCGGGATATTTGAAGCTATGGTCCTAACTTGCTATTTTTTAGAGAAAATTTATAAATAGCTTGCTTGAGGAAAAGAAAGGTTCAAGTGTGGGGATGTTTGATGTATATAAAATTATACATCTTTTTAGCATCAAATAATCTCTAAAAATTGCAACTTCTATCGAATAATATAGCCCAAAAGACTACTTATCACATTAAAATGCAATTTCAGGAAAACCCAAGCCTTAAACGAAGAAACAAGTGAAAAGATGAAGAAAAACAAAAGAAAAACCAAGAAAAACCTCAACCACGCCCTCATGCTTCAAGAACCATGCCCCCATGCTTCTGAACACAAGTAAAGATAAAAATTTCCAAGAAAAAACAAACACTAGTCAAAGAAGCACGGGGCCGTGCTTAAGCCACCATGGGGCCGTGGTCACCTTTCAGATAAGACAAAAAGAATTAGCACATGTCACTAAAAAGCACGGGGTTGTGCTTTAGGAAGCACGCCCTCGTGGTGAGTCATCATTACGACTGACAACATTTAATGCAACTGGACACCTGGATACGGGACCGTGCCTATAAGGGCACGGGGCTGTGCCTACTTCCTCAGACTGCCTATAAATTGAGGAGAATGTTGCATTGATCAAGGGTGCTTAAAGAAAATCTCTATACGGGTTTCTCTTATAAAAACACTCACATTACACACAAATTGAAGATCTTGTGAAGAGTTTGAAGGCTTGGAGGTTACCATCATCATACATCATCATCAACATCATCATAATCCATCATTAAGAAGGGAGATTCATCCACATTTGGTTAGATTGTTCTTGTTTAATCATGTGTTTGTTATCATCATCTCTTTTAATGTTCATAACAATGCTCATTATGAGCTAAACTCCATTTACCATCTAAAATCTATGACGAAGCGTTGTTGTGATTGATGATTATGTGAAACATGTGGTTTAGTTTGGTAAAGTACATGGTTATTTTGCAATTATCCGTTAATGAAGAAATGTTTTATCACTTTAACTCAATACATCAAGGTTGATGACTAAAAATCATTAATGATCACTCATGTTCTTAGAAACTAGAAATGGTAAAAATAATAGTTTGATAACTTATTTAAGATAAAACATGGATCATTATGTTGTACTTAGAAATGATGAGATATAGGTTATGATCTATTTCTCTAGTTTGATAATTCTAAAATAACATTGTTAACACGATTGCTTTAGTTATCATGCTAGTTAAAGAAATCATATGTTAATGGAATGTGTAACTATAGCCTAATCTAATCAACCAAGGGGAGGTTGTGTGAGCTAACTACAACCACTCGAAGTTGTTAGGATTGGTATTTGAGAAATCGAAGTCAATCCTAAACGTTCTACTTTACCAACTGCTTGTCTACTTAAATTGGCATTCTCGTGGTAGCATGCTATTAAGCATAGGATGAACTTGAAAATATGCATGATATTTTCTATTATGTCATAGAATATGTTCACTCAAAAATGAGGAATATAGTCTATCATATATTATTAGGTCAAGTTTATCACATGTTTATTTAATAATCATCAAGGAACAATGGAGTGGATTCTTGATCTTAGATGGTAACCTTCATATAATTGAGCTACTCGTTTATAACTTCTCTTCTTGTCACCTATATATTATATATAAGAATTTATATATTATAAAAAGTTAATAATCAACCCAAAATGATTAAAACTCTCCGATAACATTAAGACGAAGATTCATTATTAGAAACATTTGTGTCCACGGATCGATACTTAGTTCTTACCAATACTATTCTACATATACGATAGGTACACTTGCCTATTTTGTGCATTTTTAGTTTTAGTAGAAATCACTATTATAAATTTAAAACACAATCTTGTGCAAAGCTAAATCTCCAATCCATAACATATTTTAACACACGGCACACAGAACATCAGTGCGCGACTAGCCAACAACTAATCGAGTAATATGATATCAAAACCGATAGATACCCGAAACCCGCAAAAATACCCCATACTCGATGGATTTGGGACGGGTTTGGGACAAGCTTTAATAATAATCAGGTATGGGTTTCAGAATACATAAAATTGACCCAAACCCTACCGATTGCCATCCCTACCAACAACCTCAAGGTTTTGTTGATCCCAAACATCCAAATCAGGTTGGCTTACAACACAAGTCTCTTTATGGGCTTAAATAAGCCTCACGTGCCTACTTTGATCGTCTATCACATGGCGTTCATAAATTGAGATTTATTGTCCAGAAAAGGAACACATTTAAAATCAAGTCAAGTTCTAATTATTCAAGTTCACTCCGTGGTAATACGATAAGCTAAGCCTTATTTGATCACTATCTCTAAGGCCTCAATTCTATTTATCATTTCATTATTTAAGTTGTTATTTTTATCTTTATTGGTATAAAGGCACTCGACGTATAGTTCATCAGGTGAGATTTTTTCTAATATAAACAACGATATTTTTCTTGCTACTATTTCCCCAAAAGTTGACAAAATATGTAAAAGATATTCTTTGTTTTCCATCGCTTTGGCATGTATAAAAAGGATATTGTAAACGTATTTGTTTCTCTTTATATACAAAAGTAACACCACCATCATCTACATTCTAGTTTATGTAGATGATATTATTGTTATAGGAAAATCATTACAAATGCAGTATATCATGTTTTTCAACTATTGAACAAGGAATTCGCCATCAAGATCTTGGTACCCTCGACTACTTTCTAGGGATTGAATAACCTCTCGTGGCATACACATTCTTCCTTCATAAAATAAGTTCATTCATGATTTTTATCACATGCATGCTTTACTAAGTGTATTCATCTCCAATGATACCCTCACCCCCATTATCTTTTGGGGATATATCCCTTATGTCAGATCCCACAAAATATCTTCAACTTATTAGGGTTCTTCAATATGCAACCTTATTCGAACCTGACATCATATTTGCGGTAAATAGTGTGTCAGTATATACATGCCCCATTATAAAATCGCTGGGCAACTGGCAAACACATTCCAAGGTATTTAAAAGGCATCATGATCATGGTCTTCTCATTTCATACAACTCTAATTATCATATGCAGGCATTCACTGATGCCTAATGGGAGGTGATTTTTCCCATACACTTCTTATAGAATGCCGAATGGGTTAATTGACTGGTTGCGTAGATGACCATCGACATCCGAGGGATTTACTATCTATACGGGCTCTAATCTTGTCTTCTGTATCTCATGAAAATGGAAAATTGTATCTCAGTCATCTACTGAAGTTGAATACAAGTCTCTTGATGACATCGTGCCTGAATTAACCTGACTAGTACTCTTCGAAAATAACTCACGGCATACTCAAAAGATGCCCCCAACCTGTTGTGTGACAATCTTGACACAACCTATCTTGCTGCAAATCCAGTATTTCATGTACGAACAAAACACATTGTAACATCCACGTTTTGATAAATAAAAGGAAATAATGTTTTTTTATTGAATGTGTGTTAATATTTAATTAAGAATAAATATAATAAAAGGTATGGACTTGGTTAGGGAAATATGGGATAAGGGATGGATATGGGCCTTAGGTCTATGGGCTTAAGAGAGTATAAATACTCCCTAAACCTCCCTAAAACCCTAAAACCCTCATTTCCTATCTTTCAAGTTTCCTACACACTCTTAAAACACACACACACCTCTCTACATAAGGTCGTGACCAAGAAGGAGGATCCAAGACCAAAAACCGAGCCTAGATTCTCATAAATCTTGGTTATACCAACAAGATACAACTCCAAAACCTATAGCGAAGCTAACCCGTCACCTAGAAACGACGAAAGGTACGTTCTTCGTATATAAAGGTTCCATTTTAAGAACGATTTGCCCTAAAACTTAACCCTAAGGCAAATCGGGTATAGATGAACAATAAAGCTACAAAATTGATGATTAAAATGGATTTAGTGAACTTGTTAGGATACATGGTTCATGAAGAAACCCTAGGTCTAACTTAAGAACGTTTAAATCATAAAGGTTCAAGCTTTATAGATAAACGGGTTAGGTCTTGGACGAAAGTGGAAATGGAAACGGGTTAAGGATGATATAGTTCCATAATAGGGTATTAATGTCGTGAAATGTAATGATGATGATGATAAAAGGAACATATGGCAGCAGATTGTTCGAATACAAATTTTGTGACAAACCAACTCGAATACATTAAGTATTCGAATACAAGAAAAAAGGGCTATTGTATTCGAATACAAAGAGAAAGGGGACCCAATTCGAATACAACATAACCACTCGCATACAATGAATATACTCGAATACATGGAATGATTCGCATACATACATATATTCTAATACATTGGGTGATTCGCATACATACATATATTCGAATACATGCATGGAATTCGAGGGCAGACCATTCGAATACTATATGGGTGCAAGGCCAATTCGAATACAAATATATTCTAGTACAAACTCGAATACAATCCCCTTGGTATTTTGGGATGCCATTTCATTTCGAATACATAGCCCTTTGCACACATTAAGCAGTTGAATACAATAGTATTTGAATACAATATGTATTCGAATACATATTATATTCGCATACATATTGTATTCGCATACATTGTGTAGTTGTATACGTACGTATCCTTGAGAGCAATATGGTTCGAATACTGAAGTATTTGAATACCTTATAATCGAATACAATAGTGTTTGAGGGTAAAATTGTATTCCAAGAAATTCAATGCCTATGAATACGATACCTTATAAAGCCATTAGAATAGATTAGACTTAGCCATTTTGACTAAAAACATGAATATTGTGATTAGGACAAGTATTGATACAAGTAATTAATGTACAGTCAACCGAGTTCAGTTAAAGAAGGGATTAACCGTTAACGACGACATAACAGGATCAAAGTGAGTTTCTAACCCCATTCCTTGTTATGTTTTCGGGGCTGTGTGCATACTCGATGTGATTAGTTAATACACCTACCTTAAGTGGTAAGTGTATACCTTATATGATTTATGTATGAATGAATGCTTGACTGTGCATGAACGATCTTCGGATATTGCATGTACCGCCAGATGGTAGTTTAAAGATATGATTGTTATATATGATGTACGTATGTATGAAGGTTATAATTATGAATGTATAGAAAGGTATGGTACGGTAATGTGGAAGAAAGGGAACTGAGCCCTAATAATTCTCGAGGAAGAAAGGGAACCGAGCCTTAATGATTCTCGAGGCAGAAAGGGAACCGAGCCCTAATAATTCTCAAGGAAGAAAGGGAATCGAACCCTAATAATACTCAAGGCAGAAAGGGAACCTGGCCCTAATAATACTTGAGGCAGTAGGGCGTAATGCTCTTTAAAACCTAGAAGCATGTAAAGTAAGGTTTAATATAAAAGTACGAAAGAAAGGAAAGAACGAAAGAAAGAAAAAAGTATGTAGTTATGTATGTATGAAAGAAAAGGTAAGTAAGCTATATAATATGTATTTTCGGATGCGTATGCATAAGTGTGTGAATGTATTGTATGTTACCTGATTAACTACAACTCACTCAGTGTAGCTGACTTTTCGTATGCACGTAGGTGAGTAGAATGAGGCAGCTATCTTGAGCGAGGGCACATGGCCGAAGAATAAGAGATCGGCATCTGAGGACTCATGATGTTTTTATAATTAATGTTTCATTTAGAAAGACAAGGATTTTCGTTTAAGACATGTTATGAATTAATATGTAATGTTTAATGAAAGTTTTATATTCCGCGAAAGTTTTAACTAACTCTGATATTTAGAACTGTGTTTATGAGTAGATCCAACGTCCAACGTTGGGCACCGGGATCGGGGCCTTACACACATTTATATTAATTATCAGTTTGTTCGATAACAAATTGCAAGAGGATAATTAGAAGCATGATTCATAAAAGCAGAAGATCAAGATGTAAACATCGTTACAAAGCCCATTCCAACACACATATTCATAGCTTTACGTTCCAAGGTACATGTCGTTCCCAACATTAGCTTGCAGGGGAATATTAGATCTTTCTACAATGACATATTGGATTTTAATATTCTCATATTTTTTGCAACTGGCCGATTATAGTTCTGTAACATCTCGGGTTTTTCGTATTTGAATTCGTTTATGTTTAACCCGATTCTGAATGTACTTCGGATATTTTGAAATATTTAAATTTTGTATTTATCAGTATTTAACTTGGTTAAACTTAATTTATAGTTTCTTAACTTTCAAACTCGTCAAACAACTCTTAAAAACCCTTAAAATCGTTAAAACGGCTAAAAATCACATTTATAAAAGTACATGGACTATTATTGACCCAAATCACAAAACTTATGCCCCAAGACAAGTTAAATTGTAACGTCCCGAAATTTCCAAAATAATATTAATTATATTAATTATATTATTTAATATTGTAGGGAAAGTTTACTCGGGTTAACGGGAAATAATTAAATAGAGTAGGAGTTGGTATGGGTCGGGCTAGTGTTGGGTAATGGATATGGGTTATGGACTTGGGTTATTAAGGAAAGAGGGAAGGACCATGGGCCTAAGCCCATGATCCATAATTATATAAACCTTAAATCACCATTTAATCCTTCATTTCTCATATTCCATGCACCACCAAAACACACACTTAGTTCTCTCTCATCCTACCTTCTCTCTCTAGCCGAAACCATGAAGAAGAATCGATCCCGACCCGAGGTAATGATAATATGATGTTGTTTATACTCAAACCCGTTAGATTTAGCCACGAAACGACGAGCCGACACCGTTAAACCGTTGAAGTCATGAGATCCAGGTGGAATCGGGTATAAACCGAACCTAAGATGAGCTTAGGGATCACCCTAGCTCAGATCTGGATCAAACGGGACAAAAAACGGTGAAACGGTGGTGAAACGGCTGAGATATCGTTTTTCCGGTGATATCTCGGTTTTCCGGCACGGCGGCGCCAGAAAGCCGCCGCGGGTATTTAAGGATGTCAGAGAATGTTTCTGACATTCTCTGACAAAACCTAACCCTAATTCGCTATGAGAAGCTAACGAATTAAAGGTAATTCGTTAACGGAGGTTCAACGAACTAGCCTTAATTCATGAACCGATTCGTTAACAAAGGTATGACGAACCAGCTCTGATTCGTTAAGGAATGATAACGAATTAAAGCCAATTCCTTAAGTAGTTCATTAAGGTAGAGTTGATGAATGAACCCCCAGTTCGTTAAGGTTCAATTCGTTACAGAAGGGTCCAGTTCGCTAAGGAGACTAGTTCGTAGAAAGGTTCAATTCGGTATAAGGTCCAATTCGTTATAGGGTTCAGTTCGTTATAAAGGTCGATTCTTTATGAAGTAACGAACTAGCAATTCGTCATGAGACCGGAGTAACAAATGAATCCCATTGCGTTAAGGACCAAGTAACGAACCAGACTTTTATCAGAATGACAGAACAGTCCCTGGACTTAGAAAAGAATGAGATAATTACATAATAGCCCTTGGACTTTGATAATTTATGAAAGATGCCTTAAAGGTTAACGAGTAACGATTAACTAACCGGGTAATGATTCAATGAAGTAAAACCGGCTTAGACGCGTAAGACTAATTAAGTAGCAATGAGATTGGCTAGAGTGGTATTTGATATTCAATTATTAAACAGTTAGACGTGCACAGCTCGAGAATGAATAACCATTAGCAGAAGAAGTAACCGAATTCAGGTGAGTTTCTATCCCCATTTCCTTGTTATGTTTTTGGGGCTGTGTGCATACTCGATGTGAAGTGTGAATACACTTACCTTAAGTGGTAAGTGTATGCTATAGATGTTATACAAGTAGCTATTATGTAATGCTTGCTGGTGCGTGAACGATCTTCGGATATTGCACGTATCGTCAAGGATAGTGACTGTCAAGTGGTTAATAGTGTGTATGATTGCTATGATGTGACTTGTTTATTGTGTAAATAATGTGCTGGTAGGAAGTGGGTTATAGAGTGTAGATGTAGAGTGTGATAGAAGTGGATAGGGGTCTAGCAAGAGTGTTAAAGTGGCAAAGTGGCACAACGTTATTCGTTATTAAAGTGGCAAAGTTGCATAACGATATTCGTTATTAAAGTGGCACAAAGTGGCATAAGTGGCTAAGCTGTAGGGGTAATTAAGAGGCTAAGTTGTAGGGGTAATCAAGTGGTTAAGCAGTAGCAGGTTAGACAGTGGACTATGTGTCTTCGGATACGTATATATTGTATGTAGTGGTTGTATGACAAGTTGCTTGATTAACTAGAACTCACTCAGCGTAGCTGACTTTTAGTATGCACGCAGGTGATCAGACTAAGGAGCTAGTATGAGGATGGCACATGGCATGGATTGAACGGCTGGCATCTGAAGATGGAAGAAATGATGTTTTAAATATGATGTTTTATGTTATAGTTTTAAAGAAGAGATTTAATGTTTTGTAACAAATGATTTCAGTTAACGTTTCCGCGAAAGTTTTAATTAACTCTGATTTGTAAGAACTGTGTTTATGAGTAAATCCGATGTTAAATTAGGGCTACTGGGTTCGGGGCCTTACATAAATGCTATTATAACATGTACAAATTCTTACCTCTAATAGTAAAAACGAATTTTTATTGTTAATTGGTTCAATTTTTTCATAATAAGCTTATTCGGTTTACTTAAACGAACTATTTCCTAATAAACGATTTTGGAGCATTATATTTAATCAAAACATATTCCTAAACCCTAAAATAATTTAGAAACTCAGCCCCCATCTCTAAAAAAATCGTTCATAATGGTTCATGGTGTTTTCTTCAAGAACTTTCATCTTTCGTTTTGACTTTCAAGCCTCAAGACCCATTGACTCGTGTTTCCTCATTCTTCCATTCATCTTTAGTGTAAGTTGTTTTCGTGGAAAACATTTATTTTTGCCTTACCAAAAAAATCCCTGAATCAATTTTACTGATTGATGGGGTTTTGTCGGTTAATTGCTCTCCGGCCCGTTTTAGGGCATAATAGTTAAAATATTTGACTATCTGATTTCTCTATCTTCTGATCAGTATTAGCTTCCATGACATAATACTTTTAAATTTTTATTTTGAAATTTTTAGTGTACTTGTCAGAACCTGACTTCCGACTCGAAGTTCGGATTTTGAACAGTACCAGCTCGCTTAAATCGTTAAAATCTCATAGCTTGAGTTTTATATGTCCATTTGATCTGACTCCGATGGATATGTTCTCATTTGTAATTTTAGTTTACTATCTCAAAGTTCCAGGTCTATTTGTGTAGGATCAGTCAGCTCGCTTAAGGCTCGGAACTCGTTTAATATCTTTATTTTATCGTTTAACTCGCCTGAATATTAAGGTGAGTAATCACTCCCTTATTTTACATATTTTAATCCTTTTAGGGACCTTATGCTTACATTATAATACTTTCATACATCTTAATTACATCACTTGCAAATCTCAAGTATTGTGGTGTTGATCAATTGAATGTTTATATGCTAGTTGCTTACATGCGTATTTGTTTATTTATCGCATTCAGAGAGGTCCATTATAATCACATTAAAGTATGCTCATATGTCGTCTCAGTAGCCAAAGCCCGATTCGCTAGGCTATGGTCAAACGACACCAAATATTTGCTTAATATTTAATTGTTGATACTCACGATAATAATTTACATTACGGAAGAGCACAGTTCGGTCTGGTTCGGTTATTGGGTGAAACCCAAACCGAAATGGAAGCTATCAGTTATTTTAGAATACCAGCCTATCGGTTTTCGGTTATCCGGTTATGTTCAGTTTCGGTTATTTTCGGTTTTTTTATTGTGAGTAGACATTAATAAAAAAAAGAGAATTCAAAAAATAGAGTACCTCATAAATATTGAATTCAAATTCCAAAATAAGCACGTGGAACCTAACAGATACAATGTTGTTTTAGTAGTAAAGTTTAAAATTTAACAAAGTTCATAATAAAAAAAAAACACTAAAAGTTTGGCCTGAATCTTTGTTCATCATCTTATTCATCTTCAAAGTTTATACTCAATCTTCAGCATCTTCATAATCATCATCACTGTCAATGGTAGATTCTTTTTGTATTTTGTTTCTGGTCATAATATCTTAAAACAAACACGTAGAACACATAGGTTCGATTAATCGGTTCAGTTCGGTTTTTTTCGGTTTTTTTAAATGGATAACCGAACCTAAACCCAAAAATCGGTTTTTCGAAAAACTAAAAAATTAACTGTTAGTTAATGCTTCGGTCCGGTTAATTCGATTTTCTGTTCACCCCTAATTTGCATAATTATATATATATATATATATATTATTACATCAAAATCTGGTGATTACTTACTTAACATGTGTTGTTGGTAAACCTATTTTTATGCGTATTGTAGGATGTTTGTCTTGGATGTTTGAAGTTATTGAAGAACTTAGTTTATTTGGCTTTTAGGTTATTAATAAAAAGACAAGATGTTACTATTATATTTGTTTTTTCTTTATTTGTAATTTCTTTTGAATAATGTGTATCTGATTTAAATTTAATAAAATAATTAGATATTGTCACTAATATTGTATGTGAGTGCCTTATGAACTGTGAACCATCAGTTCGCGCCCCGAAAATTCTGCCATATGTTGGGGTGTGACAAATTGGTATTAGAGCCAAAGGCTCTACAATAAGGGCATTAGAACTTGTATAGTAGCATGCTTATGATCCTATACCCATACATGTGGTTATGTGTGGCCTTATATGTTTATTTAAATGGTTTATAGATTATGTAATATTTATTTATTTTATTATTTAATCATGTACACGCACACACCAACTCCAAGGCTATGCGTTACTCTCAAAATATTTTTCTACCTTAAATTTTAATAAAAACCCTAGATTTTTTTATTATTCTTTTATTTATGGGGAATTCCTTAAGAATTCCCTTGTTTTTGTTTTACTCCTTCTTATTAAAGCAATGGAGTATGAAAAATTCTTGTAGTAACTGGAAGGGGGGGAGAGAAATGTGAGTCGAGCCTTGGAAAAATGATTCTGAGAATCAAAGGTAAGACGTTATTCCTTACCTGGAGGATAACCCGACCACAGTACTCGATCTTATAAGCCAAAGTGGAACAAGTTTCATACAACCAGAACGTTAAGCGGACAGTGTAACCAATGTGACAGTGGCCTTCCCTAAATTATCAAACCGAATTCACGGTGATTTCGTGGCTAAATTCGAAAATTCCAAATTATTCTATTATTTTTTTAAATGTTTAGTTGGGGATCCATGGATACTCCAACTATCCATTTTTCTCAACTCATTCTAATTATGATATTTTGTTGGAGCATTATCATCCATGGTGGTTCACGAGATGCTTCAACTACTCATGTTTAAATTCGTTAATTTGTTATTTAGTTGGATCAGTTAAAATGCCATGTAACGCTCATCGGCCGACCAACTTCACTGTTTTGATAATTTGTTATTTAGTTGGGCCATTTAAAATGTGATGGAACGTTCATGGGAGACCCAACTCACAAATTGATGTTACGTTAATTTAGCTGGGCCATGAAAAGCTCATGGAAAGCCCAACTCACAAATTTATTTATTTTGGTATGTTAACAAGTTGGGACAACAAAATGTTATGGAAGGCTCATGGAAAGCCAAACTCATCGAAAAGAATTCGTTTATTCATTTATTTAATCAAAATTTTATGATTTGATTTATTCACACTACTTCAATTAATCAAAATATTTTAATTCTCATGGTCCGACACAATCCTTCAATTATAAAGACACAATTTCCACAGTCAGTTATCGTTTAGTCATATTATTTAAATTGACTTTTCTCATTTATTTTGTTTTATTCTCAAACTAGTAAAAACATTTTAATTTTTTTACCCTCAAATTTAATTATTAACATTATAGTACTTTTTGTATTTGTTGAACTCATGTTACACAACTTACCTTCCATCTTATAAATTTTTATTGTAGTTTTATTATTAAATTATGTTTTCCATCATTTACAAATTTGCGTTATTATTTTTTTTATCTTTTATTACTTAATTTAGTTTTCATTATTGTTTCATTGAATTTCCATGGTGATACATGTATAACTCAATCACCCATTTCATTTATTGACATTGTCACGATTATTGTTGAAGACCTGCCGTGGTTCGTGGGAATCTCAACGATCCATTTTCATTTTTGTTAGATTTCGTTATTTAGTTGAAATTGCACGGTGGTTCGTAGATATTTCAACTTCATACTTCAGTTTTGATACATCTTGAAAATTTTGAATGTTTCGATGATGACTTCGTTAGTTGTTGGAATAGTCATGGTAATTCATGCATTTCTAACTTCGCGTTTTCTTCTATTTTATATAATATTTCTCAACTCATTTTTATCTTCACTGTTAATTTAATACTCGTTTTTTATTTAAACTTATATGATAAACTATCGATTTTACAATTTATTAATTTCATCCTGTTTATAATGATTTTGTGGAGATAGGGAAATCCCTTGTAATTTGGATACTCCAATGACCCACCATATATTATATCTAATTTTGAAAATTTATTTGGAATATGACTATCTCGGTGATTCGGGAAATCCGTTTCCCAATTTTATCTATTTACAATTTGTTTGTATACGTAAATTTCCGCATTTTCAAATACTATCTACCATTACATTAATATTTTAATTTATCTAATCTCAAATTCACAATTTCAACGTTACAATTTCGTATAAATTCCTCTTTAAATTTTATAAGTTCATCATCTAACCAAGCTCGAATCATAAAAATCTTCATTTAACCTTATTCAAGTTTATACTCTTGATCTTAAGAATTTCATTTCTAATGTTACAATATTTAAGGGCTTCACATGTTATTACTCATTTCAATTTTTTTTTTGTTAATATAACTATTAATTAAATCATCCACTTAATTCATGTTGTTGATATTTTTCTTACATTTGTAAAAAAAATAATAAAACAAATCTTGTTGATATTTTCTTTTATTTGTTAAGTTCATCAAAAGTTCGTTGGTTATTTTATATTTCTATTCTCGTTCATCACGATCAATCATGTCAAAATCTCATTATAAAAAATTTATCCCTACTTCAAGGATTTCATTTTCTTTCAATTTTTTGATATTTTAAAATTTCACTATTTTCATTAATCAAACTCGAAAGTTCACCTCAGTTGCTTTATTAGATACTTTATACAATGATAATCTTCTGGTTTTACATATATCATTAATTAAAACTTTTATATTCTCACAACGTTATATCTATAAATGTTTTTGTAACCCACATGATGAAACGAAATATGTGGACCATCCGACGATCTAAGTAATTATGGATGCGTTTGTAATTATCCAAGTCTTCACATAGAAATCATAATACGTACAATTGTGTGTCATAGCCTAGAACCAAATGTGGGTTTGGGTCACGTTACAAATGTAGAGATGATAAGGACATGGTGGATACACCATTGGGACATCTTATATATAAGTGCCCTTATCGGATTTTCATTTGGAGCGTTGCTCGGACTACTCGAAGTTCCATGTTATGATTAAATTTTAAATTTCATTTAAAAAATTTATTCCTTAAAATTTAATTATTTTATTAACAATATATATTTTTGTTTTAGTTTTCCTTAATTTCGGGACGAAATTCTCAAAAGTAGGGAGACTGTAACATCTCGGGTTTTTCGATTCGTTTATGTTTAACCCGACTTGAAATGTATTTCGGATATTTCAAATTATTAAAATTCTATATTTGTTAGTAATTAAATTGGTTAAACTTAATTTATATTTTCTTAAATTTAAACTCATCAAACAACTCTTAAAAACCCTTAAAGTCGCTTAAAACGACTAAAAATTGAATTTATAAAAGTACATGTTTTGGCCCAAATCCCGAAGCTTATGCCCCAAGACAAGCTAATAATATTTTAACATGTCCATATTCTTACCTCTAATATTAAAACGAATTTTTATTGTTAATTGGTTTGATTTTGTCATAATAAGCTTATTCGGTTCCTTAAACGAACTATTTCCTAATAAACGATTTTGGAGCATTATATTTAATCAAAACATATTCCTAAAACCTAAAATAATCTGGAAACTCAGCCCCCATCTCTAAAAAATCGTTCATAATGGTTCATGGTGTTTTCTTTAAGAACTTTCATCTTTCGGTTTGACTTTCAAACCTCAAGACGCCATGACTCGTGTTTCCTCATTGTTCCATTCATCTTCAGGGTAAGTGGTCTTCATTAAAAATTTTTTTTTTCTAAATAACTAAAGCCCTCGATCAATTTAACTGATTGATGGGGTATTGTCGGTCAATTGCGCTCCAACCCGTTTTAGGACAAAATAGTCAAAAAATTTCACTATCTGATTTCTCTATCTTCTGATCGTAATTAGCTTTCGGGCCAGAATACTTGTATGTTTGTTTTGAAGTTTTGACTGTACTGGTCAAAACCCGACTTCCGACTCGAAGTTCGGATTCCAAACAGTACCAGCTAGCTTGAATGATATTGTTGACCGAGAACCTAAAGTCAACCGAGAACTAAACCATAAACCACTCTTGTCGGCCAAATCGTGACCGAAAACTCCCCTTGACCGAGAACTCAAGATGTTGAACTTTCGTTGACCGAGAACTACCCTTGTTGACCAAAACAACTGACCGAGAACTATGTATGCTTGATCTTCTCCCGTCTCCCTCTCACTTCCTCTTTAGTGTAATGTTTCTACTTCTTCTAATGATGATCAAGCTGAAGATCTAGTTATTGATCTTGACAATGATAATGTTTCATCTCCCGAGTTAGGTGAACATTACAGTTTCATAAACGACATTCATTAAAAATTTAAATTCCATAAGTATGAAATGTAGTGGAAAATCATGAGACCATAAAATCATAAATAGCCTTTCTTATCCAAATCATCATAGCTTGAGTTTTATACATCGGTTTGATCTGATTTAGCGGCTATGTTCTCGTTTGTAATTTTAGTTTACTGTCTCAAAGTTCCAGGTCTGTTTATGTTGGATCAGTCATCTCTCTTAAGACTTGGGACTCATTTAATATCTTTATTTTGTCGTTTAACTCGCCATAGATATTAAGGTGAGTAATCAGTCCCCTATTTTACAGATTTTAAAACTTTTGGGGACCTTATGCGTACCTTATAATACTTTTATATATGTTAATTACATCACTTGCAAATCTCAAGTATTGTATTTTTGAACAGTTGAAAGTTTATATTGTAAGGCCCCGTTCCCGGTGCCCTACATTGGACGTTGGATTTACTCATAAACACGGTTCTAATTATCACGGTTAATTAAAACTTTACGCGGAATATAAAAGTTTCATAACGTTACAATAATAATTCATAACATGTCTTTCAACATTCTTGTCTTTCCAAAATTAAAATATTAAATATAAAATATCATAAGTCTTCATATGCCCTACTCTCATTCTTCTACCATGTGTCTCCGCACAAGCCAGCTGTCTCATCCTACTCACCTGCATGCATACTAAAAGTCAGCTACGCTGAGTGAGTTCTAGTTAATCACATATCATACAATACATACACTTACCTTCAATTTTACATCCGAAGATGCATCATAATTACTTTACTAATTTACTTTCATTACATAATTCCATACATATGTTCATGCTTTATTACTTTCATACGATATAATTACTATACTTTCTATATTAGATATTATTAGGGTCTGATCCCTCTTTCCTTTGTCTATCTCAGATATTATTAGGGTCTGATCTCTTTCTTGTCTATCTCAGATATTATTAGGGCCTGATCCCTGTTTACTTCTCTATCTCAGATATTATTAGGGTCTGATCCCTTTCTTCTCTATCTCAGATATTATTAGGGTCTAATCCCTTACTTCTTCATCTTCGTACAAACTGTTTTTACATACTCGTAACATACATATACTTTCTTTAATCACTATTACATACTAATATGTTGTACATATATATACATATATATATATATATCATACACATTCATCTTTCATATACATACCTTCCTTGTCAATACGTGCAATATTCGAAGATCGTTCACGTACCGACAAGCTTTCATTCATAATCATAACATAATATCTATCACATATATCATACATGGCATACACTTACCATTTAAGGTAAGTGTATTAACTATCACATCGAGTATGCACACAGTCCCGAAAACATAACAAGGGAATGGGGCTAGAAACCCATCTGTAAACAATTCATCTCTGAATTTACGGTAATGCCCTTCTTGAGTTGTGCACGGCTAACTGTGTATCAATTAATAAGTATCACTTAACTACTCCTAATTATATTATACTTTCCGTTTTATAAATGTTACCTTTCTTTATTAATTAGTTACTTATCTTCATATATCATATAAGTCCATATATATCGTTTACGTACGTAGACGTTGTTTATCTTTCGTTTATTTAGAAAATCATTTTAACGTGTAAGTCCTTATTGGCGTGTAAGTCATTCAGCGTATAAGTCTTCTAGCGTGTAAGTCTTATATATACATCTTATATACATATACGGGCATACGTACAGATACGCCCACATACATATACGTCCATACATACATATACGTTTATATATATTTACATGGTACTTACATACGTACACGTTTATGTACATACATGCTACATATATACATATACGTTTATATACATACACGGTGCATGCATACATATACGCTACATATATACGTATAAGTTTATATATACATACAAGGTGCATGCATAAATATACGCTACATGTATAGATATACGTTTATATACATACACGGCACATGCATACATGTACGCTACACATATACATTTATATACATACACGGTCTCTACTACTTATTCGATGAGTAGACTTATACAGATACACACACTTATACGCTAACATCATATGCGTCCAAACATATGAGACCGTATAACTCGTTTCATTCCAAACAACTCGTTTATGTTCAAGTTTACATTTTTCTCACATAATAAGGTCCGATTTACTATCCCACCAAGTTCCGTGTAAAACCGACTTCATTTACCCGTCCTTTACACAAATCGAACACTACTCGTTTTACCCGAAACAAACCAACTAACCCATTTACTATCAAGTTCATTATTTATCAATAATCATGACCCGATCTATCATCCTACCATGTTTCATGTAAATCCGTGCACAAAAAGTTAGTTTTTTTTAACAAAAACGTACCTTTAAAGTTTTTGTCTGAAATCACTCGAGAAGCCCAAAACCATATCAAACGAACTCCGATTTGAGTGATTCAAGCGGCCACGGAACCGTCTCATCCCAATCTACAAATCCATCAGCTCGTCTTCACTGGAAACCGCTGCTACAGTCACCGGAACAGCTGAACAGTCGCCAAATCTTCACTTTTGAGCTGCTACGGTTTTGGTGATAAAAACTAGACTTCTTCATCTCTGATCGAATATTTAATCGGTGGAAATTTCATTTATATACCATGAATACTCAGTTAAAATTTGAGACCGATCCGACAATTAGATCTCCGGGAATCTTTGTGTCTTTGTGGGTGGTTTTCTCAAAAACGAAAATTTGAGAAGTGTGTTTTTTATGGTGTAGGCTATGGTGTAGAGATGTGTGAAAATGGAAAGGATTAGGGTTATTTATACTCCCTTAAGCCCATGGACCTTAGGCCTATATTTTCTTTTTGGACCATAATTAATTTCATCTAATTAGCCTACTTATCCTTCCATCTTTGTTATTTTATTAATTCTCTACTTACTCAAGAAAACCTTTCCACCATAAATAAATAATATATTAAATATTTTTCTTAGAAATTTCGGGATGTTACAAGTTTACCCACCTTATAAGAGGTTTCGTCCTCGAAACCTGCTAGTCCTTGTATAAGGTATACTTTTTGTATTCACATCCTTTCTTGAACTGGCTTAGCTTCCTAACTTACCGGTTTATCCTTTGTTTCACAATCATCGAGTGATGTTCATTAGTTTTAGCTGTCCCAGGAAGCTTGTCCATGAAGTCCTCGATGATACGTTTTCTTATCCCGACTTTGCAAGTGCATATTACTTCCTCAAGCATGCTATTCTTTCTTGTCCTTTAAATAGAAACATTGCGGTTACTATCATTACACTTAGCACTGAATGACCATTCCGTCCAATTACAATCTTTAGCAAATATAATGCTTTTCAATACGTTCAAAACATATTAATTCAAAAAGGAAACCTTCCCAGTTTCTCCTTTAGGATTACTTCTTAAAATCCCTTTGTCTATTCCTTGAGATAGAACACTCTTTGCAATTCTTGACCACATCCATTGCATAACTTGTAGGAAAACTCCTTAAGTCACCATTTAAACCTTCTTTCATTCTCAGCTCTACATCAATACATAGGGTTCATGAGTTATAGATGTGTAAGGTAGATTTATCATGAAGTCTGTGCTGATACGTCTTTCTTCTCTTAACTAATCAAATCTCGTCTTGTCCTCTAAATATTGTTGTCTGTTGCTGCATATCAGGTTGCCCGATATATCATAACTATTTATCCTAACCAAGTTTTCTTCAAGGCATGTTTTGACCTTCATATGGAAATTTATAATACCATTATGTCTGTATCGTTCTAGAGGACTTCTCGTCCATGATCACATGATTATCATTTACACACTAATCATTCGTGTCAAGACTCAATTCAAGTAGACAAAAGTCTAAATCATATCTACTCTTTCCTTACATGTCTTTCCATCTTTTGTCCTTAGTTTCTAGCATCCTCTTGCGGTGTGATTTTCGGCTCCATATTTGTAACACTTGTGGTTGTTCTTATCCGTGTAGGCAAAATATCATGTCTATCCACAGCTGTCACATACCATGGATTCATCTTCATTTGAATTTTGCTTAAGAGTTTCACTTCATTAGTATATGCCTTCATTGTAACCGACATCTTTCCTTTTGATGCCTCGTTGTAAACCGAGTATCTAGACTTATGACCTTCATCTAGGATTTGGCCTCGAAGATATCCATGATGTGAAATCCTCAGGCGACCAAATCTGATTTTCACATCATAAGTATTATCTTCCAAGTCTCGGTGTAACTAGAGAATTCATTTCGTTTTCATCTTCCTCTCATACTTTATAACTTTTAACTGTACCTCGTGGATCTCGCTCATGCAATCTGAAGTACTAACTAATTTATACGACTTAATTGTCGTGATAACCTCTCCACCTTTACGACTTAATGCGTCAGTGACCTCGTTGGCCTCTCCAGGAGAATACTTGTCATCACAATCATAATCCTTTATCAGCCTTACCCGTATTCTTGCCTCGTATTCCGTTCTTTCTTCTTGAAGAGATTTCCATGTATCGATGGTACACCTTGAAAACTTATCTTACAGTTACCCTTTCTTCGGCGTCTCCAACACTTCTCTCAAGTGTTCAGCATGGTCGGACTTATTCCTTAAATATGTCAAGGTTATCATCAATAAAGGCAATAACATATTTGTCCAACATCCGATGACATACCGTATTCACCATAACCATAAATGTTGCAGGAGCATTCATCAATCCAAACGATATCACGAGAACTCTTAATGTCCATGTCGTGTCTAAAACGTTGTCTTAGGGATGTCTGCCTCTTTCACTTTCAACTAATGATAGCCTGCTCTGAGGTCTATTTGCGAGAACCAACTAGCACCCTACCGATTGAACAAATCATCAATCCGTGGAACATATATTTATTCTTCACCATAAGCTCGTTCAACCTGCGGTAATCTATACACATTCTCATACTTCTATATTTCTTCTTCATGAACATCACTGGTACACCCCGTAGGAAAACACTCGTCATTAAAACACCTTTGTCGAGGAGTTCTTGCAGTTTGGACATTAACTCTTTCATCTTGGACGACGCTAGGCAGTAATGTGCTTTCGCGACGGCTTGTGCTTCTGGTATTAACTCTATCTTGAATTCTACCTTTCGTTCCAGTGGTAACCTCGGAAGGTCCTCTAGGAACACTTATGGTTAGTTACACACTATAGGACCATCTTTCACTTCTTTCATATCGGTCGTAGCTTTGAGAACATACGCCAGGTGGGCACTGCACCCTCGTCTTAACAAACCTTCAGCTTTTATCATCGGAATGACTTTAAGCCCTGAACTTTCCTTAATACTATAAATTGTCACTGTACCTCCATCCAAAGACATAAACCTTATCGACTTGCTCTTACATGTTATATGAGGCTTAGGCTCATACAAAAGATCCATTCCCAAACGACATCGAACTCTCTTAAGGTTGAACATAAGGAGTAGCAAGGAACTCACTTCCCTCTAGTTCTACCTTACAATGCTTAACCATTCTCATACCTTAACGAAAGTATCGCTAGTGGTCTCTTCTATAAAGTCTCAGGTACATAATTACATTCTTCTTAGCGTCTTCTTTCATATTAGCTACACTATGTAGTCTTGTCCTTTCATTCCTGTTCAATTAGGATGACTCGACATACACCCGTCCCTCTCGGTCATCTCTGCTTTTATCATCATTCGATTTGTTACTCACGATCCCAACAAGTTCCTCTATGAAGTAACCATTGCAGACATACTACATTTCTTGACTCATTCTAGTTGGATTATCTCTGTTTCTTTCATGTTTCTTCCACTTGGACTTCCCAGTTCGGGCTGCCTTTGATGCTTCAGCGAACATTGTTGGCATTGTAGTGCGAAACAATTTAGCAGCTCCATTAATATTTGACTACAAGCTCCAAGTGTGATCCTTCTTCATTACTTCCTAAAGTTGAAGTCTTACTGCTTTCGTATATCACTTTGTCACCGTCTTAAAAAAGGGTGTCTGGTTGGAACGTGTCTTACCACAGCATCCAGTAGGACCTCCTTTGTATCAATCATTTATCTTATCTCTAAGGAAACACAAATGTTATCACTCTAGGAATTATTTAGCATATGGTTCGTAAGGTAAGTAGTTAATGACAGTGGCCAAATGTAATTAACTATTTACATTACTCTTCAGGTTCTACACACTTCCCTTTATGATTTCACTTGTGCTAGTTTCTACTACTCGCACAATCCTATAAACATACATATAAACTACATTCTTATCCCTAGCAATTAAGCCAGCATACACTCATTCTTTTCCTAGCAATTAAGCTAGCATACAAACATTCTTTCTATAGCAGTTAAGCAAACTTCCTTACACATTCTTATAATATACATGAAATTAATCATGTACTTTACCTTTGTCGAGCTTGCTTGAGTGACACATGGCTTTCTCGAACTGGCATCTTCTTCCTTTTCTTACTTAAGTCCCATTAGATGTTTAAGTCTAAGCATGTAGGATGCTTAATTCTCTTGAACTTATGCTCTGATACCAACTTGTAAGGCCCCGTTCCCGGTGCCCTACATTGGACGTTGGATTTACTCATAAACACAGTTCGAATTATCAGAGTTAATTAAAACTTTACGCGGAATATAAAACTTTCATAACGTTACAATAATAATTCATAACATGTTTTTAAACATTATTGTCTTTCCAAAATTAAAACATTAAATATAAAATATCATAAGTCTTCAGATGCCCTACTCTCATTCTTCTGCCATGTGTCCCCGCTCAAGCCAGCTGTCTCATCCTACTCACCTGCGTGCATACTAAAAGTCAGCTACACTGAGTGAGTTCTAGTTAATCACATATCATACAATACATACACTTACCTTCAATTTTACATCCGAAGATGCATCATAATTACTTTACTAATTTACTTTCATTACATAATTTCATACATACGTTCATGCTTTATTACTTTCATACTATATAATTACTATCCTTTCTATCTTAGATATTATTAGGGTCTGATCCCTCTTTCCTTTGTCTATCTCAGATATTATTAGGGTCTGATCCCTTTCTTGTCTATCTCAGATATTATTAGGGTCTGATCCCTCTTTCCTTTGTCTACCTCAGATATTATTAGGGTCTGATCCCTTTCTTGTCTATCTCAGATATTATTAGGGTCAGATCCCTGTTTACTTCTCTATCTCATATATTATTAGGGTCTGATCCCTTTCTTCTCTATCTCAGATATTATTAGGGTCTGATCCCTTACTTCTTCATCTTCGTACAAACTGTCTTTACATACCCATAACATATATATACTTTCTTTAATCATTATTACATACTCATATGTTGTACATATATATATATATATAAATATAAATATATATATATATATATATATATATTATACACATTCATCTTTCATTTACATACCTCCCTTGTCAATACGTGCAATATCCGAAGATCGTTCACGTACCGACAAGCTTTCATTCATAATCATAACATAGTATCTATCACATATATTATACATGGAATACACTTACCATTTTAAGGTAAGCGTATTAACTATCACATCGAGTATGCACACAGCCCCGAAAACATAACAAGGAAATGGGGCTAGAAACCCACCTGTAAACGATTCCTCTCTGAATTTACGGTAATGCCCTTCTTGAGTTGTGCACAGCTAACTGTGTATCAATTAACAAGTATCACTTAACTACTCCTAATTATATTATACTTTCCGTTTTATAAATGTTACCTTTCTTTATTAATTAGTTACTTATCTTCATATATCATATAAGTCCATATATATCGTTTACGTACGTAGACGCTGTTTATCTTTCGTTTATTTAGAAAATCATTTTAACGTGTAAGTCCTTATTGGCGTGTAAGTCATTCAGCGTATAAGTCTTCTAGCGTGTAAGTCTTACATATACATCTTATATACATATACGGGCATACGTACATATACGCCCACATACATATACGTCCATACATACATATACGTTTATATATATTTACATGGTACTTACATACGTACACGTTTATGTACATACACGCTACATATATACATATGCGTTTATATACATACACGGTGCATGCATACATATACGCTACATATATACATATAAGTTTATATATACATACACGGTGCATGCATACATATACACTACATGTATACATAAACGTTTATATACATACACGACGCATGCATACATATACGCTACACATATACATTTATATACATACACGGTCTCTACTACTTATTTGATGCTTAGACTTATACAGATACACACACTTATACGCTAACATCATATGCGTCCAAACATATGCGCCCGTATAACTTGTTTCATTCCAAATAACTCATTTATGTTCAAGTTTACATTTTTCTCACATAATAAGGTCCGATTTACTATCCCACCACGTTTTGTGTAAAACCGACTTCGTTTACCCCTCTCTTTTACACAAATCAAACACTACTCCTTTTACCCGAAACAAATAACTAACCCGTTTACTATCAAGTTCATTGCTTTATCATTAATCATGACCCGATCTATCATACTACCAAGTTTCATGCAAATCTGTGCACGAAAATTGAGCTTTTTTTAACAAAAACGTACATTTAAGGTTTGTCTAAAATCACTCGAGAAGCCCAAAACCATATCAAACGAACTCCGATTTGAGTAATTCAAGCGGCCACGGAACTGTCTCACCCCGATCTACAAATACATCAGCTCTTCTTCGCCGGAAACCGCTACTACAGTCGCTGGAACAGCTGAACAGTCGCCGAAATCTTCACTTTTGAGCTGCTACGGTTTTGGTGATAAAAACTGGACTTCCCGACCTCTGATCGAAGATCTAATCGGTGAAAATCTTCATACTTATACCATGAATACTCAGTTACAATTTGAGACTGATCCGACGGTTAGATCTCTGGGAATCTTTGTGTCTTTGTGGGTGGTTTTCTCAAAAACGGGAATTGGAGAAGTGTGTGTTTTTTATGGTGTAGGCTATGGTGTAGAAATGTGTGAAAATGGAAAAGATTAGGGTTTTAAGGGGTATTTATACTCCCTTAAGTCCATGGATCTTAGGCCCATATTTTCTTTTTGGTCCATAATTAATTTCATCTAATTAGCATACTTATCCTTCCATCTTTGTTATTTTATTAATTCTCTACTAACTCAAGAAAACCTTTCCACCATAAATAAATAATATATTAAATATTTTTCTTAGAAATTTCGGAATGCTACATATATACTAATTGCTTACATGCTCATTTGTTTGTTTATCGCATTCGGAGATATCAATCATAATCATAGTAAAGTATGATAACACGCCGTCTCAGTAGCCAAATCCCGATTTGCTAGGCAATGGTAAACCGAAACCCTTACTTGTATTTATTTCGTCTTAGTAGCTAATGCCCGATCCGCTAGTCTATGGTCAAACGACACCAATTATTTGCTTAATATTTGATTGTTGATACTCATGATATTGGTTTGCATAATTATATATATATACATGCAAAAGGTTTACAAACACATACAATGAATTCATATAAACACCTTTTTACAAGTACACAATTAATTTACATACACAAATTAACCTACTACTTAGGTGTTCAACAAACTAACATGCACTAATAATATGTGCACCTTTTCAAAGTGTTCCACGTTTCCAACAGTTTGAGCTGCTTCGACCAGTTTAACACCTCTGTTAGGTAACGGGTCTAAAAGTCAAGTATATAATGTTAAATTTATAATTTATGTGTGCATCAAAACTGTTCTACTTTTGGCTAGATTTTGTCATGTTGATTAATTCACAATGTAGAAGAATAAGCAAACCTTAACAGTATGATTTATTGAGTAAGAGGAGATCAAAAAGCCATTTGGTTGGAGCTATAAACAAAATTGATTATATCACCATCAGAGATGTATCACAATGCAACGGACACACGAAGTAATTAATCAATGTATGATAAAAATGATGAAACTACCAATATCAAGAAAGATAACATACCTTAAAAAGATTTATTGTCTGAAGGTTTATGTAAAACTATTTAAAATTTTATGAACATAAAGATGGTTTTAAGCCTGCAATTTAGAAAGGAAGTTTAGTTCATTCCAAAGTTTCTTTGTTTAAATAACCACCAGAACAGTAGGACTACTAAGATAAAACAATGAAATTACAACAACTACTTACACCAACACTAAGAAGGAGATCCCAGGTTTGCACTGAAAAGTTAAATTCAGACTAAAAACACCAAAAATGATAACAAATCGTCTACACATATGAGCAAGAAAATATACGTTGAGAATAGGATGAAAGACATAATAGCATTTAGGGAATTCATTATCTAGATGAATATAAAGTTAATTACCTAGCCCTGTATGCACAACAACAGTCGTTACCGAAATCGTTGCTGTTGAATATAAAAGATCAATACAAATACAATTGCAAATTTATATAAGTGCAATGCATGCTCAATCAATCCTACCAATGTGTTATGAAACATCCTTCGATTTCTTCATCGTTTTCACATTCGAGAAACCCTAAACGGCTAAACTCCACACCCTGAACAAAACCCTAACCCGAGAATTCAACTCCTTGATCTGTATCAGAAGGAATGTAAAATCGGCCTACTAAAGAATTATAAGAATCGCCGACGATTGGTTGGGGTAGCTGCTTGACATCAGAGTATTATAAAAGAAACAAAAGAGTGAGAGTGAGAGAGAGATGGCGGTAGGCGGTGGAAAACACATTGTCAGTGCACACAATTCAACACGTAAGGATGACTTGTACATTATGCTTAAAAACCTGTAGCACTAAAACAGTTGCATTTTGTTAGTTACCAGATGCTTCAAAACTAATATATATAATTAGATATTGTCACTAATATATATTGTATGATAGTGCTTTACGAGCTGTGAACTAACAGTTCGAATATTTTCGTTGTAGGTTGGGGTGTGACAAATCCCAACTTAGAAAATAGTTGTTACCGGTCCTACCTTCATACTAGTTATTTTAATATCTTCATCTATAAAATTAGAGTATTTGTTTGCATCTTTCTCCATTCCAATTTCTATCTTCATCTCCGTTCACTATTCACATCTCGAAAATTTGCATCTTGGTTTGTATCATAGGCATTATGGTCTATACTTCAAGCACGAAAAAAAAAACAATAGAGATGAAAAATAAGATGTGTAAGGTCTTATGAAAGAAGAGATAAATTTGAAAAATAAATATTGAATTTTTATTCTAGTTTAAAGATAGAGAAAGAAAATAAGATCTAAATACTCTAATCTCCGATCATTACTTCTATGAATCATTTTTGTTTAGTGGTTCCCTAAGGTAATCTTAATGAGTTAAAATTATAAATTAGGCTAATATAAATAAAATTAAAATTAAAATTAAAATTAAAATAACTTTTTGCTTAACGTTTTGGCTTCTAAAGTAGTTGTTATAATATGTTAAAAAATTTTGGTCTAAGGTCGTCCTAGCTTGGAATTAATTACTTATATTTCGTATAAATTTAGAAAGGACTTGATCACGTTTATATGATGTAAAATTTTAATATTAACACAGAAGCATAAATGCATCATTATAAAATTGAAGAGGTAGGTCCCAGCAAAGTCATGTTGGACCCGCAAGACTCACCTTGAAGAGCGACGTCTGCGCAAAGACCAACTGGATCCGCAGGACCCACCATGCTCAGAGAGATGAAGACTTTACACGCAGTAAGCCAGCTGTTCCCGCAGGAAAGCCTCACTTGGTAAAGTACCCTGCCTGTTCCCGCAGCTGCAGATACAAGCCAAGAAGGAAGGCTACCCGCACTAACAGTAAGGCTACACGCATAAGGCACTAACTCTTATACTTCAGTAATGTCACCTGAAGAAGGAATGAGCAGGGCGGGAATATTCCCGCCCAAAAGAGCCAGTCTGTACGCTTCTAGAAGATCTTTTGTACTATACCTACCAAGGTATGGACAAATAGACAAGATCTGACAAAAGCGACCCATGAACCAATCACAGGGTGATAGCTCACTGACAATAGTACCAGGAGGAGCACGCTCCAGTACAAAATGTCACTATCAGCCGCTGCCTACCCACCAACTCCCATCGTGGCACGAACATAGCCTGTAGTTGGTGGAAAAGGAATATTATATACAGCTGGCCGTACCTGCTTGGAAACCTACCTTCGGCTATAAATACTCCAACACCTTGGAACGGTATTATCATCTCATATCATCTTATCTTCTCTCTAGCTATTTCTCTCAATATACACTTATATTCAGAGCAATCTAGTCTGATTCTCACGCCGGAGGGTGGTCACAAGGAGGAACCCCCCCCCTTCTCAGTGACGAGCTTACGGTGTCTGTTTTGCAGGTCGAGAAGAATAACCATCTTTGCCGGATCTAACCCTCGTGGGAAACATCTACTTAACCCCCAGATTATCTTTAATCTGCCGGGGTCATTTAGTGTTTCTTCATTCGCGCCATCAGTGCATTAAGCTAGAACTTAATCTTTTTCTCAGTTTTTTCAAACTTCTGGAAAGATGGTTAACGTTACTACGATGCCAAAACCACTGGGTAACCAAGAAGCTCCGGTAACAACAACCCCAGCTACTGGGGGGAACACCGGTGAATACACGATTTTTACGAACACTACCCTGGTTACCCAAGCCAGGGCAAGTGCAGTAAACAATCCTCCCCTGGGATTCATTGATACCCAGTTGGAGAAACAACAGACGAGGCTTCCCCGACAAACACTAGATCAAGTAAAAGCTTGGGCGGAAGCACGTCAGAGAGAATTTCAAGCCGAGTTGGACGAACGTTTACGTTCACTCCAACAGGCCAATGACGAATTCGGAAGCACGCGACAACAGCTCAACATGAGCAATGATTGCGAGTATGCGGATGATGAAGATTGGGAAGAATCTGACAGTGACGCAAACCCTCGTCATAAGACGAAAGAGAAGCGTAAAGAAGCAGACTTCCACTCTAGAAGGAATTTCGGAAAAACTTTCAAACCAAAGAACACGGGGGGAAACCCACTTGACTTCTCCAAAACTTTCAGACCAACAGCTGCGAATGCGGGAACGTCCAAATTTGCAAGGGACATTGCGGAAGCAATCGCCCCAAGGAGTGCCAAACAGATGTCCAACATAGGCACTTACGATGGCATATCTGACCCGGACGACCATTTGAACAGATTTATAGCGGGGGCAACCGTCAGTAACTGGACGGAACCCACATGGTGTTACATGTTCCAGATGATGCTCATCGGGGCAGCCAGAGCGTGGTTTGATCGTCTACCGGTCCACCACATCTATGATTGGGCAGACTTCCAGCGCAAGTTCAGCCAGCACTTCAGTCAACAAAGAAAATATACTGAAGAGCAATGGACGATCCTCAACTGCATCCGGGAAGAAGACGAATCTTTGCTAGACTTCATCACTCGCTTCAACTCAAAGAAGCTAAGTCTGGGCAATATCAGCGAAGATCTTGTTCGCGCCGCTTTCATCCAGGGCGCTGAGTACCCAGAGCTCATCCGCACCTTGACAGGCAAAGACGGCATGCCATCCACGTGGGATGCCATTATGACGGCAGCTAAACGCTTTGCCGAAACGGAGAAGCAACTGGGTAGAGATCTTCCCCAAATCACAAACCTCTACACCCAGAGGACAAGAGAAAATAACGTCCATACCGCCCGACAAAACAAAAAGAGGAAGCTTGGTATTTGGCAGTCAAGGGTAAACTTTGACACCTCATCCAACTCTCGCCCTCTCTTAGGCGGAAGGGACAACATGCAGTCGTCGAACCGGAATCCCAGATGGACGCCACTCACCAAAAGCGTCACCGAAATATTTGCCACCGAGAGGCTCCCAAGGCCAAAAGCTCCAATAATCCGACAGCGTCAAAACACTGATCAGAGCAAATCCTGTGACTTCCACGGGACAAAAGGACACACCACTGGGGAATGCATATCCTTGAAGGATGTCGTCGAAACATTCGTCAGAGATGGGAAACTCACACACCTCGTGGCGTAATGGGTGCTGAGCAGGCTAACGCGTGTAGAACCTCAGTTGGGGAAACAACTACAACACGCGGGTGAAACTCCACAACTTCAATGTCGGAGACTACGTACTGCGTAACAACGAGATTCCGAACCAGGAACGCCCAGGAAAGCTGGCCCCGGTCTGGGAAGGGCCATATATTAATTTCTGGGAAAGGGCGCAGACCGGCTCGAAAGGCTCGATGGCACCCCCATCCCAATAACATGGAATGGAGCTCAATTACGCAGATGTTACATGTAGATCAATTCCAAACTTGTAAAGAAAAGGCCTAGAGCCACTTCTAATGGAAATGATTCTCCTTATCACATTGATGTTGATAGCCTTACCTTTATACATATGATCTGACCACACTGATATGCCGGTATTCACAACATAAATAAGTGAGGGAGGAAGTAAGTCGTTGCGTGTGGAAAGCGGCAAAACCCGCATAAATACAAAAACGGTAAAAAGTTCTAAGGAAAACCTTCACGCAGGTCAGATGTAGGTGAAGTTTGGTCATCCTACTAAGTGAAAGTGACGGTCCTACCCGCACAATCATGATAGAGGAAACTGAACATTAACCTATTATCAATCACGCGTCGAAAGGTTAACTTATTCAAAACACTTAGAAAATTTCTAAAGAAAAGATGAGGAAAACCTTCACGCAGGTCAGATATAGGTGAAATTTGGTCATCCTACTAAGTGAAAGTGACGATCCTACCCGCACAATCATGATAGAGGAAACTGAACATTAACCTACTATCAATAGCGCGTCGAAAAGTTAACTTATTCGAAACACTTAGAAAATTGCTAAGTTAAACTAAAATATGCATGAGCAAATCATATAATGTTTATGAAGCAAGGCAATTGCAAGTTAAACTAAAATATGCATGAGCAAATCATATAACGTTTACAAAGCAAGCCATTAAGTGAAAGTGACGGTCCTACCCGCACAATCATTTATATTCATGATAAAAAGCTGCTCAAGCATTACAAAATGGCTAGGTATCTACCCGCCTACAAAAAATGTAAATCTATCCTAACGGCTTCAAGCTTCGGGACCACTCCCTCCAAACCCGCTTGAACCCGCACCATCAGTTGGCTGCGGCTCTTCAAGGAAAGCTTTGAGAACAGCTAGCCCGTCCTTAGCAGCAGCAGCTTCGTTCACCTTCTCCACGACCGGATGAGAGAAAGCAGCATACTGGTTCACAGCTTGGTCATAGGCAGCTTCAGTGTCAACATCGTGTAAAGGAAAGTTAGAAGGCGGGATGCCCTTCTCTGCAAATCCTAGACCAAGCAAGAAACCAACTTTCTCCTCATCCTCATGAGAAGCGTTGAGGGCTGCACTCATGGCATCGTCATAAGATGTGTTCGCAAAAATCCGATGCACAACCTACAAAAAAAAATAATATATATAAACTTTTCTAAGTATAAAGAAAAGCGTAAAGCAAAGAAATTATGGAGCTATGCGTACCTGCGGCAACGCTTCTCGTAGAAGCCATTCCTTATTGGTCAGAGCTTCTTGAAGGGTAGCTTGAGCTTGATCGCGCGCGCATTCGGCTTCATTCTTGTTGAGGTTGGCAAGCAACACATCCTTGGCAGCAGCCTCTTCAACGCCCTTAAGCTTTCGCTCAGTGCGATCAAGCATACCCTTCTGATCCAAGAGCTCTTGTAGCTTCTTGGCATCTTCTAAAGCCAAAGCATCATGAGCCTGCTGAAGCTTCTCTAGTTTGGCTTTAAGCTCTTCATTCTCAGCGCGCAGAGGCTCAGCAACGGTTTCAGCTTTGGTGGCCCTCTCGGTCGCATTACGCGCAGTTTCCTTGGCCAACCTAAGCTGTTCGTTAACAGCTTGGGTAGCCTTGGAACGGGCCTCATGCCTGGCCCGGATCTCGACCTCAAGGTCCTTGAAGGCCTTCTCCTTCTCCGCAGCGGTGGCAGCAAGCTTCTTATTCTCCTCCCGCAATGCTCGCGCCTGAGCCACTTCCAGGCTACGCGCAGTCTTTAACTTGTCGTTTTCACGACAAAGTAACTCGACACGCGGCTGCATCCGGGCGAGGAGGATTCGGAGCTCGTTGGACAACCTGCCCTCTTGGTAGCTAGCCATTGCTTCCCCCAACGCACTGCTTGGGGCGGCATGGCGTGCCCAGTCGACGCAGTCCGCAGCCGTCCGGAGGGTCGTTCCCCGGCGGATATTCCACCGTGGAGCATACACCTCATTGGAATCCGAAACTGCAAAAACAAAAAACAGTTAGAAAAAAAAATGATAAGAATGGATAATAGGCCAAAGTAACCCCACGCACCTGTAGGGTCGATAACAGGCCGATAGCCGCCAAACCCATCACCCGAACATAAAGGATATCCATCCAAGAGGTCAAGGAGATGGGAAGGAGGCAAAGATTGGACCCCCTCAACAGGTCCCAACCCTAAACATACCTGAAGAACCGGCCATGGACGAAGTAATCGCTGACGCCAATTGGGGCACGGTAGAAGCCACTGTGGTAGAGACCATCGGAGATGAACTCATTTGAGATGAACTCATAACCGTGGTCGTCGCTGCGGATGAGCTCGCAGAAAAAGTCACCGCCGGCCCAGTGAAGGATGTGGTAAAGATGGCACTGACGGCCGGCCGAGATGACGTCATAACTGGAACAGTTGCTTTAACAGTATGAGCAACCGAACCGGCACCAGAAACAGGCGCAGCCGCCTGGGTCATCGCCTCGGATAGGTTGACCAAACCTATCGTCGTGGGTCCGGAACTGCTCCCTCCCGCTCCGCTCTGGAAAGCGGATACGTCCATTCCTGCGTGAAGACAACAAAATATATTAAAAACAATGGCGGAAAGAAATGCGGGAAAGGTACACAATATACTTACGGGTTTTCTTAATCTTGAAAGACCTGACAGGCGGAGACAAACCCGATGGAGCTGGCCTCTTCACGCCAGTCACCGTCGCAACGCTTGGTTGCTCGGAGGTGACAGCCGTTTCAACCTCCGAGACAATGGTCTCGCCACCACCAAGGTTCCCCGCCGCCTCCTCACTTTCAGTCTCGGAATCAGACTGATTTCCCAGGTCGACGACGGAAGTAACCTTCGCCTTGCCCTTCACGCCAGCAGCCTTCTTCTTCCTCACAAAGAAAGGCCCATCTGCGGATCCCTCATCAGAAGATGACAAAATCAGAGGAACTCCAGCAGAAGTTTGAGCATGAAGAGGACGGGGATTAAAGAACTCCTTACCTAGCCGAGTGGCGCTCAAAATTTCATGGCCCGGCGGGTAGACCTCTACAAATCTATCCGCCATCTGCTCCAAAATGGGCAACTCGTTCTCGTTGAGATCGCGAGTACCCAGCCGTGCGGGACCACCAGTATCCCGCGGATGCAGGAGCGATTGTAAGTCGTTCCCCTCTGAAATAAAAAAAGATAACAGTGTTAGTAGAAAAACCCTAAACCAACACAAAAGACGGAGCATACCATAAGGAGTATAGTTCAAACCGTATTCAAGGACGATGGGTATTTGCGGCGTCCCGGACCCGGCATCCTTCCACACGCAGCTCATCCCAAGCATCACCATCCCAGACTCCGCGAAGCGATAAACCGGAGTCTGAACCTGGGAGATCTTGGTGAACCATTCCGTCTCCTGGTAGTTGGAGGCGTGAAGGTTAGGAAGTGCCCTCCCATTCTTGAACGTCATCGCGATGGGGACGACGCGAGGGGAGATGTAGAAAAACTCCCGCTTCCAAGAACGAAGACTACGCTCAGTAGCGCAGATCTTTCAAACCCTTGATCCGAGTAACAAGGGTATACCAACCCTGGATGCACCTCCAAGCGTAGAAGGTCATCAGGCGGTCGACTAGAGGTTCGATATCCAAAATACGGCACACCCACTCGAAATGACGAATTTTAGCAATCGCCATTGGGTGCACCTCCGTCAAGTGAACACCGTATTTCTCTAAAACACGGTACACGAAGTTCGTTATGGGAATCTCAGATTCCCATATAAGAAGAACGAGGCGTAAACCCCTATCTTGCCCTTAGGGGCATCGTACACCGTCTGATGGGCCTCAAGAAACTCTGGCTCATACGGCTCAAGCATGAACTTCTTGACGATGTAATGGTATACATCGACAGAAAGAGTACACTGGCACTCGCCAGCAGTACTCTTATCGTCCTTATCGGACGTAGACGTTGGGTTCTCAAGGTAAACGTCGGACTCCTCGACGTTAACCTCTGGATCATGAGTAGAAGAAGACATTTTTCAGTGTTAAGAAAGCGGTTTCAGGAGAATGCTCGCCGGAAAAGATGAGTATTCGCCGGAAATCGCTTAAAAGGAAAAGGAGAGTGAAGTGAAGGTATGGGACGAGATACACCCTCTCCCCCCTTATATACTCATCGCAATGAATAAGATGAATTTAATGCGGATGAGAGAGAAAGCGCAGGCGCAATGACACGGCGACACGTGTAGATACAGCAAGCTGGCAACAGGTGTCGGAATGGCGCGTGTCATGAAACTCGCGCCCACGCGCCTGAAAAAGCGTCCTGATTGACCACATGCTGTCACGTCGTCATAACTTCCTGCACGTCCTGAAACCGTCAGAAGACGCTAACGTCCCTTCAACCGTTTGGACTGTCCTTATCCTTTCACCAACTCTCTGAATTCCAAAAAGATTCAAAAAGATTCAAAAATAAGAGGGAATATACCCCCTTACCTTGGAAAACAAGAAACCGTAAGACAAGTGCGGGTACAGTGTCAAGGCGAAACCCTTCACATACTTAGCACTTGCAGGGAATTGAAGCCAAGAATACCTTGGAAAGCAAGGAACCATAAGACGAGTGCGGGTACAGTGTCAAGGCGAAACCCTTCACATACTTAGCACCTGCAGGGAATTGAAACCAAGAAGGATCCTATGGGCCATGCTTGCGGAAAGAGAAATAGCACCCCCGCATGGCGGGAACGTTGAGAACTAGATTGTTTGAAGCTTCAAGGTGGAATTGGTTGTTTAACATAAATGATCACTATGTCAAACTACCAAAACCTCGTGGAGAATCTACACAAGTGAAACTCAACGCTCCCGACTCGCGAGGAGGTTACACACCTACCCGCATCATACCCAAAGATCAGGCAGAAAAGTCGGGAATTTCTGCAAGTGACATTAGGAAAACTGCGGGAGGAATCCCCAAGGAAAACCATAAAAAACGAAAAACTATTTTCAAAACCCCTTGCTTAAAGTCCAAAAGTTCCCCTCACTTATTAACAATTCATGAGAAGAACAATGGACTGGGGGGACTTGAAGAGGTAGGTCCCAGCAAAGCCATGTTGGACCCACAAGACTCATCTTGAAGAGGGACGTCTGCGCAAAGACCAACTAGATCCGCAGGACCCACCATGCTCAGAGAGATGAAGACCTTACACGCAGTAAGCCAGCTGTTCCCGCAGGAAAGCCTCCATTGGTAAAGTACCCTGCCTGTTCCCGCAGCTGCAGATATAAGCCAAGAAGGAAGGCTACCCGCACTAACAGTAAGGCTACACGCATAAGGCACTAACTCTTATACTTCAGTAATGTCACCTGAAGAAGGAATGAGCAGGGCGGGAATATTCCCGCCCAAAAGAGCCAGTCCGTACGCTTCTAGAAGATCTTTTGTACTATACCTACCAAGGTATGGACAAATAGACAAGATCTGACAAAAGCGACCCATGAACCAATCACAGGGTGACAGCTCACTAACAATAGTACCAGGAGGAGCACGCTCCAGTACAAAATGTCACTATCAGCCGCTGCCTACCCGCCAACTCCCATCGTGGCACGAACATAGCCCGTAGTTGGTGGAAAAGGAATATTATATACAGCTGGCCGTACCTGCTTGGAAACCTACCTTCGGCTATAAATACTTCAACACCTTGGAACGGTATTATCATCTCATATCATCTTATCTTCTCTCTAGCTATTTCTCTCAATACACACTTATATTCAGAGCAATCTAGTCTGATTCTCATGCCGGAGGGTGGTCACAAGGAGGAACCCCCCCCCATCTCAGTGACGAGCTTACGGTGTCTGTTTTGCAGGTCGAGAAGAATAACCATCTTTGCCGGATCTAACCCTCGTGGGAAACATCTACTTAACCCTCAGATTATCCTTAATCTGCCGGGGTCATTTAGTGTTTCTTCAAAAATCTATTTTATTGCATGTGATAAGGTATGCTAAATTAGTAACATATTACCATTTAAACTTATTATATTAAAAACACACAGCTGAAAAGGACTACGAATTCTCTCATTAAAGTATTTTATTTTTGTTACAAATATCAATTAGGTTAGGTTGTAAACCACCGTCCAAATACCCAAGGTTTTGTTTATGTATGTTTATTTAGTTCTAAATAAACAAATTAACAAACATATCATTATTAAAGTGATACGTGCGATTTACTAGATACAATTGTTGTATTATTTTTATTAAGTAAATTAATTGTCTTTTTATGCTCGTTTTTCAAGGATTAAATCTGTGTATTCGTTTATGTTTGTCCGTTTGTTAATACTTAACAAGCGATTATAAACAAACATATATAATATGCTACATGATATATAATTCAAATCGGACAAACTTTTATAGAGATCATTAACAGACAAAATTTGACAATTATATCTTTTCTTATCTCAACGCTTTAAAATATTTGTTTGGTAGTAAGGAATATAAATTTGGATTTTTGTTCCTTTCAAACATTTTATTATGCTAAATTAGACTTTGACCAACGAAATGCAGTAAAAGAAAACAGTGAGCCCAATTTCAAACTTTAAACAATGAAACCACCATGTGCCTACCCAATAACCCGGAGGCGTGCACCTACAACTACCTTTAAAAACTTTAAATGTACGCAGGCTACTTATTTTTACATTTAGTATCTTTGCAACTAACTTAAATCTTTATTTCCAGTTGCCCGATGAGATCTACTGTTCCATTGTGGCATTGTTGACCGAGTTACCTTGATCGACTATGGATTTCAAAAGGAGTTCTCAACAAAACTCTTTCGGTTTGCTGATATTGAAGACCACTGATTCGGAATTAGGTGTTGGTTTGTTTATTCGGGTCTATTAGAAACTTTACCTGGAAGACTTTGTCGATGTGCCTTCTAACCATAAAAGAGGTTTGAAGTCAAATATGTCGGTTGGTACGGCTTTGACAACGTTAAAAGTTATAGGTGGAAAATTCCTTACATAATCCAAATCACAACATCCACTTACTATGAAATAATTACGTATTAAATGGGTATATCTAAACAAACCTGTTTAGTAAATCAGTTAGCTCAAATATGATCGAATTAATAAATGTGCTAATCTGGTTAACCCACTAATTAGCTCATATATAGATTTTAGAGCGCGTAATTTTAAAAGTGTTAAAAATTGAAAGATTAATATTTCGAATTCTAATTTTTTCTCTGACTATTAGTTTCACATGTTTTTTGTTTAACGTCAAATGTTACACTCCAAATATATTTTAAACCATTGGTCATCATTGCCCAGTTTTAAGCTTGCAACCTTCCTGAAATATGTTATCAAGAATGTTAGAAGAGCTTCACAAATTCTCAAATTGCTATTAGTCTAATCGGTATGTCATAAACTTACTTTAATACCATGATTTTGCTAATTGTTATGTTTATCGCTATAAATTTAATCGGCGTATAAAAAATGTGTTTGCATTACATCATACGCTAAGGTTTAAGGGACATATTTTTTTCGGCTCGCGGAGGCACGTGAATTCCCAGATTCGACCCCAATAAACATTAAACGAGTCAACCCCAAACGTGACAACCTGAACAAGATAATTTTGACATATTTAACACGATATGACATGACATAAATAAATCTATGAGTTGTGTTGGTTCATACCCCAAAACTAAACTCCAGAACCCCCAAAATTGATAATTTAACAAAAATCAAACACGATGTCGTTAATAGCAATTTTTTTTTCATCAATTAGCATTATTAAATCTATAATAAAATGGTCTTATACTTTATTAACCAAAAATCTAAACATATTTTATTTTTACGATAACGATGTAAGGTGTAAGTTTTTGAGCCAAAATCTCAATCTAGAAGACACATACAATTGACAATCTACCAACCACCTAATAAAAAATAAAACCAAAATAACCATAAAACAACTTGTACCTAGTGCTCAAATCACTTTTTCCCTAACTAAACATTTACACATCAAACCCACCTGTTTGTGACCAACAAAGAACACCAAATATGATGAAAAAACAACACATGTTCTTAATCTTGTTCCTCCTCTCTCTCTCCATCTTCCCTTCATCTCATGCCTCAAACTCTTCATGCCCCATAGATTTTGCTTATGTCAACACCTTCCCATGGGACACCTCCGACTGCTCCGCCACCAACACCACCGCAAACTGCTGCACCGCCCTCCGTAGCCTCTTCGGCATCGGCCTTTCCCACTACCTTAAACAAAACAAAACATTCTACTTCCCAGACCCACAAACATCAAATCACTGTCTCTCTGATTTCCAGTCCCACCTCAACTTAATCCCTATTAATCAAGCCTTTACTTCCTGCCTCCACTCACCTGACGAGTTCGTCTCAAACCCGGCGAGCTGTGCTGGAATAATAACGGTTGCAGATTGGGTTAATAAGTCAGGTGACATATCTGTATTGGAGTCTTCATGTGATGGAGATTTGTCAGGAGATTTGAAGTGTAGATCTTGTCTTGATGCTGGGATGACTGTTCACTCTCGGTTGGCATCTCTGAACGTAAACTCTACTAAATGTTTTCAGTTTACTGTTCTGTATGCTGCTGGGATTATTAACAGTTTAGGACCGGAAGATCTTGGAACTGCTGATTGCATACTTGCAGTAACTTTGTCTAAACCTAATAATAAATCCAAATCCAAGTCAAGAGTAAACAAGAATATTGTTTATGCTGTTTCTGGAGCTTTGATTGGAACTGTATGTGTTCTGGGTGTGATTTGGATTTATAGAAGGTGTTATAACAAGAGGAAGGAGACTCAGTTACATGTTGATTACGTGAGGGATGTGAAAGCCAGGGTATTGCCAAATACTGGTGCAAAATGGTTTCAGATAGGTGAGCTTGAGGCAGCCACAAAAGGGTTTTCGCAACAAAACTTTATAGGTCAAGGTGGGTTTGGTGTTGTTTATAAGGGAATACTAGCTGATGGAACTGTTGTTGCGGTTAAAAAGATGACCAATACTGATACCGATGCCGATGATGATTTTGTTAATGAGGCTGAAATTATTAGTAAGATTCGGCATCGGAATCTTTTGCCGTTGAGAGGGTTTTGCGTCACGAGTGATTCGGTTAATGGAGCAGAAAGGTATCTTGTTTATGATTTTATGTCGAATGGTAGTTTACATGATCATTTGTTTAACCAAAAGGTTTCAAGCAAGAGGCTAAGTTGGCCTCAAAGGAAGTCTATTATTCTTGATGTGGCTAATGGGCTATTATATTTGCACAAGGGGATCAAGCCTGCGATATTTCATCGAGATATTAAGGCGACGAATATTCTTTTGGACTCGAATATGAAAGCCTTAGTTGCGGATTTTGGGTTAGCTAAGCAAAGTAGAGATGGGCAATCTCATATGACTACAAGAATCGCGGGAACCTATGGTTACGTTTCTCCTGAGTATGCGCTTTACGGACAGTTGACTGAAAAGAGCGATGTTTATAGCTTTGGGATCATTGTTCTTGAGATCATGAGTGGGAAAGCAGTGCTTGAAGAGGTGAAAGGAGTGAACCCTGAGAGGGTTTTGATTGCAGATTGGGCATGGGAGCTGGTAAAATCGGGTCGAATGGAAGAGGTTTTTGATAGTTCAATGAGAGATGAATCATTGCCTAAGAGTGTTATGAGTAGGTTTGTAAGAGTTGGGTTACTTTGTGCACATGTGATGGTAGCCATTCGACCTACGATTTGTGAAGCTCTCAAGATGTTGGAAGGTGACATTGATATCCCACGGTTGGTGGACCGCCCACCGCCACTCGGTCACGAGTCGTCTAGAATGAGTTTTCAGGATACCAACAGTTTGTGGTCGAGTACCCAAGGATCTATGTTTGGTTCAAGTCACAAGTCTTAGAATTTGAGTCAAGAACCACTTGGACTTATTCCATTTTGAACTATTTTGATCACATGACCACGGATAATAGTTGGTTGTATATAATTATGTCTATTTATTATTATATAACATTGGGGCATTCAATACAGGTTGTCATGTTTGTATTCCTATTTATGTGTCCAACCAAACACACCTAATTGGTATCGATTCCATTTTCTTTTATTAATAAAATCAATCAACCAACCAACCAAAGACTACTTTATCTTTTGGGTACATGCTGTATATCTTTCGAGAGGTTTTTGAATGATGCCAGTTACCTAATAAATAAGGATATGATCATTTATCATCTCACATTCAGCCTTAACTTACCTTCTTTGAATTGAAAAATTAATTTGTATCAACTAAAACTCAAGGCTACCTTTCTTTAAATTGAAGGTTATATGAAATGTATAGATCAAGCAAGAAAATCTCCACCACTTGCCCTCTAACCGAAAAGATAGCTCACGTGAGTACGTGATCCAATGTCCAGTCCTAAATGAATCATGTGGGTTTCTTGCTATATATATATATATATATATATATATATATATATATATATATATACTGTGAGAATGTATCAGCTAATGGGCACGGAGTTGTAGATAGCATAAACTCGGCAGCTGGAAAAACCCCATCATTGAAACCCGGACGTTGGTAAAATCCGAGAGGTATGATGATGAGTCGACACGAATTCGGTCAACACCAGATGCATTCGTGACGATATAGACACCATTGAAAAAATTTGACAGTTAATTAAAAAATTTAATTCGTCAAATTCACATATAAAAACATTAATATATAAGAAAACAAAATATTTAAAACGATGTTTATTTGGTTGGGAAACCCGGGCGGTGGTAAAATCCGAGCGTTGTCGATCCCGGGCATTGAGGCGGTAACTTAGCACTAATTCGGTCAGCTTTGTTTACGTACGTTACGGTACTAGAACTTAAAGACGAAAAAATATAAAAATTGAGGTGGACAAACGACCAATTGGGGGGGGGGGGTCAGTAAATTTGCGCATTGGTAAAACCCAAGCGTTGTCGGTCATGTGCTTTAAATAAGGCCGTGGGTCTACTCGAACTTGGTCGGTTTGTTTCAGGTTTGTTATGGTACCAGAACTAAAATAAAAAAGTTGATGTTTGGTCGGTTTCCAGTAAGTTTATTATAGTAACTGAACTACAATAGAAAAAGAGCAAAATTCACTAACCAATACGGTGCCGCCAAGTGGCCAATAGGCCACTTGCGGCACCAAAGTTGTTTTTTATATATAGCAAATAAATAATAAGAGGCTAATTGAAGATTATTGATAATTCAAATTGTTTTGTCTTATAATCGGAGACCACCCCTCTTGAATCGGGTCACTATCCTTTGTTTCTAATAAAAAACCTAGCCTATTTTCATCTTCTTAAATTATGTACTTGTCATGTGGTTCCATTTCCAGGAATCAAAATGGTGCAAACCTACGGTAGTAACCTACCCAAATCTATTGCTGTTCAGTTGGCTGTCATAACAGCAAAATTGGAGTCGATTGTTACGCCTAAAGAGGATAGCAGCTCAAACGCAGAAAATTGCAACTCTAAAGGAAAGAGATCGTTCCCGAGGAAGAAAGAATGATGAAGGACAAAGTTCCTAAAGGGGTCGACAACTATACATTCCCTATAATAAAAATCGAATTCCCGACTTTTAACGGAGGAGATCCTCAAGGATGGTTGTTAAAAGCTAAAACATATTTCAGGTATTGATGAAGAGAAGGTTGAAGTGGCTTCAATGCATCTAGAGGGTGATGTCTTGGACCTTTAGTCTTGGTTCTCTAGCGACCAACCCATTTTAGGAAGAACTGAACCCCGCGTTTACCAAAAATTTTGGTCCGGCCGAGTTCGAAAACTCGAATGAATACCAATGTAGCATCAAACAAACTGGTTCAGTTCAAGTCATCAATTTCATCTTCGGTGGTTCGAATATATGTGGAACCTCCTTCTCCTTGGCCAAGAGACATGCTAAAGAAACTAAGTTGGAATACGGAGAGCGACCTGTCCGAACCACTACCCTAACAAATGAGAAGAAAATCTCCTTCGACGAAGAAGATAGAATGAACATCCAGGATCCTCATCACGATGGTTTGGTTATAACTCTATTTATTGCTAATCATTATGTGCGCATGATCCTAGTTGATGAAGGAAGTTTGGTTAACATCATTCAATATGATGTACTCAATGAATATCCCAGAATCAGAAATCATTCCCCGATCATCCATACTCGTTTGTTTTAGTGGTGAAACTAAGAACACACTAGGGGACATCAAGCTTCCTATATACATTGAGGGAGTGAACTCTTTTCAAAAATTTTATGTTATAGATAACTTGTCTTATTGCAATGTAATTCTTGACATGCCATGGGTACACGAAATGAAAGTTGTAGCGTCTACTTATCATCAGTGCATCAAACTACCAACTCCTTGGGGGGGGGGGTAGTGAGAATAGACAACGACCAAGTGGAAGCTAAAGAACTACTATTCCTCGTCCATGAAACCGGCGGCTAAGCAAGCGGTAGCATAGCAACTACAAAAAAATCCTAGGAACGTACTGGAGGCTCGAGAACAAGACCTGAAAGAAGTATCCTTGGACCCCGAGGATCCAGACGTAAAAGTTTTCCTATGATCCAATATCCCTGCTAACATTGAAGAGGATCTAGTGTCCTTCCTCAAACAACGAAAATCTACATTTGCCTTCAAACACTTTGAAATGACAGGTATATCAAAACAGGTAATTACTCATAAACTAGGCCTTGATACTTCTATTAAACCCATTCACCAGAAGCGAAGAAAATTCGCTCCTGAGAGGAAGGCGATCATACAAGAAGAAGTTGAAAAACTTCTTAAGGCCGTTATGTCAGAGAGATTAAATATCCTCGATGGTTGGCTAATGTTGTGGTAGTTTAAAAAAGAATGGAAAGTGAAGGGTATGTGTCAACTTCATTGATTTAAATAAGGCATGTCCCAAGGATCCTTTCCCTTTATCACACATTGACTCCATGGTGGATGCAACGGTAGAACATGAGATGCTTACTTTTATGGATGCTTCCTCTGGATTTCAACAAATTCAGATGAAACCATCTGATCAAGAAGATACAGCATTCATGACCCCTACCGGCATATATTGCTATATTGCTATGCCATTTGGACTAAGAAATGCAGGTGCAACCTACCAACGCTTAGTTAACATGTTGTTCAAAGAGCATTTGGGGAAGACCATGGAAGTCTATATAGACGATATGGTAGTCAAATCCAAGAAAGCTGAAGATCATCTTAAAGACTTGGAAGTAGCTTTCAACATCTTAGACCAATCTAACATGAAAATCAACCCATCCAAATGCCATTTTGGAGTAAAAGGTGGGAAGTTCCTTGGTTATATGGTCACTAAGAGGGGAATAGAGGCTAGCCTTGAACAGATAAAGGCCATCATCAACTTGAAGTTACCCACGATGCAAAAGACATGCAAAGGTTGACCGGCAGGATCACATCCTTGAATAGGTTCATCTCCCGATCTTCGGAGAATTGCAAGGATTTCTATGATATCCTTAGAAAGAACAAAAAGTTCGAATGGACGGAGAAACATGAGGTTGCCCTTAAATCCTTAAAGGACTACTTGTTTTCAGCACCAGCACTGATGAAGCCACTAGATGGGGAACCCCTATCTTTGTACCTAGCCGTCTCGGGTAATGCAGTAAGTGTTGTCCTAGTAAAGGATCACGAAGGGGAACAACATCCTGTTTATTATGTGTTTTGGTTAAAAATCAACTAAGGATAATGTAAACAAATTCGTAATTGTGGGACTTGGTGTTTGTGATTGTGATTGTATATGTAATATGTCTATGAACACAGAGATTTATACGAGGAAAATCCCTTGATCTTTAGAGGATCGACGGCATAAAAACCTCAGGTGATGACAACTCGTCTATCACCAATTTATTAATTAAAAATCGGGTTACAAATGATGAAGATTATGATAAATGATTACAATATTGTTAAGTGTGTGTGAACTACTAAAGAGAGTTCTGAGTAGTGTTAATGAATGTGAAGTGTCTACCTAATTGATCATAATCTCAATATAAACAAAAATAACAAATAACAAAGTGTCCTATTATTGCGCCACTTTTCCCACTAGCCGTTCCCATTTCTTTGACCACATGCGGAAAGAGTATAATAGTGAGATATCAGGTAGACTTGGTCATAGAGCCGTTATACCTATTGATCACAACACCAGTCAAATACAATAGTTAGTAAAGAAATAATACCGAGGATCATTAATCCTTTGCAACCTAGAACATATCTTAAGGATAATTGATCTATAAGTCACTTAAGGATAGAGGATCCTCATCATAAATTTTATGCCCTAACAATTGCCTCCAAAATGGCGGGTGTTTATGTATTACATCTGTCATTTTGAATTTTGAATCCTATGCAAAAGATAAAATGATTAGACCTGTGTCATACGTAAAAATTATCATTAACCCTTATTATTTCTCTAGCCGCCTATATATGTGATCATCTTAACCCTTTTATAACCACACAATCCAGCAGCTAAACAGGTATCCTCTTTTCTTCGCTTTTCGTTTTCTTTGAATAATATTTAATCTAAAAACATGTATACCGCTTCCTCTTCTCCTTCCGATTACTCTGATCATTTTGAGTTATCGGAAATGCAATCCCAAAACCTTATCACTAACCCATCCTTGGAGATTTGTAAATTCACGGATCCCGAAATCGGAGATCACCGACCACTGTTCCCACCGGAAACCGTTTTCCGACCTTTCGATTCTTTAATCCGATGAGATACCTACTCGAAGACTTGGGTATGCTTCCTAGCTTGTCCTTTCCTTATCGGTTACACGTATCCATTTCCCTGTTTTACCCAGAGCTTCTTTGAGACCACTGGAATGTTTTATATCCAAGCCATGCCGTTGATTTGGAGGGTTTTACGTACCATCGAGAAGATAATAGAGGAAGAGAGCATCGAGTTTAGTGTCCAGGAGTTATCATACCTTTACACCTTAACCACTCACGGGTTGAACCGATTTGTTTTGAAATCCAAACCTCGACAGCCTACTTCGATTTCCAAAGTAATCCAGAATTGTTCCCTCTGGAGGAATCCGTTCTTTTTTGTGAATCAAAGCTCCATTCCTGGTGAGGCTGATTTGCCTTTAAAAATGGTTTAAAAGGGTAGGATCTTAGATCCTTGAGAAGGTAAACAGTTCAGGATAACAGATCCTTCTTTTAACTGTTTTTTCTTGGTTTTTGTTCTTTGCAGTGGATAACTTCATTTCCTTGGCTAACCTACCTGGAACAAGAGAAAAAGCAAAGAGGTTTATTGCCCTGGATTCCGAAGTTCGTACCTTCCGGGCCAAATTCATTGAGGCTTTTTGTGAAATCTCTTCAGATTCCACCAGCAACATGTCAAGTAAGGTTTAAAATTGTAGCAAAATTCATTGAGGCTTTTTGTGAAATCTCTTCAGATTCCGCTTCTTGTGCTTCACAGGCGCTCAAAAGTTCAACAAGTCTGTCAGCAAGTTTTCTTTGGAGGATATCGATAGTCTCATAACTCCTCAAGTCATCAAGAAATAAGCTCTAAAGGCAGCTGCCACTTCCAAACCAAGAACCGCGACCACCTGGGCTAAATCAGGAACATCCAAAAGGAAAAGATCTTCGGAGCCAGAGAGTCCTTTTGAAATGATCATTGCTGTAAGTATCTTTGATCCTGATATCCCTTGTTTATGAATCAAGAATCCTTCTTATTTTGTGTAATTTTCCGGTACAGGCCGTGAACGCTTTCAAAGTCTACCACGAGAAGATCGTGGGCCAACTGGTGGATAGTCTTACTGGATTGGGAACCGCGGCTTCTGCGAAGGACAAGGCTCTAGCCAAGCTCACCAAAGAGAAAAAAAGCTTGGAGGATATGCTATCCACCATAGAAGCCCATCATTAACAGGAGGTGAAGCAAGCTACCGAGGAGGCCAAAATGTGGGCGGCAAGGTCAGTGTTGCACAGGATCAAGTTGGTTGCGGAAGCTGGTGATCCTGCTTTCGATAGGTCAGCTTGGGATGTGGAAAAATGGAAGCATGCTTTGGTGGAACTTGGTGGAAAAGATGACGAAGAGGATGCTGAGATGGCTGATGGAAGTGGAGCTGAAACGAGTGGTGTGAAGGATGTGGGTGAGACAGGTGAAGGAAAGGAAGCAGCAGCAGGCGATGAGGAAGCTGCTTAAGCGGGCGATGAAGGATAATATAGACAAGGCCTGAGCCCGTTTTTTTTTTAATTTTACTGATGTTTTTAAGGTTATTTGATAATGGTCTGTACTGAACAATAGTAATAAGGATAAAGGATCCATGATCCTTAAGACAATTTCTGGGGGTAGCAAAGGTGGAGGGATCCTCTGTTTGTGGGGACGAAGCCTTTGATGGCCCTGTTTTTATTTTCCTGCACTTTTGAACAATTAACAACACCTGCTTAACCCGGGTGGATGGTCCATCTTTCGCATGGTGAAATCTGAGTTAAGAATTTTGGGTAAGTCCAGGTGACTTATTATTAATAACAACTTAACTTTTGTTTATATGCATGTTGTTTATCATTTTGAAAATATATCTGTTGTAACCTTAGATTTATTAGTAGTTTTAATATAAAGTTTCAAGGTTACATTATCCTTATAAAAACAGATTAAGAATATCGAATCCTTATATTTATAAAAATATAAATTAAAATCAAACAAGTATAAATTGATAAACTGAAATCATACCATAAGGTCTGGTTAGACCTAAGTTACCATAAGTGTAGATATCTTTGTGATCCTTGTAGTTTGATCTTAGGATACCTGATACACACAACTTATCATATCAACTGGGATTAAACCTAAACATGCTGGGGACAAGCCCAAATAAACTGGGGATAAGCCCAAATAAACTGATGTTGAACTGGGGACAAGCCCAAACTGAGGACTGACCCAAAGATACGAATGTCAACTGGGGATTTGCCCAAACGTAAGTGATGTGAAAACGCCAAAACCTTAGCTAACATGAAAATGTTAGAAACCTTTGTCTTGAGATAACATTAAAATGCTATAAACCGGTGGTATGGTACATCTATCATAAATCGTAGGATCCTCCATATGGCCGAAAGCAACGAAATTGTTGTCCACTAAACATGCACTGGTCCCGCTGCCCCGAACCATACGTTGGATAACGTGCGCTCCAGGCGAGAGTGTAGAAACTCTAAATTATAAGAAAGGTGAAAACCTTTAAACCTTGGAAGATGTGATCATCGAGGATCACACCTTAATCGTGGGCTATGCCAAAAAATAGCAATGTACCATAAGTGTGAGGGATAAGTGGCCAACCTCTTAGTCCTTGAACCTTCTATTGAAATCTGCATAGTTACTCAAAACTTGGAAAAGGTAACGGTCAAGAATATATTATCCTTGAATTAATAAGAAGAATCTGAAATGAATAAGTAATCAGATGTATATTACCGATTTTAGGATCCTTGATCCTTTAAGGATACTTGATCCTCGGAGGATACTTGATCCCGATTAGAATAAATATTTCTTGAGACGGATAGCATTCCATGCTCTTGGTAACCTGTTTCCTTCCATAGTCAGCAGATGATATGCCCCCTTTCCAGCTTCTGACTCGATCAAGTAGGGGCCTTCCCACTTAGGTGCTAACTTTCCATATGCTGGATTAGTTGTGTTTTGGAAGGCTTTTCTTAAAACTAGATCTCTTTCTTGAAATCTTCGAATCCTGATATTCTTGTTGTATGCCCCATCTACCCTTTGATGATATGCTACCATTCTGATCTTAGCTAGGTCTCTGAGCTCATGAACAGTATCTAGATCTTGAAGAAGGATTTCATTGTTGGCTTGAGGATCACGGATGCTTTTTCTGGCAATAGGAACCACTATCTCTGTAGGGATTACAGCTCCTGAGCCAAATACCAATGAGAAAGGTGTTTGACCTGTTGCATTCTTAGGTGTTGTTCTGTCAGCCCAAAGAACGTAAGGTAGCTCTTCAGCCTATTTACCCTTCTTGGATCCAAACTTTTTCTTCAAATTGTTGATGATAATCTTGTTACTTGATTCTTCCTGGCCATTATCTTGAGGATGAATTGATGTGGAGGTAATCATCTTGATTCCCCAACTGTCACAAAAGTTAGTGGTTCTTTTCCTGATAAACTAGAAACCATTGTCACAAATAATTTCTGAAGGAATACCAAATCTAGTAATAATGTTTCTTTTGATGAAGGATATCACCTCTTTTTCACAGGCTTGTACAAAAGCTTTAGCTTCTATCCACTTTGAGAAGTAATCAGTCATGGCAAGCATGAACACTTTTTCTTCTGGTGCTTTAGGCAACTTACCCACACTATCCATGCCCGAGTTCATGAAAGGCCATGATGAGGATATGGGATACCAGGATCCGCTGGCTGATGCAGAATGTTGACATGTCTTTGACAAGAATCACACTTCTTTGAGTATTCCATGGCGTCTCTCTTCATGGTTGGCCAGAAGTATCATGTTCTTATAATCCTAGAGAATAGGGCTCTACCTCCAGTGTGATTACCACAATCTCCTTCATGAAAGTCTTTGAGCACCTCCTGAATTTCAGGATCTTCAATACACCTCAAGTATGGACCTGCATAAGATTTCCTATACAGAATATCATGTAATAAAATGTATTGTGATACCTTAAGTTTGAAGGATTTATGATTCTCTGTGGTGAGAATCTCTCCATTTTGAATGAATTTCTTGATCGAGAGGATCCAAGATTCTTGATTATTTGAGGATAATGGATCCCAAAACACAATATCTTTGTTAGTTGTTATCAACATAACTTGTTGTTCTTCTATTGCTGGTGAGAGTATATGGATGATTGGGATCTTTGTAGCTTCCGAAACCTTATAAGGATGATGTTAGATTCGCCAAGGCATCTGCCCCAGCATTCTCTTCCTTTGGTACCTGTATGATACTAAAAGAATCGAAGAATTTTGACAGTTCTTTCACAATGTCTAGATATTTGATTAGTATTTCTCCTTTAACAACATATGTGCCATTAAAGTGGTTAGCTATTAATAATTAATCAATATACACCTGAAGATACCTGATCCTCATGTTCTTAGGTAGTTGCAAACCTGCGATTAGAGCTTCATACTCTGCTTCATTATTTGTGGCTTGAAACTCACAGGCTACAGACTGGGGTATTATGTCCACCTGTGGCGATTTCAGTAGAATACCCTATTATGTTCCTCTTATGTTGGAAGCTCCATCTATGAAGAGGATCCAAGGATCCTTGGTTTCTTCTAGTTGCTGAACTTCCAAATCAGCTTCCTTCTGCATGTCATTACTGAAATCAGCCACAAAGTCTGCGAGCGCTTGTGACTCAATGGCTATTCTAGGCTCATACTGACATCATATGCACTCAGCTTCACAGCCCACTTGGTCATCCTTCCTGACAATTCTGGCTTTCTAAGCACATTCTTAACAGGATAATTAGTTCTCAAAATAATAGTATTAGTTTCAAAGTAATGCTTTAATTTAGTAGAAGCAATAACAAGTGCAAGGATTAATATTTGTAAATGAGAATACCTGGCTTCAGCATCTAGAAGACTTTTACTTACATAATAAACAGGATGTTTTTCACCTTCATGATCCTTTACAAGGACAACACTTACTGCATTTCCCGAGACAGCTAGGTACAAGGATAAGGGTTCTCCATCCACTGACTTCATTAATGCTGGTGCTGAGGATAAGTAATCCTTTAAGGCCTTGAGTGCAGCCTCATGCCTCTCTGTCCACTTGAACTTTTTATTCCTTTTTAAGGATATAATAAATATCCTTACACTTCTATGAGGACCGAGAGATGAACCTATTTAAGGCCGTAATTATTCTAGTCAACCTTTGTACATCCTTTGCATTCACGAGAGACTTCAGATTGATGATGGTCTTTATCTGTTCCGGGCTAGCCTCAATACCCCTCTTAGTGACCATATAACCAAGGAACTTTCCCGCCTTAACACCAAAATGGCATTTAGATGGACTGAGTTTCATGTTACACTGGTCAAGGATATTAAAGGCTTCTTCCAAGTCTTTAAGATGATCTTCAACCTTCTTGGATTTCACCACCATGTCGTCTATATAGACTTCCATGGTTTTCCCTAGCTGGTCTTTAAACATCATGTTGACTAAGCATTGATAAGTTGCACCTGCATTTCTTAGGCCAAATGGCATGACAATATAGCAATATATTCCAGTAGGAGTCATGAATATTGTGTCTTCCTGATCAGATGGTTCCATCTGAATTTGTTAAAATCTAGAAGAAGCATCCATAAAAGTAAGCATTTCATGTCCTGCTGTTGCATCCACCATGGAGTCTATATGTGGTAATGGGAAAGGATCCTTGGGGCATGCCTTGTTTAAATAAGTGAAATCGACACACACCCTCCACTTTCCATTCTTTTTTGACACAACAAACACTTTAGCCAACCATCGAGGATACTTAACCTCTCTGATCATACCGGCTTTAAGAAGTTTTTCAACTTCTTCTTGTATGATTGCGTTATTCTTGTCGACTTAAGTTGTTAATTAATTCAAGAGCAAATTTGAAATAAAACAACCCACGTAAAGTAAATCGTTCTTGAAATGCTTAAAATTAAGTAGTGGAAAATATCATGTAAACTATGATAATAAGGTTTGTATTTTGAAGTTTATTGTAAAAATAAGAGCTGATTGTCATGAGGAAGCAAAATAAATTTTTATAAGAATCAAAATAAATTTTTTGCTTATGAGAAAATTAAAATAAGTGAATTGAATGTCGAAATTTGTTATGAGGTATCAACATGAATGATGAAAGTTGTTTTGGGAATAAAAATTTGCATAATGAAATATTTCTTTTATCATGTTCGTTATTTAATATCGTGTAACGAAAAATATCATGATAAGTTAAAATGACCCGCATTGTGAATCGAGAAATCGAAATACACGATTTTTGTCTTAAAAAAATATAGAATTTCTGTGAGGTTTTTGAATGAGGATATAAAGGCGGAAAAATAGGAAAAATTGTTTAAATCCTTGAAATTTGTAAATAATGACTTAAGATATAAAGGCGGAAAAATAGTGCATGAGCCAATATGACTTGACGTCCCGACGATAAATCTTAAAAAATTGAGATAAAATGTGGAGTCGAACATGCGAACGTATCACCGCATCTTTCATGTTTGCGACTCAAATCACGATAATAACAACCAATACAATTTGAGATACAACGAGATGTTAAAAACACTAGTCCACGTATAATCATGGTTTTTATGTCTTAACATCAAAATATAAGGACGCACCTGGAGCGCTTGCATTTGATAACTTAAAGTGGTCGTCTCATATGAGACAATCTTTAAGGAGATTAGAAACAAGGGGATCCAAGTTAAGCTCGTGATCCATAAAATACAATAAAAGCTAATGTTTTGCGGTAAGGTAATGATACCTTAGATTACTATGAGAGAGAGAGTGTGTGTGTGTATAAAATTAAATAAAAGTAAGGTAAGGATACCTTAGAATGTTTTGGGTGTTTGTGTATATGTATATATAAGATTAAATAAAGTACACAAGTAGATATGTAAATAAGCGCAATGAACAATCAAGTAGGGCAACACGTATAGGTAAAACACGTATCAGGACCCTAAAGCAAAAGCTAAACTAAGCCTTTACATCTAACCGCCTATCTTATAGTTATGGCTCTTATACCAATCTGTAACACCCCGACCAAAGGCGGCAGAACATGCCGAGGTGCAACGGATTGCTCAAGAATGCGATGACACTATTAAAGTGACAATATTTACTCATGGATATTAACCGCCCATCTTATAGTCATGGCTCTGATACCAATCTGTAACACCCCGACCAAAGGTGGCAGAACATGCCGAGGTGCAACGGATTGCTCAAGAACGCGATGACAATATTAAAGTGACAATATTTACTCAACTTGTTTATTTCTTTCAATAATCACAAATACAACTTGTTCACAATACAATACAAACAATTACGTCAACAAAACATTCGTTAAAGTATCCTAAAGGTATGATCTAAGTGATGAGTCTTCAATCTTCACAAGCAATCAAATAGTAAACCTGTAACATGCATAAAAATAGATTTGATAAACACAAATGTTGGTGAGCAATACACTAGTTTTGACGTATGTATATAATGAGGCAAAAATCACAATTCATATGTGTAAATAGAATAATGCAACAACCATTGTAAATGTAAAGCAAATAATTGTGGCTCATTTCTACTTGGTAACAATCAAAATACTCGGAGAATGAGGATCCTTTCTAATCAGTAGCAACCGACATACTCAGATAATGAGGCCCTATTCTATCCGCACTTAAGGTAGGATAGTTAGGGGAGTGTATGATCATACTTATTGCGTTTCAACAACAACATTAAAATAAACACTCGTACACATAATCAAATTGAGGCATAAACAAAGATCGAGCAAGAATTCGTACAAACACATAATGTTGAATTGTGGATTTGATAATGAGATCACAAAATAAGTAAGTTTGAATATGGTATGCATGCCACCCCCAAAAGTATAAAAGCTTTAAAGGGTGGAGTGTGATTACTCACGTGAAATAAATAACTTGAATGGTTATTTGTGATACACCGGAAGTGAGGTCTAGGTTAAAAGGGTTACGGTTTAGAAGATGGTCTTGAAAGACTTTAAAGTATAATAACGTGACAAGTAAAAATAAATGATTAAAGTTTGAGGGTTAAAGTGTAAATACTTAAGAAATTAAAGTATTGGTTTTTGAAAAGTAAGTTTGCACGAAATCGGGTCTCGGTATTCTATTCATTAGTTTTACTTAACATTTGTTAAGTAAATATGTGGGGACCGGTTTAATGCAATAGTGCACGAACCCTTGTTAGATATACCAATACGGGATTTTAACGAGTGTTCAGTTTAGTCGGTTCAGGTCTTGATAAATTGTCAAACCCGGACCCAACATTTCCAAAGTGATACATGTCATGAGATAACTCAATAAAATTTAAAAGAAACTTAACCAAGTGTGTAGTTCTATTAGGAAGAACCTCTATGTCCGTTAAGCAAGTGCTTGGCTTTGTCGGTTCAAACTTGTTATAAGATCAAGTTGGATCCGGCATACCAAGTATTTTGAGAAAACAATTAAAATTAGTTTCATAATATAGTTTTAAAGAAAAATGAGATTCGGTGACCCAAAACACATCTAGTGTGTCTTAAGCGGATGAACCCGGTTTAGTTCGGTGTTGGTTCGGCCCTTGACTCGGTATTAGATCGAGGATGGTTGCCACATACCCAATATCATAGAACTTATTATAATGAACTTAGAATTATAATACACAAATCTTACTTGTAACATATTAGTAAATCATTTTAAATATAAAGCATTTAAACAAGAGTTCGGTTTTGGTTCGACGCTTGACTCGGAAAGAAACCGAAAATGGTGGCCAGATATCCAATATCATAGAACTCATTAAAATAAACTTAAAAATAATAATACTCAAATCTTTCATACTATATTTTAACAATAAAGTATTAAACAAAAGTTCGGTTTTGGTTCGGCTCTTGCCTCGGGATTAAACCGAAAATGGTGGCCACATACCCAAATACCATTGAACTATTAAAATGATTTGGAAACTAATATAATTAAGAACTAAACAATATTAACAAGCTTAAACAAAACTAAAGCATTAATTAAAGTGTTTTACAAGGATGCAATAATCCTCCATGTAGCCTTGCCTTATAAGCATTTCACCTCAACCGACCATGACCGGAAAACTGAAAGCTGAAGGAAACATAGGTTAAATATTATATATATGTTGTAATAACAATTTTTAATTATAAGGAGTTAGTTAGAATCAAAGAATGGTTCTTGTTTGACTCTTAGAAATCAAACAAGAAGGAACTTGAAGGTTGGAGCTTAGAACTTTGTTTAAGAGAGTTTGATGTGAAAGAGTAGGTTGGAATGAGTGGTGTGGCTTTGTTTTATGAAGGATAAGGTGTTAGGGTTATCCATAAGGTTGTTTTAGAGATTTTCAAGCTTTCTCATCGGTTAACAAGGGTCAAACATGTGCTTAATAACAACAAAAACGAGTTGGTGACTGCAGCTATGGCTAGGCGCTGCGCAACCAGCCTGGCCTCCCTGGCCGTTCGGCCGCGGCGTGCTAGGGGGGGGTCAGGTTTGGTTGTTTGGCAGATTTGGTCCATGTAGTTCGTTTCGAGGCGTTTTCTATGCGTTTTAAAAGCGTTTTAAAAGCCGTAAAAGGTGTTTTCGAAAGTCGACATGTGTGAGATGATTATGAAACTTAAAATCTATCATTTTAATAATATCGAAGGGTTCAGGATACGAATCGGGTCGGTTTACAATACGAAGACAAAAATGAATCGAATCGGAAAATGACGAATGTCACAGTCTTTTCTACTTTAGAAAATTTCGTCCCGAAATTAAAATAGACTTTAGGAAAAGAGGTTATTACTATCGAATATCATTTTTTTAGGTAAAGAAATTGTATGAAAAATTTTAAGCAAAAGAATAACGTCAAATCATTGCATGACTTGAAAAACGCCACAAACGAGAAACATATCCACCATGCCTTTATCATCTTGCATTTATACCGTTTTTCTGCTATCATTCTAGGGTCTGAGTTATCGCACACAATCGTACTTACTATGGCTTCCATTCGAGGATGTTGATAATAAAGTGTGCACCCATAATTATTTAGATCGTCGTGTGGTCCACATGGTTCGTCCCATTGTGTGGTTTAAAAGACATATATATTTTGAAATCTTAAATATAGAAACATACATAAAATCTGTTGAATTTTACCAATATTGACAACCCAATACTAGCGGTTGAAATTTTTTCAAATTGGCTTTTAAATAAGTAGGAAAAAATTGAATAAATAGTTGAAATAACTAAAATCTTAAGATATATACCAACGTGAGAATAAAAATCTGGTTTAAATAGGTAAGGACGATCGAATAAATAAAAACAAATTTAGGGTAAACAATATAAAATGAGGTTTGAAGTCAAAAGTCATCAAGATAAATGTCAATGTCTATAAATCAAGGTACTAAATAAAATCGATAAATAAAACCTGATAATGAGGACTCCGATAAGTGGAAAAGAGAGATCCAATAAGTGAAAATGAAAAATCTGATAAGTGGAAATGAGAAAATCCAATAAGTGAGTACATGAGGTTGGGATAAACAACGATACCATTAACAATAACATCGTACGGTGGGTTTCATATGTGAACAAACTTGAGGTTATAAGTATTTGAGGATATGATTGCGTGAAATACGATTAAATATCATGAGGATGGGGTGGATTTTATGGGGTAGCGTAACCATATATCAAACATGAAATATCAATAAACGTCTTGGTTAACTCGGCAAAATCATTGAAGAAATATAATAAAATGTGAACACGGCTTCTATTGTGAAACCATTTACATAAACATGATTACAGTAACGGTTTCCATTAGCGCCAAAACTTGTGGAAAACCACACATAGGCCGTTGATTGAGTAAATGAAATGATGTGGAAAAATGCATAGAATTGTGTTTTGCTTGAAAAACATAATACTCAAACATGAATAACATAGTCATAAAAATATCATTTAAAATGTAAACAAAATTTTTAGAAAAATTGAGGTTTTGAAAGTAGTACACAAATTGTTATTGAATAACTTGAATTTCGGTCATGAATAATCCAAAACACATAATGAAATCTCATGTGCATAAAATTACCATAGAAACATTTCATAAATTGAAAAGAAAACCGTAACAACAATGAGACTCGGAGAAATGACGAAATATGTAAATCGCGTATCATATACTCTTTTGAAATTGTAAAAATAAAATCGAAAATGAAGTCTCAAGTAAAGTCGTTCTATCGTTTCCAAGAAAATGTATATAATAACAAAGCATCATGGTAACGCGTAGTTAGAGAAACACATAAATTTCTATTAAATGAAAATCTTGTAAGTTAAATTGTTAAAGGCATTTTGCATACGTAAAGCCGTTGTGATGATAATAAATCATGAAAGAAATGATGCTTGATAATAAGAAGTAGAAGTTCGTATAAATCGTTATCGAACAAAATTCATGTTACAATATTTAGTGTATGAAGCATTTATGAATGTGTCCCAAAAAGGATTTTGTAAAGCCATGATCATTGAGTTTATGCAAAATAATGAAAGTTGTAATTCGTTATTGAATAAATCTCTAATTCAACATTCAAAATGAAACCTCATATTTATAAAGTTATTATTGGGTTATCACCATAGGTGACAATATTTATAATCTTGAAAACACGTATATAATTGTTTAATAATCTTTGAAAACAAATCCTCATAATAGAATTTTTTTTGTCATGAAAATATTATATTCTACAAAGATGATTTATAAAATATGAGCATAATACGTAAATAGTTATTCTTGAAAGAGTTTAAAATAAAAAAAAATTGAATATTTGGGTAAATGAGGTCGTTATAAATATACTAGTTGTGTGTGTGTATATATATAAATTTGGGGAAAAATGAAGCTTGCGTGTGTATGGAGAGGTTCTAGGCTTCGAATGGTGAATGGTTTGGAAATTTGTTGAAGAGTGAGTGTGTTTCGGGTGTATTGCGTAGTTGGGTTTTCTTGAGTTGGATTGATGGGGTTTGTTGGGTTTAGGTCGTTTTGAGTGGGTTAGGCTTAGATGACTTGTGTGAGTAGTGGTTGGGCTATTTGGATGAGGTTTGCTTATTTGAGTTCGGGTTAAGTTGATGGGTTGGATAAGTCGACCTTGACTAGTTTGGGTTGAGATTTGGTTTATACATGTATGCTTTAAGGAGTGTTTGGGTTACTATTTTGGTATCAAACTCTATGGAAACAGTGTGGCGACATGGTTTGTGATTTTACTTAGCATGAGTCGAAGGATTGATCCATAGTTGGGTAAACTTTGGTTTGTATATGTTCAAGGCATTTGTGGATGTGTTTGTCGGTGTATTCGGAGTATCAGGATAGTGAGTTTGATAGGTTTTCATGGAGTAAAAGTGTCGGTATTTAGGGATTTTTGTTGGGTTGATTTTGTACACCTTGGATTTACGTGGGGTTTGAGTTGGTGAGGGTGTAACTTTGGTATGTTCGGTTTCGTTCATCTTGAGGAAAGATTTGATTGTGTGGGAAAACTTTTAAAGTGGAATGATGATTTGATTTAATGTTGTAGTTTGAGATGGAATACGGGCGTTTGGGAACTTGTGGTTGCGTTTAGGGAAATTTTTACTAATAATAAGTTTTAAATAGAAAATATCATAATTTATAAATAATGATTGGAACATTCATGAAACATTTGATAATAAAATTACAAGTTAGTATCTTTGCGAGAAAACGGAACTTTCGTGAACCACCACAGATTGTTCGCGTTTTAGCAAATTCACGTTCGTAAAAAGGCTGTTATAATAGTTAGAGAAAATTATTTAGGAGGTTCTTAAAAATGTTTGAAACGTAAAGTATTTATAAAAATATTGAGATTCAAGTTTGTGAATCACAACAATTTCTTTGCAAAAAAATTTCCACTAAATCGAGATTTGTTACGATACGTCGGGTCGGCTTAAGTTGTAAATTAATTCACGAGAAAATTTGAAATAAACCAACCCACGTAACGTAAATCGTTCTTGAAATGCTTAAAATTAAGTAGTGGAAAATATCATGGGAAACTATGATAATAAGGTTTGTATTTTGAAGTTTATTGTAAAAATAAGAGCCGATTGTCATGAAGAAGCAAAATAATTTTTTATAAGGATCAAAATAAATTTTTTGCTTATGAGGAAATTAAAATAAGTGAATTGAATTTCGAAATTTGTTATGATGTATCAACATGAATGATGAAAGTTGTTTTGGGAATAAAAATTTGCGTGATGAAATTTTTTTATTATCATGTTTGTTATTTAATATCGTGTAACGAAAAATATCATGATAAGTTAAAATGACCGGCATTGTGAATCAAGAAATCGAAATAAACGATTTTTGACTTAAAAAAATAGAATTTCTGTGAGGTTTTGCATGAGAATTTCAAGACGATTACAAGCTATAAAGTTGTGAATTTTTTGAAAAATCAAGGCAAAACTATCATAGGAAATTTATAACGAGTTCAATTGTATAATGCAAACTTGTGAAAAGTTATAATGAACCAAAAATTTCATAATGAAAGTTGTTATGAGAATAAATTTGGGTAATGAAAATTCTACTATGTGTATTGTATAATATAGTGTAATTAAAATGTCGTGAGAAATTTAAATAATCAATATTTTGAAATGATAGTTCAAAATAAACATGGTTGTTATAAAAATAGAATTTTTATGAAATCTTGTATGAGGACTTTAAAGACAGTTTAAAATTTAGATAATGGGACTTTACTTAAAAATTCAAGGTAAAATTTATCATAAAACATTTAACACGATGAAATTCATATGATAAATTTTTTTTTATAAAAATTTTTAATGAACAAAGATGGCATATTGAAAGTCATTAGGAGTAATTCGAAAATATATTAACTTAAATTGAAGAAAAATCACAATAGACGAAATCTTGTAATGAAAATAGTGGTGTGAAATTAAAATGAGAAAATTTGTGGAGAAACTTTACCATGTGAATTCAAGATATAAAAGAATTGTTCACAATAAAAAACAAAATTTATAAATGAGAACTTGTGATGAGAATTAATATGACAAAATAAAAGAAAAAAATGTTTAAATCCTTGAAATTTGTAAATAATGACTTAAGATTTTTAGACGGAAAAATCGTGCATGAACCACCATGACTTGACGTCCCGACGATAAATCTTAAATAAAAATGAGATAAAATGTTGAGTCGAACATGTGAGACAATCTTTAAGGAGATTAGAAACAACGGGATCCAAGTTAAGCTCGTGATCCATAAAACACAATAAAAGCTAATGTTTTTGCTGTAAGATAAGGATACCTTAGATTATTATGAGAGAGAGTGCGTGTGTGTGTATAAAATTAAATAGAAGTAAGGTAAGGATACCTTAGGATGTTTTGGGTATTTGTGTATATGTATATATGAGATTAGATAAAGTACACAAGTAGATATGTAAATAAGCGCAATGAACAATCAAGTAGGGCAACACGTATAGGTAAAACACGTATAAGGACCCTAAAGCAAAAACTAAACTAAGCCGTTACATCTAACCGCCTATCTTATAGTCATGGCTCTGATACCAATTTGTAACACCCCGACCAAAGGCGTCGGAACATGCCAAGGTGCAACGGATTGCTCAAGAACGCGATGACACTATTTGAGTGACAATATTTACTCAACTTGTTTATTTCTTTCAATAATCACAAATACAACTTGTTCACAATAAAATACAAACAATTACGTCAACACAACATTCGTTAAAGTATCCTAAAGGTATAATCTAAGTGATGAGTCTTCAATCTTCACAAGCAATTAAATAGTAAACCTATAGCATGCATAAAAATAGATTTGATCAACACGAATGTTGGTGAGCAATACACTAGTTTTGACGTATGTATATAATGAGGCAAAAATCACAATTCATATGTGTAAATAGAATAATGCAAAAACCATTGTAAATGTAAAGCAAATAACTGTGACTCCTTTCTATTTGGTAACAACCAAAATACTCGGAGAATGAGGATCATTTCTAATCGGTAGCAACCGACATACTCAGATAATGGGCCCTATTCTATCCGCACTTAAGGTAGGATAGTTAGGAGAGCGTATGATCATACTTATTGCGTTCCAACAACAACATAAAAATAAACACTCGTGCACATAATTAAATTGAGGCACAAACAAAGATCGAGCAAGTATTCGTACAAACACATAATGTTGAATTGTGGATTTGATAATGAGATCATTAAACAAGTAAGTTTGAATATGGTATGCATGTCACCCCCAAAAGTGTAAAAGCGTAAAAAGGGTGAGTGTGATTACTCACGTGAAATAAATAACTTGAATGGTTGTTTGTGATACACCGGGATAATAAGTTCAACGAGTGAGGTCTATGTTAAAAGGGTTTCGGTTTAAAAGATGGTCTTGAAAGACTTTAAAGTATAATAACGTGAAAAGTAAAAATAAAAAATAAAGTTTGAGGGTTAAAGTGTAAATACATAAGAAATTAAAGTATTAGTTTTTGATAAGTAAGTTTGCTCGAGATCGGGTCTCGGTATTCTATTCATTAGTTTTACTTTAACATTTGTTAAGTAAATATGTGGGGATTGGTTTAATGCAATAGTGCACGACCCCTTGTTAGATATACCAAAACGGGATTTTAACGAGTGTTCGGTTTAGTCGGTTCAGGCCTTGATAAATTGTCAAACCCGGACCCAACATTTCCAAAGTGATACATGTCATGATATAACTCAATAAAGTTTAAAAGGAACTTAACCAAGTGTGTAGTTCTACTAGGAAGAACCTCTAAGTCCGTTAAGCGAGTGTTTGGCTTTGTCGGTCCATACTTGTTATAAGATCAAGTTGAATCTGACATACCAAGTATTTTGAGAAAACAATTAAAATTAGTTTCATAATATAGTTTTAAATAAAAATGAGATTCGGAGACCCAAAACACATCTAGTGTGTCTTAAGCGAATGAACCCGGTTTAGTTCGGTCTTGTTCGGATCCTTGACTCGGTATTAGACTGAGGATATTTGCCACATACCCAATACCATAGAACTTATTAAAATAAACTTAGAATTATAATACACAAATCTTACTTGTATCATATTAGTAAATCATTTTAAATATAAATCATTTAAACAAGAGTTCGGTTTTGGTTTGGCGCTTGACTCGCAATGAAACCGAAAATGGTGGCCACATATCCAATACCATAGAAATCATTAAAATAAACTTAAAAATAATAATACTCAAATCTTTCATACTATATGTTAACAATAAAGTATTAAACAAAAGTTCGATTTTGGTTTGGCTCTTGGCTCGGGATGAAACCGAAAATGGTGGCCACACACCCAAATACCATTGAACTATTAAAATGATTTGGAAACTAAAATAATTAAGAACTAAACAATATTAACAAACTTAAAAAAACTAAAGCATTAATTAAAGTGTTTAACAAGGTTTGCAATATCCCCCCATGTAGCCTTGCCTTATAAGCATTTCACCTCAACCGACCATGACCGGAGAAGTGAACGCCAAAGGAAATAAGGGGTAAATATTATATATATGTTTTAATAACAATATTTAATTATAAGGAGTTACTTAGAATCAAAGAATGGTTCTTGTTTGACTCTTAGAAGTCAAACAAGAAGGAACTTGAAGGTTGGAGCTTAGAACTTTGTTTGAGAGAGTTTGATATGAAAGAATAGGTTGGAATGAGTAGTGTGGCTTTGTTTTATGAAGAATAAGGTGTTAGGGTTATCCATAAGGTTGTTTTTATAGATGTCCAAGATTTCT